>NW_003852433.1:7770432-7778318 GCF_000181295.1 Otolemur garnettii | reverse complement strand
TTTTTTTTTTTTTTTTTGAGACAGTCTCAGTCTGTTGCCCAGGCTATTGTGCTATGGCATCAGCCTACTCACTGCAACCTCAAACTCCTGGATTTAAGCAATCCTCCTGCCTCAGCTTCCTGAGTAGCTGGGACTACAGGTGCCCACCATAATGCTCAGCTAATTTTTCTATTTTTTTAGTAGTGACAGGGTCTCACTCTTACTCAGGCTGATAAATTAGTATTTTTGCTAGTACATAGCATTACTTTGTAGCTGCAGTACATTTTAATGGATCAACAGAGAAGTGATTATGAAAATAGAAACAAATACTACATCTAAGCATATTTACAAACATGATTACATGACTCAAGTACAAACAAGAATGGGAAAATATATGTTCTGAAATGAAAGAATTTTGAGTGGGATTTTAAATATGCAGCCAAGAGTCCAAAATAGAAATATCTGAAAATTAGATTTTACTGGACCAGCAAACTACTCACCATCAATGCACTGTCCAAAATGAAAATGTGTCTAATAGTGACAGAAAGCACCTGAACCTTTCATACTGTTTTTCAACAAATGTAACCAAAAGCGCTTAGTTTACTCTAAAGGACATACACAGTAAAATAAACGTTCCATTTTAAATTATTGTATTGGCAACAAAGAAAAAATATAGCTGTAGATTCAGTATAAAAGCTAAGTAAAAATATAAGGAAAAACAGATGCAAAGATAAACACAAAACTAAAGCTGGGAAGATTTAGAAGCAGGATCTCAAAGAAGTATTTGTACACCAATGTTCATAGCAGCATTGTTCACAATAGCCAAAAGGTGGAAGCAATCCACGTCCTTAGATAAATGAACGGAAAAACAAAATGTGGTATATTTATACAATCAAGTATTAGTCTTTAAAATGAAAGAAATTCTGACACATGCTACATGGATGAACTGTGAAGATACGTTAAGTGGAGTAAGCCATTCAAAAAAGGAGTAGTATTGTATGATTCCATTTATGAGACACCTGGAATAGGCACATTCACAGAGACAGATAGAAGGGCGGTAGCCAGGTGCTGTAAGGGAGTCAGTGTTTGTTTAATGGTACAGAATTTCAGTTTAAAAAGAGGAATTTTTTTTTTGACTGTCTCACTATGTTGCTCTCAGTAGAGTGCCTTGCTGTCATAGCTCACAGCAACTTCCAAATCCTGGACTGAAGTGATTCTCTTGTCTCAGCCTCCCGAGTAGCTGGGACCACAGGAACCCATCACAATGCCCAGCTATTTTTAGAGATGGGGTCTCGCTCTTGCTCAGGCTGGTCTTGAACTCCTAAGTTCAGTCTTGGCACAGGGGCTCATGCCTGTAATCCTAGCACTCTGGGAGGCTGAGGTGGGTAGACTGCTTGAGCTCACAAGTTCAAGACCAGCCTGAGCAAGAATAAGACCCTATATCTACTAAAATAGAAAAACTGAGGCAAGAGGATTGCTTGAGCCAAAGTTGAAGGTTGCTGTGTGCCCACTCTACCCAGGGCAACGACCCTGAAACTCTCTCTCCAAAGAAAAGAAAAGAAAAGAAAATTTTTGGAGATAGATGGTTTTGAGGTTTCACAACAATATATATATAATGTCACAGAACTATACACTTAAAATGACTAAAATGGTAAGTCATATGTTATGTATATATTTTACCAAAAATTTTTAAAAAGACTAAACAGGAAAAAAAAAATAAAGCTGGAAAATCAGAAAGGAGAACTGATAGAAAATCTGTTGGCAAATGAAATTGATAAATATTGAAAGGACAGTTGTCCTTTGGTATTCAGAAGGGACTGGCTGGTTCCAGAAACCCCTCCCCCATATAAAAATCTACATATACTCAAGTCCTTTATATAAAATGAAATAGTTGGGGCAGCACCTGTGGCTCAAAAGGGTAGGGTGCTGGCCCCATATGCCGGAGGTGGAGGGTTCAAACCCAGCCTCGCCCCCCCCCACAAAAAGAAAAAGAAATAGTATTTGCATGTAATTTATGTTTATCTTTCCATACAATTTTCTTTTTTTTGAAACAGAGTCTCATTATGTCACCCTCCGTAGAATGTGGTGGCATTAACAGCTCACAGCAACCTCAAACTCTTAGGCTTAAGTGATTCTCTTGCTTTGGCCTCCGAAGTAGCTGGGACTATAGGAGCCCACCACAACACCCAGCTATTTTTTTTTTAAATTGTAGTTGTCACTGTTGTTTAGCAGGCCCAGGCTAGGCTTGAACCCACCAGCCCCACTGTATGTGGCTGGCGCCATAACCACTGAGCTATGGGTGCCGAGCCATCCACATACTTTACATCACCTTAAATACCTAATGCAATATAAATGCTATATAAATACTGGCTGAGTATCTCTCATCCAAAATGCTTGAGACCAGAAGTGTTCAGATTTCAATTTGTTTCAGATTTTAAAATACCTGCTTTATATATTTACCAGTTCAGTATCCTTAACCTAAAAATCTGAAATCCAAAATTCAAACAAGCATTTCCTTTGAGCATCACGTCAGTGCTCAAAAAGTCTCCAATTTTGAGACAATTTGGATTATCTAGATTAGGGATATTCAACCTGAAGTTGCTATCCCACATTTTAAAAATAAATTTGTATTTTTATTGTTGTATTGTTATTTGTTATTGTTCTGTTGCAGAAAGAGGAGGCCCAAGGGAGAGAAAGAGCACGCAAACACCATATTTAAGAGGAAAAAGGTATTCAGCTGGCGGAGCTTATGGTATAGATGAATTAAAAATGGCCATGCTCCCCGACTGGCTTGGTCTTTCCCTTTCTATCTTCAGTCAATAAATTCCACCCCACAGGTACCTTTCTCATTGGTGAGTTTGAGTCAAGCGGAAGAGGCTGTTCCAGCCTCCACAGAACTACAGAATTTCACACAAGTGGAAATTTCCAGGTTCCAGGAAGTTAAGTCTACAAATTTCTAAGAGCTGAGTCACCATGGAGTGGACCCTGCAGGTGTATCCTTGTGGTCTCCTTGAGAAGAGCCTGTTCTCCTAGACCTCACCTTTCCCGTGTATCCTCTCTCAGTTCTACTTTTCCGAATATGTTAATCCATGGTTGGTTGAATCCAGAGATGCAAAACCCACAGATATGGATGGCCAACTGTATTAACAAAATTTAAACTAGACAAACAAACTCCCAATTCTGAACATTAAGTTATAGCTGCTATAGGAATTGTCCCCCCACTATAAACAACTAGAAAAGCAGGCAACATACATGAAATAACAGTTTTTAAAATACTAGTGACTAGGCAAAAAGCAGCACAAGACTGGGATCCATAAGGGAAAGGAAACAAAGAAGGAACTTCCAGGCTTCACTGTAGGGAGAGAATACTCAGAATTTGAGGGTCTCTGAATTTAGGAAACAACAAAGTTGGGGGAACCCGAGGCAGCTAGAATCCACAGGACAGAGTACTGAAGAAGAAATAGCTGCACACAGAGGGCTTACCTTCAGTCTCAGATTTGCCAGGTGCCTAAAAGAAAATCTTTTTCTCAAGGTCAGATAACAATCTATCAGAAACCAATAGGCTTACCCAGAGCTTGGAACAGTATGTGATTCACTGGTCAGAAAGAAGAAATTGTAGAGTTCCTAGAAGGATCAACACCTTAATGATGGGGCTAAATTAGCCCAAGGATAAAGACTGCTATGATTAGCCATAAAACCTTAATGTAAATTTCATGAGGATTAAAATGATGCAAAGCTACTTAAACTGTGTGCAAAATCTGACAATCTTTTAAACTCTAGCAAAATCCATTGCCTAGCAATGTGAACTATAAAATTCACAATGTCCAGGTATACAAAGAAACAGAAAAGATGATCCATCACCAAACAAAAAATAATCAAAACCAGACATAGAAATAATGGAATTAGAATACAAAGATGTTAAAGTAGACATTATAAATATAGTTCATATGAATGTGATATGGAAAGAGCAAAATTAATTTCTTAAAAACACTCATATGAGGCTGGGCATGGTGACTCACACCTGTAATCCCAGCACTCTGGGAGGCCAAGGCAGGTGGACTGCCTGAGTTCACAGGTTCAAGACCAGCCCAAGCCAGAGCGAGACCCCCGCCTCTAAAAATAGCCTGGTGCTGTGGCGGGTGCCTGTCCCAGTACTTGGGAGGCTAAGGCAAGGGAATGGCTTGAGCCCAAGAGTTATAGGCTGCTGTAAGCTATGACACCACAGCACGGCACTCCACTGATGGTGACAAAGTGAGACTCTGTCTCAAAAACAAACAAAAAAAAAAAGAACAAAAACCAAAAAACACCCATATGGTACTTGTAGAAATTTTAAAAATACAGTATCTCAAACAAAAAATACACTAAATGGGAATAGCAACAGATGAGACTCTGCAGAAGAAAAAATCACTGAACTTGAAGACACAGCAATAAAAACTATGCACAGTGAGAAAGACTGAAAAAAATAATTAACAGAGCCTCAGTAACCTGTGGGACACTACCAAATGGTCTAACATAGGTGAACTAGAATACAGAAAGGATGGGGGAGGGGGAATAATGACTGAAATTTATATACATTCAAAGAAAACTATAAATCCACAATTACAAAAAATTCAACAAGTCTCAAGCAGAAGAAAAATAAAGGAAACTATGCCAAAGTATCATAATCAAACTGCTAAAAATCAGTGAGAAAAACCTTCAAGTATCCAGAGGGAAAAAGAAACATTATTCATAGAACAACAAAAATAAAAATGAAAACAGATAACTCATTAGAAGTCACACAGCACAGAAAAAAAATGGAAGCCCTCTAAAGTGCTAGGGAAAAAAACCTCAATGTCAATTTCTCTAGCCAGTGATATGGTTTTCAGATATGAAGACAAATGCTTTTTTGGACCAATAAAAGCTGAGATAATTCAACAGGAGACATCTAATGAAAATGTTAAAAGAAGTTCTGCACACACAAGAAAAATAATACTAGATGACAAAAAAATAAACATCTAGTATTATTATAAAAAGGTCAGATTTCATAAAAGTGAAAGAAATAGTAAATAAATGGGTAAATTTAAAAGACATGCTTAAACAAAAGTAACAATATATTGTGGTGTTTGTAACATACAAAGAATTAAAAGTCTAAGACTAGTAACACAAAGGCCCCGGCACCTAGTCGCACAGTGGTTACAGCGCCAGCCACATGCACCAAGGGTGGCGGGTTTGAACCCGGCCCCGGCCAGCTAAACAATAATAACAACTGCAACCAAAAAATAGCCAGGCGTCGTGGCAGGTGCCTATAGTCCCAGCTACTTGGGAGGCTGAAGCAACAGAATCACTTATACCCAAGAGTTTGAGGTTGCTGTGAGCTGTGATGCCACAGCACCCTACCCAGGGCAACATAGTGAGACTCTATGTCAATAAAAAAAAAAGTAACTCAAAGATAGAAGAGTGTGGGAAATTGTATTTTCCAAAGACTGCCTCCTATCCCAACCTATGTGCTCTGCTTCCAATATGACAGTGATAAGACCTGAAAGACCTGACTCTTTGATCCATGCAGAATGGACATTGTGTCAGCAGACGTGAAAATACCACCTATCTCCTGTACATCTCCACCAGAGCTCTTCTTGGGTGACTAGGTGCACTGTCAATGAGCAGTAATATTTTGAAAGGAAAAAAAATTTTTTTAGTAGTAGGTCTCAACAGTGGACTTAAAAGATTCAGTAATCCATGCTGTAAATATATGTGCTGTCATCTAGGCTTTGCATTATTTACACAGCACAAGTATAGTTAGCATAATTCTAAAGGGCCTAGGATTTTCAGAATGATAAGTGAGCAACGATTTCAACTTATCGTCACCAGCTGCATTAGGCCCTAACAAGAGAGTCAATCTATATGCGAAGCTTGAAAGCAAGGCATTGAAGACTCCTTTCAGATATGAAAAGTGCTACATAACATCTTCGACATAAGGCTATTTCATTTACATTGAAAATCTGTTGTTAACGATCATAGCTAGGTCTTCTGGACAACTTGCTACAGCTTCTCCACCAGCACTTGCTGCTTTGCCTTGCACTTTTATGTTATGAAGACAACTTCTCTCATTAAACCTCATGAACCAACCTCTGCTAGCTTCAAACTCCTTGCAGCTTCCTTACCTCTCCCAGCCTTCACAGAATTGAAGACAGTTAAGGCTTTACTCTGTATTATGCTTTGGCTTAAGGCAGTGGTTCTCTACCTTCCTAATGCTACAGCCCTTTAATACAGTTCCTGTGGGTAGCAACCCACAGGTTGAGAACTGCTGGCTTAAGGGAATGTTGTGGTTAGTTTGACCTTCTATCCAGACCACTAAAACTTTCTCCACATTAGCAATAAGGCTGTTTTGCTTTCAGTGAACATTTCTGTGTTAACTGGAGTAGCACTTTTAATTTCTTCCAAGAACTTTTCCTCTGCATTCACAGCTTAACCTTACTTGGTGGAAGAGGCCTAGCCTTTGGCCTATTTTAGCTTTCAGCATGCCTTCCTCACTAAGCTTAACCATTTCCAGCTTCTGATTTAAAGTGAGAGTCACTTGAACACTTACAGGCCATTATAGGATTATTAACTGGCCTAATTTCAATATTGTTCTATCTCAGGGAACAAGGAGGCTTGAGGAAAGAGAGGAGAGAATGGCAGGTTTGTGGGCTATCAGAAAACATACATTTATCAATAAAGTTCACTGTCTCACATGGGTACAGAGCAACTGGAAATCTCATACCTTTGTTAGTAAGAATGCAAAATGCTATAGTGTTTGGAAAACAGTTTGACAATTTCTTTACAAGTTAGACATATGCTTACCACACAGCCCTGCAACCCTACACCTAGGTTATTTACCCAAGAGAAATAAAATCAGTCCACAAAACGACTTTCATGTGAATGTTCACAGCTGCTTTATCATAACCCAAAAAGAGAAACAATGTTCACTAATTGGTGAATGATTAAGCAAACTGTGATATATCTGTAAAGGACTATTAGCAATAAAAAGAAAAAACTTCTAATATGCCCAACAACAGGGATGGTGACTTCCATAACATTATGTTGGCTGGGTGTGGGTCACACCCATACCTGTAATCTCAGCTGTTAGAGAGGCCCAGGTAGGAAGGAGAATTGCTTTAGGCCAGGAACGAAAGGGTTCAGAGAGCTGTGATAGCACTCCAGCACTCCAGCTAGGGTGACAGAGCAGAGACACTAACACTTTAAAAAAAAAGAAAACTGATAAAATTTTAAAAGAAAATTAGAGGACAAACTTACTTACAAATAGTGATGTGAAAGTGAGATACAACTCCAAGAGGGACTCTACCTAATAAATGCAAACGTTATAACCTAGTTGTTTGTACCTTCACATTAAACTGAAACTTTAAAAAAAAGTGCGGCCAGACACAGTGGCCCTAGCCCACACCTGTTATCCCAGCATTCTGGGAGGCCAATGCAGGCAGATCACCTGAGCTCATGCATTTGAAACCAGCCTGGGCAAGAGAGAGACCCTGTCTCTAAAACAGCCAGCTGTTATGGCGGGCACCTATAATCCCAGCTACTCGGGAGGCTAAGGCAAGGGAATTGCTTGAACCCAAGAGTTTGAGGTTGCAGTGAGCTATGACTACACAGCACTCTACGAGGACAAAAAACTGAGACTCTGTCTCCAAAAAAAAAAAAAAAAGCGATATGAAAATCTTAAGTAAAACTCAAGCAATTAAAGCAATACCTTAAGAGAGCAAACACTTACTAAAAACTAGTAGGTTGTGCCTCGGTGCCTGCAGCACAGTGGTTATAACACGGCCACATACGGTGGGTTCGAACCCGGCCCGGGTCTGCTAAACAATGACAACTACAACAAAAAATAGCCAGGCATTGTGGCAGGTGCCTGTAGTCCCAGCTGCTTAGAAGGC
>NW_003852433.1:7769310-7770412 GCF_000181295.1 Otolemur garnettii | reverse complement strand
GAGGTTGCTGTGAGCCGTGATGCCCCAGCACTCTACCCAAGGTGACATAGTGAGACTCTGTTTCAAAAAATAAAAAATACAAAAAAAGCTAGTAGGTTGTTTCTATTCCAAGAATGCAAAGTTTTTATTCTAAGAATGCAAGACTTTTTCAAAATAAGCAAAATTATAGATATTGTACAGCCAGCCAAAGAAATATGCAAAATGTCACTGTAGTAACAGGTTCTATAGTTTATAAAATTAAGCCAATTCCACTTGTTTTTACAAAACGCAATAAAAAACTTTTTCTTTTTTAATATGATTAAAACAATCAATCCAATGGTTAAACATTAGTGGTATTCTGCTTAAAAGACCACAGAGCTTTTACTCAGTTATTTATAATAGTTTATTATATATTCTTTACTCCAGAGTAATTTTTTTGAAGGAGCAAATAAAACAACTGAATTATAAAAAGTACTGAAAGGTATATATTATTACTTAATTGTATATAAATCTTAAGCAAAAAGTCATTAGAATAATTAATCTACTATAGTTGTTGAATATAAAGCAAATATACAATTTTAAAAACTGGTATTTGAACACACCAGTTATAACCACCTAGAAAAAGAATGAAGAAATAGCATAAACAGGAATAAAAAGTATAAAATACTTGGCAATTAATGTAATGAATGTACAAAAAAGCCTAAATGTTAATAGAGAAATAGTTGAAAAGAAACAGTATAACATAACATCATGAAGAAGTTAAATAACAGCTATAATGTAGTTCCAATTTAAGTATTAACAAAGTACTTTATAGAACTTAAAAAACTGAAAAAATAAATGAGCAAAAATATCAATGAGGCTCAGTGCCTGTAGCTCCGTGGTTAGGGTGCCAGCCACATACACTGGGGCTGGCCAGATCAAAACTGGCCTGGGCCTGCTAAACAACAATGACAACTACAACAAAAAAACAGCTGGGCATTGTGGTGGGTGCCTGTAATCCCAGCTACTTGGAAGACTGAGACAAGAGAATTGCTTCAGCCCAAGAGTTTGAGGTTGCTGTGAGCTGTGATGCCACTGCACTCTACTGAGTGTGATAGTGAGACTCTGTCTCAAAAAAAAAAAA
>NW_003852433.1:7767862-7769290 GCF_000181295.1 Otolemur garnettii | reverse complement strand
CTTGAGCCCAGGAGTTGGAGGTTGCTGTGAGCGTGATGCCATGGCACTCTACCCAGGGGGATAGCTTGAGGCTCCGTCTCAAAAAAAAAAAAAGAAAGAAAACCGCTAAACAGCAAAGAGGCCTGGCTTTGTAATCAAAAATATCTGTGTTCAAATTCAAGTTCTACTATTCATCAACTATAGAATCTTGGATAATAGAGAAAGCAATATTCACACTTCAGGGGACTGATTAAAGGACAAATTATATATACACAAAGAGTTTAACAATGTGCCTGATAAACTTTCAATAAAATTAAAATTTGTCCTCCTGAACAAAAGTTAATAAAACTTATTTCCATTCTTTCCACCTCTCTTCTTTTCCCTTCCCTGTTTCTGTATTTTCCTTTCAGTTTTCCCTTCTGGGTTCAACATTCCTATTTGTTTTAACTGTCAGAAGTTCTCCTACCTGGTGACTCATACCAGTCAATGGAATACTGGAGCTAAACAAAGGTAGGATTAGCCTTAAATGCAATGCCTAATGAAGAAATTGGATCTCAATTCAGTTAATAAACAACTTTCTCTTACAAAATAATGCAAATAGGCCGCTGGTTCATTCCTTTGCTGACCATTTCTGACATCAGATTCTGTTCAATATTTAAATAACACACCCATAACAGAGACAATCATTTCCTAAATCATAGCTTATGTTGTAAGAGGCATAGATAAAATGAACAATTCATGGCCAAGCTAAAATCCTTAACTCATAACATATGTAAGAAGTATTGCTAGTCAAATAATTTTCCTTAAATATCTCTACATACCTTGAGTCCTTCTGTTGTATAATAATTTTACCATATCATACACACTGAAAGAAAACTACAGCTTAATATTTGTCACATGGACAAGGGAAGCTATAATCACATGCGATTTTACCTCCAGAAAAGCACCTTACTTTTGAGTTACCACACAGTAGACTTTGGGGCACAACCTGACAACCTTAACCCCACCCACCAAAAAAGGCTACACACCTGGACTATGTTCGTTAATTCTATGGACTGATTTTCTTCTTCACCAAGTTAGGATTTAGTATCTAGTCCTTAGATTTGATACAAGAAAGAACGCAACCTTGAGTAGCACTTCTCGTTAAAGGAGCCCTATTCAGGTATTGTTGAGATGCCAAATGAACTCTTCCCTTGAGCAAGTGACTGACTTTTAACATTTAAAATGAAATTAAACAGGTTTCCTTTTTACTGCCTGACTTCTCAGAGCTCATAATATGCTAATTGAAACTATGAATTTCCAAGAGAAGGATTTAATATGCAGCCTTTTCCCAGCTTACTTGATTAAAGGTTCCCTTTACTCTAAGAAAACCGCTAAGCAGGCTCGGAGCCTGTGGCTCAAGCGGCTAAGGCGCCAGCCACATACACCTAAGGTGGCGGGTTCGAATCC
>NW_003852433.1:7765485-7766610 GCF_000181295.1 Otolemur garnettii | reverse complement strand
CCTTACTATATATGAAAATGGACTCAAAATGAATCAAAGTCATACATGTTAAAAACTAAAACTATAATATAATACTTGGAGAAGAAAACATAGGGGAAAGACTTCATGACACTGGATTTGGTGAGGATTTCACAAATATGGCACTAAATCACAGCCAACAGAAGAAAAAATGGACTTTACCAAAAGTAAAAACTTCTGTGCATCACAAAAAAATTTAACACTATTAACAAAGTCAAAAGGCAAGCCACAAAATAGGAGAAACTATTTGCAAACCATGTATCTAATAAGGGATTGGCATCCAGAATATATAAAGAACACATACAACTCAGCAACAAAAATCAACCTGGGGCTCGGCGCCTGCAGCTGCATAGTTGACCACCTCCCTTAACATTTAACATCACAGGCTCGGCGCCTGTGACTCAGGTGGCTAAGGCGCCATATACATCTAAGATGGTGAGTTCGAATCCAGCCCGGGCCCGCCAAACAACAATGGCT
Source organism: Otolemur garnettii (assembly GCF_000181295.1). Taxonomy (NCBI): domain Eukaryota; kingdom Metazoa; phylum Chordata; class Mammalia; order Primates; family Galagidae; genus Otolemur; species Otolemur garnettii. The sequence continues at coordinate 7,766,115 of NW_003852433.1, read as the reverse complement.
GCAACAAAAAAATAGCCGGGCGTGTGGCGGGCGCCTATGGTCCCAGCTACTTGGGAGGCTGAGGCAGGAGACTTGCTTGAGCCCAAGAGTTGGAGGTTGCTGTGAGCTTTGATGCCACAGCACTCTACCCAGCTGGAGGCTTTGTCTCAAAAAAACAAACAAACAAAAAAACCCACACATTTAACATCACATTCATATACACACACATACACAAAAGCACACACAATCTCGGAGATGACACTAGACATTGCTAAGGAAAGAAAGGAGATGACACTAGACATTGCTAAGGAAAGAAAAGACTATTCAGTAATCGGTGCTGGGACAAGTGGCTTCCTAACTCACTCAGACACAGATAACATAAGACTTAATTGTAGATGGATTAAAAACATATTGAAAGGCAAAGCATTAACCCTAACCTTAACTCCCAACCTATTCCTATTTAGAGGACAACACAGACTACCTTCAAGACTTCACGCTAGAGAAGAATTTCTTAGGATACAATGTAAAAGAGATTGGTACTTGGTCATGAGGTATATAAACCCTAGGAAAACTCTGAAACATGAATATCAGGAATATGTTTAAAAATATTCACAGCAGCCTTACACCAGAAACCTAAACCTTCGTCAGCAA
>NW_003852433.1:7760970-7763438 GCF_000181295.1 Otolemur garnettii | reverse complement strand
TTTTTAGACAGAGCCTCAAGCTATCCCCCTGGGTAGAGTGCCATGGCATCACAGCTCACAGCAACCTCCAACTCCTGGGCTCAAGCAAGTCTCCTGCATCAGCCTCCCAAGTAGCTGGGACCACAGGCACCCGCCACAACGCCCAGCCATTTTTTTTTTTTTTTTTGGTTGCAGCCATCATTGTTGTTTGGCAGGCCCGGGCTGGGGATTCGAACCTGCCACCCTAGGTGTATGTGGCTGGCGCCCTAGCCACTTGAGCCACAGGCGCCGAGCCTAAATTAATATTTTATAACACCAATAAATCAAAGCATTTCAAACTCAACAGTGAAAAGACTATTTCTCTCTTAGTAATGCTAAGGCTTTTAAACATATTTCCGAAATAAAGCAATTATCAAAATCATAATATATACCAAAAACTGAAAATAGCCATCAAATAGATAAACTATTTTTTTTTTTTTTGAGACAGAGCCTCAAGCTGTCCCCCTGGGCAGAGTACTGTGACATCACAACTCACAACAACCCCCAACTCCTGGGCTCAAGCAAGTCTCCTGTCTCCGCCTCCCAAGTGGCTGGAACCACAGGCGCCCACCACAACATCTGGCTATTTTTTTTGGTTGCAGCCGTCATTGTTGTTTGGCAAGCCCGGGCTGGATTCAAACCCGCCACCTTAAGTGTATGTGGCTGGTGCCTTAGCCACTTGAGCCATAGGCGCCAGCCTAGATAAACTATTGATTAAAAAGACAGGACCACTCTGGTTCTAATCCCGTAATTGTGTACTTGAGGACCAATGGCACGTAAGGATTTCGTGTGTGACAGAATCAGATTACTGACCGACCCAGGTAGAAATAGCATGCCTAGCAGCACATACTAGCATGCCAAGTACATATCCCTCTCAGGAAATAAACGCCTATCTGACTCTTTCCCACCCACCTGCCCAGCTAGAACTGACCTGCCCAGGAGGGACTGAGTGTATGTTCCTCCCAGGAAATAGTGAATGGGCCAATCCTTGCCTCTTTGACCCTTTCCCACCCACATGCCCAGGTAGAACTGACGTGCCCAGGAAGGACTGAGGGTATGTCCCTTCCAGGAAATAGTGAATGGGCCAATCCTTGCCTCTCCGACCCTTTAAAATCCTCATCTACCATAGCCCATGAGTGGATTTCTTCCTGGTCAGGAATTTCACCTCACCTCACCCAGACGCAATAAAAGAAAGCCACATTGCTCACACAGAACCAGGACTTTGTTTTCCTTTCATCTGGTGCCTTGGAATAATCTTTCATCTTTGGGTCCAGAACCTCTCGATGTGGTCTTCTAATTTAAATCCATGAACCTGCAATGGGCCCTGGGTCCATACTATTACAAATGCCAAAAATTCAAAGATAAATGCAAAAGACTATGTTATGTAAATTAGGTCATGACACTTGTTCTCTCAATCAGTGTATTATTCTCAGGCTCCAATCTAAAAGCATGTGAATCCCATTTAGATAAAGCGCATGCCAACATTAAGAAAACCAAAATAATGGCAAGAACACCAAAATGATGGCTAATGAAATGTTTGTTAGAACAATGGGTGGATGGGCAAAGGGAGGGTGATTCGAGGGATCACCTCTATGGTTTATCTTACAAGGGTATAAGTGAATCTTTCTAAAAGTGGAATATAAACGTCTTAACACGATAACTAGGAAAATGACATAAAGGCTATGTTAACCAGTTTGATAAAAGTATTTCAAATTGTACGTGAAAACACCACACTGCACCCCATGATTACATTAATATACACAGCTATCATTTAATTTAAAAAAAAAAAAAGAAGAACATTAAGGTATTCAATAAACCAGGCATCCTCAAACTACAGCCTGCAGGCCACATACGGCCCACCAAAGACATTTATCCAGCTTGCTGGGTGTCTCTGTCACTGCTGCTTGTCCTGCTTACTAGCCAACTCATCCTGGGGCCCACAGTCCAGCCCTCCAACGGTCTGAGGGACAGTGAACTGGCCCCCTGTTTAAAAAGTTTGAGGACCCCTGCAATAAACAGTGACACTTAATGCACTGGTCAAATGTCTAATGCATATAACCATAAAATAGTCTTTTTTATATATTGTCACTGTGGCACTGATAAACTATCTCCTTATCTCCGACCCAAACTTGAGGCAAGGACCTATAACAGACTGGACACTCAGGTGTCACAACTCAATTGCCTTCAGGAGGTAGGTAAACTATGTATAGTATAAACTAGTGATGTAGCAATTCAGCGTGTGACAAGAGAAAGTGATGGGGACTAAGGCAGATTAGAAAATGTAAACTATGGCTCAGCGCCTGTGGCTCAAGCGGCTAAGGCGCCAGCCGCATACACCTAAGGTGGCGGGTTCATATCCCCAGCCCAGGCCCGCCAAACAACAATGATGGCTGCAACCAAAAAATGGCCAGGCATTGTGGCGGGCGCCTGTAGTCCCAGCTACTTGGGAG
>NW_003852433.1:7759756-7760833 GCF_000181295.1 Otolemur garnettii | reverse complement strand
ATGTAAACTATGAGTAAAAGGCATTCAAATATTAAGATACTTTTGACCAAATTCAATTCTTCTAGTAATCAAACGACTGATTAGGACATATAGGATATACAATGGTCCACTCTGAAAATTACATCTGCTGGCATCTGATACCTAGTCTCTAACAACACTATAAACTAGAATAGAGAGGTGCTGGGGGTTGGGGCTCCTATTTTCCAAACCCAGTTGACCTGGTTTGTTTACTTGGCTGAACTAGAAAGTTTAATTGAGGCATGGAAAGAACCATAAGCAAGAGTAGAAAGTAAAAAAATAAAATTGGAGGGACACAGGCAATGTGGATAGAAAGTAAAAGTAATGTACACAGGTTTCAGGGTAACAAAGAGAAATTTTATTTAGGAAGAACAAAGAGAAAGTTTAGAGCACTTCCAAAGAGAGTTGGAAATGGGTCCCTCTCATGAAGGAGAAAAGGTGAGAGAGATCAGCCAGAGTGAAATACTCTTTTCATCTGAAATTGGCTGCAAGTCTTTCATTGGCTTTTCTGCACCTACAGGAAGTATTGCCCTATTCTACTGGTCATTGATTATCACTTTCTTTCTTCTTCTTCTTCTTCTTTTTTTTTTTTAGAGACAGTCTCACTTTATTGCCCTTAGTAGAGAGCTGTGGCATCACAGTTCACAGCAACCTCCAACTCCTGGGCTTAGGCGATTCTCTTGCCTCAGCCTCCCAAGTAGCTGGGACTACAGGCACTTGCCACAAGGCCCGGCTATTTTTTTTGTTGCAGTTTGGCCAGGGCCAGGTTTGAACCCACTACCCTCAGTATATAGGGCCGGCGCCCTACTCATTGAGCCACAGGCACCACCCTGATTATCACTTTTTATTGATCACTGGTTACCTAGGTTACTCCATAGCTATATTCTTTTTTTTTTTTTTTTCTGAGGTAGTCTCAAGCTGTTGCCCTGGGTAGAGGGCCATGCATCATCATAGCTCACAGCAGCCTCCAACTCTTGGGCTCAAGCTATTCTCTTGCTTCAATTCTTCTCATTTTAATGGAGACGGGGTCTCGCTCTTGCTCAGCTGGTCTCAAACTCC
>NW_003852433.1:7755331-7759146 GCF_000181295.1 Otolemur garnettii | reverse complement strand
TATGGGTCCTCCAGACTTCCTGGTTCAGTAAGGCAAGTGTTCGTCCCATCCCCCTCAAAGTCCCTTTTTTAGTGTCCCTTCTTAAGAGGGTCCAATTTATTTTTTTTAAGTTACTATAGCAAAATCCCCCAAAGATATAAAAGCCATTCATTAGAAATGAAGATCAAATCTACAGTCTTATTATTCTGTCTAACCAAGTGAGACAAACCTGCTGTGTGATCAGACAGTATAAGGAGCATATAACTGAAAAAGAACAGGCCAAAGCACACCCTAAACAAAGACCAAATAACAGTTTCAAGAGACTTCTTTCATTGGCAAGAATTATAGAATCTGGTACATCCCTAATGAAGAGGGAAATGATTTTCTTCCTCTGCTAACTCATCTTTGCTCATGACCAAAATCTGAGCTATCAGGAGTTTGCCTCTCTGAAACCCTCTAAAGACACTCTTCCACGTTTTTTATTTTTTGAGACAGTCTTACTTGGTTACCCTCGGTAGAATGCTGTGGCATCTTTAGCTCACAGCAACATCAAACTCTTGGGATCAAGTGATCCTTCTGCCTCCTGTCCCTCCCAAGTAGCTGGGACTATAGCGCTTGCCACACAATGCCTGATAATTTTTAGAGACGGGATCTTGCTGTAGCTCAGGCTAGTCTCAAACTGGTGACCTCAGGCAATCCACCCACCTTGGTCTGCCAGAGTGTTGGGATTACAGTTGTGAGCCACTGCGTTTGGCCTGTTTTTTATTTTTTTAAAGACAGTAACAACATATAATTAAAGGACCAGAAATACAGGCTGACCGAGCATTCATTTATTTCTCCTATATTACCTAAAGATACACAGATCATCATACCCATGAGCAGAAATCTAGATCTTAAGCATTTATATCCTCCAGAATGTGTTGTTCATATACAATAGCTGTTAGACATGGGTAGCTAGTGAGCGCTTGGAATGTGAATTGAAAAGATCTTTAATAAAAATAAGTAAATTTTTAAAAAAATTTTTATATTGATTGTACATAACGAGTGATATAATAAATATTTTTGATATACTGGGTTTAAATTATTACTAAAATTTATTCACCTTTTTACTTTTAATGTGCCTACTAGAAAACTTTAATTTACATATATGCCCCACATTGTATTTTTATTGGACAGTACTGCTCTGAAAAAGGTTATATTTTCCAATTAATTCCTCTATTACCTTCCTGGCAAAGAAGTGATATGAAGACTCCTCCATTTCCATTTAACCTTCAGTCATTAAATCATTCATAGTCTTAAGCCTGATGATGAGGCAGCAGGTTGCCAGAGTATTTTGGTTAATCACTTAACCAAGGGAAGGAACCAGCTTAACAATCATCTGAGATTAATTTCTTCCTAAATGATTTCTAGCATGCAAAAGAAATAAGGAGTAGCCTGAAGAAAAATCTGTGAGCCAAAAGATCTATTAGGTTTTCTCTGCACAAGATTTTTAGTAACTAAAACTGAGGTTCAACTTTGGTACAAAGTTTTTTTGTTTGTTTTTTCTTTTTATATAGACATAGTCTCACTTTATTGCCCTCAGTAGAATGCCATGGCATCACACAGCTCACAAGAACCTCCAACTCCTGGGCTTAGGTGATTCTCTTGCCTCAGCCTCCCGAGTAGCTGAGACTACAGGTGCCTGCCACAACGCCCAGCTCTTTTTTTGTTGCAGTTTGGCCGGGGCCAGGTTTGAACCTGCCACCCTCAGTATATGAGGCCTACATCCCACCCATTAAGCCACAGGCACCACCCAGTACAAAGTTTTTTAAGAACAAACGGAGCTGACATTTTAAACCACTGCTTTTTTCTCTATAAACCCTTAAATAAACATAAACACTTCTCAAAATCCACAATGAGATACCACTTCATACTCACAAGATGGTTATAATTTAAAAAAAAACAAGACAATGACAAATGTTGGTAAAGATGTGGAGAAATGAGAACCTCATAACTTGCTAATAATGGGAAGGTAAAATGATGCAGCCAACAGTTTGGCAGTTTATCAAAATGTTAAAGACAGAAAGACCTATATGCCAGCAATTTCCCTCCAAAGTATTCACCCAAGAGAAATGAAAACAAATCTGCACAAAAACTTACATATAAATCTTCATAGTGGGGTTATTCATAATAATCCAAATGCCTGATGAATGGGTAAGCGGAATGTGGTATATACACATACAATGGAAAATTATTTGGCAGTAAAAAGGAATGAAGTTACAACACAAATAAGCCTGAAAAACGAGCAAAGCAAAAGAAGCCAGAATCAAAAGGCCACATATTTTATGATTCCATCTATATGAAAAAAGCAAATCTATAGAGGCTGAAAGTAGATTAGTAGCTGCTGGGAGCTGATGAGAAGGGTGAATGGGCAGTAATTGCCAGTGTGTGCAGAGTTTCCTTAGGGATGAAGAAAATGTTCTAAAATTGATTGTGGTGATGGTTGCACAACTCTATGAATAAAAACCACAGAACTGTACATTCTAAATGGCTAAACTGTATGCTATGTGAATTATAACTTTAAAAAGATAAATAGAAACATTAGAACAAAAACCATAATACTATACAGAAAGGACCTCTGTGAAATCTGCCTAAATGAAACTCTTCATTTTATTTATTCTTGCAATTTTGGCCAGGGCCAGGCTTGAACCCGTCACCCCCGGTATATGGGGCCCGCACCCTACTTCTTCGGCCACAGGCGCCACTCAAGAATTCAACATGACAACTAGCCCTGTGGAAGCGAAGAAGTAGATTACATTACTGGCCCTAATTCTTTAACTCTCCCAGGATCTGTCTACTCCTTAGCCATGTGATTTTGTAGTTCCTCCCACTAAAGAGGTACATTTATTTTTGTGGCTTCTTTGTCTATGGTTTCAACCATATGACTTGCTTTGGCCAAAAGAATGAAGCAGATGTGGCAGTATGCCAGTTCTGAGCCTGAACCTCCAGAAATCTTGCAGGTTTCTACTTGCCCACTTGTACCTCTGCCACTGCCATGGGAGGATCTTCCTCAAGGTGGCTGCTGCCTTTGTTTAGCCTGGCACTAAAATAAACACACATGAAGCAGAGCCACCCAAAAGCTGAAGCAAGTAGAGCTCCATCAGGCAACCTGCAGATCCACAAGAATATCTGATTGTTATTTTAAGCCACTGAGTTTAGGATAACTTGTTGTGCACTGTTATTGTGGCAACAACTAACCAATATAGGAACCAATTCCCCCATGGTATTTCTAAGAGGTCCCACAAATTCCAGTGTTTATTATCAAGGTAGATGCAGCCTAACACTTTGAATAATTACAGTTTCATTTACTCAACAAATAAGAGTGACTATATACCTCAATAACTGATGCTTATCCTTTTAAGCTTTTAAAGTGAGAGTCAACAATAATTTACCAAATACTTCTACCTTACTAAATATAATTTTATTTGGGGGGGGTTATTATTTTTAAAAATCAAATACAGAACAACACTCATGTAATAAACTATGTGCCAGACCACCGAGAATAAATACATGAACATAATATATCCATGTCCTCAAAGCTTTACCAGGAGATGAACAAGGAAATAACAATCAAAAGAGGCGAGTGCAACATGTGAAGGGAACACAGAGAAGGGTCACCCTGGAAAAAATATTTAGGGGAATAGACAAGAGGAAGATTTTTAAAATAAATAAAAGGTATTGGCAGTGGGTCAGTGAGTAGGGTGCTGGTCCCATATACAGAGGGTGGTGGGTTTGAACCAGGCCCCAACCAAACTGCAACAACAACAACAACAAAAATAGAAAAAAGTATTTTACAT
>NW_003852433.1:7750136-7754932 GCF_000181295.1 Otolemur garnettii | reverse complement strand
AAGACTGCTCTATCACTAAATGCTGACTCATTATCAACTTGGTGTACACAAAAGTGGATTTCCAGAGATGTCTGGGGCCATGTGTATCTTTGCTATATGACTCTTTGGCTTAGTTATCTGCTTTTTGTTGCTGTTGTTGTTGTTGCAGTTTGGCCAGGGCTGGGTTTGAACTCACCACCCTTGGTTTTTGGGGCTGACACCCTACTTACTGAGCCACAGGCAGCACCACCCTAGTTATCTGCTTTCTAACATCTGGCTCTATGTTCCATTTGGTCTCACTAGTTGAAACTGACTGATGCTTGGGTCTCTAACTTCTACTGTCCAAACACATCTGCTACTCAGTCATCCCCCCCTTCTACTTATTATTCCTTTTTTTCTAGGTTGGTTGATAATGGTTTTATAACCTTTGCTATCTATGAATCCAGCCTAACACATTATCCTTACACCTGTAGGTTTTTACCATTGCACAGCCTGCAAAGGTTCAAAAACAAAACACCTTATCATCCAAAGTTCTTATGCCTAGTCCAGATGACAGCATTACTTAATTCCAACCTGACTGAGCCACTACTATATCTGTTAAATTTAAATATACTTGGGCTGGGCGCAGTGGCTCATACCTATAATCTTAGCATTCTGGGAGGCTGTGGTGGGTGGACTGCCTGAGCTCACAGGTTCGAGACCAGCCCGAGCCACAGAGAGACATGACCTCTAAAAACAGCCGGGCACTGTGGCGGGTGTCTGTAGTCCAAGCTACTCTGGAAGCTGAGTTAAGAGAATCCATTGAGCCCAAGAGCTTAAGGCTGCTGTGAGCTATGACACCGCAGCACACTACTAAGGGCAACTGAGACTCTATCTCAAATAAATAAATTAATTAAATTAAATATACAAGCATGACGCCAAGAGAATTTTTTAAATTACCCTTTCTGGCTCGGTGCCTGTAGCTCAAGCGGCCAAGGTGCCAGTCACATACACCAGAGCTGGCGGGTCAAATCCAGCCTGGGCTTGCCAAACAATAACAACTATAACCAAACAATAGCCGGGCGTTGTGGGAGGCACCTGTAGTCGCAGCAACCTGGGAGGCTGAGGCAAGAGAAGCACCTAACCCCAGGAGTTGCAGGTTGCTGTGAGCTATAATGCCACGGCACTCTACCCAGGGTGACAGCTTGAGGCTCTGTCTCTAAAAGAAAAGAAAATAACCCTTTCTGAATAATAATTATTAAACAAGAGACAAGAATTGAGTTAAAAGAGGAACTAGACTTTCTGAAACAAAGAAATATGATGGCCAAAATAAGTTTCTATTTAAAATTTTTTTTTCTAGGGAGGCGCCTGTGACTCAATGAGTAGGGCACCAGCCCCATATACAGAGGGTGGCAGGTTCAAACCTGGCCCAGGCCAAACTTCAACAACAACAACAAAAATAGCTGGGTGTTGTGGCAAGCGCCTATAGTCCCAGCTACTTGGGAGGCTGACACAAGAGAATTGCCTAAGTCCAAGAGCTGGAGGTTGCTGTGCGCTATGACACCACAGCACTCTACTGAGGGCAACAAAAGTGAGACTCTGTCTCTATTTTAAAATAAATAAATTAATTAAAATTTTTTCTAGCTTTTTAAACAAAGGCTAAAATACAAAGAATAAGAATTTCTGAAATACTGGTGTGCGCATCCAAGAGAGGGAGGGGGGAGAGAGAGAGATTAAATCGCTCAGGAAAGAAGGGGGAGGGAGATGTTAAATTGCTCAGAAGAGAGAGAGAGATGTTAAATTAATCAGGAAAGAGAGAGAAGAGGGGGAAGGGGAGAGAGAGAGAGATGTTAAACTGCTGAGAAGCCAGTTTCCATAAAGCTTATAGTTCCTCACACCTCAAAGGAAGTTTCCTGCAAAACATTTTCATGGGAGCTTGTTACCAAAATTCTTTTCCCTAAAGTTGTTTTGCTTATTTCAAACAAGGCAGAGCTTTTCCACTTTAGAAAAAGATGTGCCACATATTTAATGAGTGACTGTAAAATAAAGTATAAACAAATTGACAGTAGTCAGTTTGTGATCAAGTTCAAGACTTGAGATAAAGAAAGATGACTAAAGAGCCCAGTGGTCCTTTGTAAGTATCTCCCCAGGTGTTTACCACCCAGGCTGAGCCACTCCCCTTCTCTAGGTGTTGTAAGGATATTAGGAAGTTAGGCCAATCGGGCCATGACAGTTGAACACAACTTAACAGTAACAATTTTACTTCTATATTATCCTCAAAGAGCACTGAGGTGTTTCTTCTCTGTTTTATGGGCCCTATCATTACATGTTTAGGGAGACATTCTATTCTAAAATGCAGTATCTAGCAAATTTCACCTCTAAAATACTCATTCTTTTAAAAAAAAAATCTGAACCCCTACTATGTGTAGGTCCTTGTACTATGAAATTAATGTCTTTATACTTATCCTTACAGAGTTTATTGTCAAGGTGGGAAGACAGTCACATTAAATATGTTCAGTAAAGGTCAGAAAATTGTTAAGTGCTGCCCATATGGCAGGGACAGATAAAGAGCTGTAGACATCCAGGGAACATTTCTCCTGGGCCAATCAGAAGGCCCTGGGACAAGGGGAAAGCACTTCAGCTGGACTCTGAAAGATAGGTAGGACTTAACATGCTTAGAGACGTGGAAGAAGGGCTAACTAGGTGAAAGAATCACCTTATATAAAAGGGGAAACAGTAGTAACCCAGTTTGGCTGAAGTAACAAGTTAATATTCAAAGATAATATGAAGAAGTAGGGTTGTAAGATTGGACTGAAGAAGCTGGATTTTACACTTTGGCAATAAAAAACCACAAGGATATCTAAACATAACCCAAGCTAGTGACAATATAAAAAACTAGAGACAAAGACTAAGCACACATAACAAGCATTTCCCTTTAAGTTCTCCCACAACTCCTAATTTCAATCCATTAACGATAAATAAAAAAGAGAAATCTGGGCAGTGCCTATGGCTCAGTGAGTAGGGTGCCAGCAAAAGGTTGGAGGGTTTGAACCAGCCCCGGCCAAACTGCAACTATACAAAGGGTGGAGGGTTCGAACCTGGCCCCGGCCAAACTGCAACAACAACAACAACAAAATAGCTGGGCATTGTGGTGGGCGCCTGTAGTCCCAGCTACTTGCGAGGCTGAGGCAAGAGAATCGCCTAAGCCCAAGAGCTGGAGGTTGCTGCAAGCTCTGACACCACAGCACATCTTCTCAAACAAATGGCAAGTACCCAAAAGATGCCTTTCTTCATTACCCATCCCTAATTTGGCTTTCACCACCACTACTCTGATCTTTATTACTGCACTTTCAATAATTTCCTTCACAAATTCAACAGCCTGTTTTTTCTTCATTCTCTCTAAACCCTGTAGCTTACACTGCTACCCTTACTAAGCATTCTCTTGTACCTTTCATTACACTTTTCTAATTACCCTACCTCTAATGGAGCTTCTTCTGACTCCTCTTCTTCCTCCCATTTCTCAATTATGAGTTTCCCAAGCCTTGATTCCTGGTCTTCCATTCTTTCCTCTCTAACTCTCAGGTTAACTGACCTTATCTCAAATCTTCAACCAGCTCTAGCCAGACCAGCCTTAGTCCTAGGCAGAATTTCTGAAAAGCATGTTTTAATCAATGGGAAAGATAAGAGAACTTATTCTTTGCAACTAATTTTTCATGTTTTTTTGAGACAGTCTTACTTTGTTGTACTTGGTAAATAGCTGTGGCGTATTAGCTTACAGCAACCTCAAACTCCTATGCTCAAGAGATTCTCTTGCCTCAGCCTCCTCAGTAGCTAGAACTACAGGCACTTGCCACAATGCCTGGCTATTTTTAGAGACAAGGTCTCACTCTAGCTCAGGCTGGTCTCAAACCCGTGAACTCAGGCAATCCATCTGCCTCGGCCTTCCAGAGTGCTAGGATTACAGGCATGAGCCACTGCGCCCAGCCTTAAGTTTTTACTTCTAACAGTAGTATTTTTGCAAGTGTTTTTGAGAAATGAATATTAATTTTTCTGACTTTATAAAGGCAGAGCATACAGTCAAAGGTTTAAAAGTCGAAGCTGTCAGGCAAGGCCTAGAGGTTTAGTCAAGTTTGGAAGATCATCTAGATAACACTGGGCAAAAATTAACACAAAGAAACAACAAAGTCAGGCAGTATTCTTAGGCTAAATGTCTGAATAACCAGGTTGAAGAAGCAAACAAAAAACCTTGCTACACATGTCCTATTAAGGCCAAGCCGAGGTCCTTAGACGAAGGGAAGTGGGCGTGCCTATTAGAGGAGGGTGAAGTAAGGAAACAAATTGCTAACAGCTCCTCCTCAGGCATTTCAGAAGAGGAGGTAACTTTTCTTTGCACTCCAAACAAAACCAGGGGAAGACTAGGATTAGCCATTCCACTGCTCCTTCTTTGTTTGAGTAGATTATGAAGAAAACTGTCTTCAAAAACATCAAAATAAAATCATCATACAAAAAAACATAGCTTTGTTCATGATTTTGCTTCTTTGTTTTGTAGTATAGAATGATAGACTATGAAACTTATGACTTAACAGTGGCAAAAATATAAACCAATGACAATTTGCAAACTATTTTTTTTTTGGTATGGCATTATTTGACATAGAATAGACTAGACATAGACACAGACATAGAACAGACATCACCAAGTTTCAATGCTGCATAGAATGAACCTCTCAAAATTTCAATGCTAAGTCAGGCATGGTGGCTCATACCTATAATCCTACCTGAAAGGCTGAGGTGGGAGGACTGCTTAAGCTCAAGGGTTCAAGAGCAGGCTAAGCAAGAGT
>NW_003852433.1:7746996-7748926 GCF_000181295.1 Otolemur garnettii | reverse complement strand
AAAAAAAAAAAAAAAAACATGTAAAATCAACTAGGACACACCTCTACCCTCTACTTTAGAGTAATTTCTTTTTAACTCTTTAGTATATCGTCACTACTCATCCATACTCCACAATAATCACGTTTTCCTGCCAGGTCAGGGTAAACCCTTCAAATCAAGAAATGAGATTTTCCTTAAGGTCTCTATTAGGCTAATACATATTAATTCACTGGTCTGATACCTTAAAAATACCTACAAACATAACTTTTTCATAGAGACTCAATCTAGTCTTATCATAGCAACTGTATGAGACTGTTTTTGTTTTACGCTGTGACCCTACTGAGATGTGTAATATTAGTAAACTTAGAGGGGTAATAATTCATAGCAGAGATCATAGGGACTAACTAAATTTTTTCCCTGTAAAACTGACTTTGATCATCTAGAGCCCCCTGGACGCCTAAGAGGTTAAAATTCCAAAAGAAGAACACTCTGTCTCTACCTCTCTAAATGAGAATTAGAAAATAAGTAAATGTTTCTTAATTTATACATACAACACACAAAACTAGTATTTTAACTCTTAGGAATCTGAAGAAATATCAAAAACAGATTATAGAATTTAAAAAATCAAATTACAGTATAGCTTTCTTGGGAGGGAGAAAAATCATACAAAATCTGCAGATGCCAAAACAGCCAACTAAAATAGCACTTGGTTAGATACATTTGCTCTTCTTATGCCATCTTTGATTTTTCTTAAGATAGTTTAATGAAACCAGAGAAAAATGATGAAAACTAAATAATTTATGAATGTTATTAATGCTGAAATAAAATACAATTGTGTAGAACTATATAACATCTCACAATTCAACAGTGTTTGTCTCCCTAAAATAAATGCTCTTGTAGAAATCTATTTTGAGAAATCCATGAACATTAAGCATTTAAATTCAGAGTACTACTTGATAATTACAGGCTGATATGGTTACAAACTCCCCAGCTTTCTTTTCTCCCTGAAGGCTTTATAACAAACATTGAGGAAAATGATTTAAACACAAATTCATACTGTTAGTTTTGGCTAATTTTAGTTTAAATCACACATCACCCAAACAATATTATCATAGCACTTTAACTATAGGCAAAACATGTTTTTAAAATAATGAGCAAATTCTAAAGTCTACAATGCCAGATACTCATTTTCAGCTAGTTTTTTTCAACTACAATCTACAAAACTATCAACTACAATCAGATATAATCACATCATATAAAATGATAACACAACAGTCCAGAAGTAAATTGACTTCCACTAGTTCTGGAGACCTATATTATTTAAAGTCATTCTCCAGTTTAGTATGATTTACAAATATCTGACATGATAATGTCCATTATCACAATATATTACTTCAATATAATGTAGCCCTGAAATTAGATCTTAAGATCTTTAAAACAGACAGAAGCATTCTCATTCATTTGTCCAGTAAAAATTTACCAACTACCTACTTTAGGTACATGCCAGACACTGGACAGAGTACCATAACAGAAAGGGTCTTACCCTGGGTTACAACTTATTTTATTATCTGTCATCTCCTGGAGACACACAAGACACCAGACCATACTAAGGAATTTCAGGTTTTTTTAAGTGTAGCCAAAAGCCATTACAGAATTTTAAGCAGAGGACTGCCATGATCTGATTTAGGTTATTAGTAGAGGTACCAACATGTGGAGAAGAAAGGAAACCCAATGAGGAAGCTAAAACAGAAACTTAAGAAAAGTTGGCTTGGGCTCAGCACCTATAGATCAGTGGCTAGGGCATCAGCCACACATACCGTAACTGGGGGTTCAAATGCAGCCTGGGCCTGCCAAACAACAATGACAACTACAACCAAAAAATAGCCAGGCATTGTGGTGGGTGCCTGTAGTCCCAGCTACTGGGGAGGTCGAGGCAAGAGAATCGCTTAAG
>NW_003852433.1:7741410-7745849 GCF_000181295.1 Otolemur garnettii | reverse complement strand
GACCTCCTTTTCTATACATCAACATTAACCCTAATATAAATCATTTTTAACAGGACAGGGTCCAAGTGCAATTACATAGAAGTACTGCACTGGCTTCAACAGGAGCTCCAGATTCTCTCAGGACTGCTCATAAACACACAGTGAGCAGGGTTTTTCTCAAATTAATAAAAGTCTAGTTTGCACCTTCATGGTGTATTTTCACATGCATTCTTTTACTTCTTCAGTAAAAGTATGAGTAAAAAGGATATAAGCAGAATCTTGTGGGTAAGTCATAATAAAGAATCTGGGCTTGGCGCCTGTAGCTCAAGCAGCTAAGACGCCAGCCACATACAACAGAGCTGGCGGGTTCGAATCCAGTCCCATCCCTGTCAAACAACAATGACAACTACAACCAAAAAAAAAAATAGCCAGGCGTTGTGGTGCTCCCTCAGCTACTTGGGAGACTGAGAATCGCTTAAGCCCAGGAGTTGGATGTTGCTGTGAGCTGTGACACCACCACATTCTACCCAGGGTGACAGCTTGAGGCTCTGTCTCAAAAAGAAAAGAAAAAAGAATCTGGTGTTACAATTATTTTAATTTCTTCTCTCACTTTCATTTAAAACTTTAATAAGGGATGGTATTCGCATTCTCACAGCCCTGGAACATCAGCAGACCAACTTACAAAAAGATGTCGTGTAAGCGCACAGATTATAAACGTTTATCCTTCAGTAGCTTCCTCCTCATGCTTAATATTCTCTCAACAAAGGCAGAACCTCCCTGAAAGTTTACTATTATATTCAATCACTCAAGATTTATTAAGCAGGGACTATGTGCAAGGCACAGGGAAGAGAACAAAGGTTACTGTTATATTGGTCCTTACTCTCAGAGACTTTTCAATCTAGCTAGACTAGATATTTATAAAAGAAAAGGAGTGATACAGACAGAACTACAAATATTAAAAAGATCACTTTTAGATTGGGTCAGAAAATGCTTCACAGCTAAGTGGAAGTTGAGTGAACCCTTCAGTAGCAGGATTTTGATAGAATCTGCTAGGAAGAGAGCGAGCAAAAGAAATCAGAGAATGCCATGAATTTGTACATAAGGGTTTTTTAGCTGGCCCAGGCCAGGTTTGAACAGCCAGCCTCTGAGTATGTGGCCGAAGCCCTACCCACGGAGCTATGGACGCCACCTGATAAGGGTTTTTTTAAAAAAATACTTTTTATTACGAAAATTTTGAACATGTAAAACTCAAAAGAATTAAAAACTACCATGTACTCAGTGATGAGTAACTGTCAACTCATGACCAATCTTGTTTTATAATTTGTGTGTATTATGTGAAAATCCTAAAAGATCCTACATGCATATCCCTCTGCATTCTTCATCAGCTCTATACTCAGACAAATACATAGTGCCCCAGTAGTCACCACAGGTTGATTTTTCCTAAAGGTCACATCCAAATAAATAAAGTGTAAGCCTGTCTTTAAAAAAATAGCAACTTCTTTGTACAAACCAAGGAAAGAGTGACAAAGATACTACAAAATGACAGATAATCCAAAAATCTTTTGGAATACCTTTTCCATATTTGCATTTCAATGAAAAGGAGTAAAATAAGAGAATTCATGTCAAACAAAAGAAAATATTGCAGGTGAAATACTTTAGACACATCACTTGGTGTCCTGAGCCTGAGTTTCCTCCTCTAAAAAATAGGAAAATAGCACCTATCCCAAGGACTTTGGAGAATTAAATGAGCATATATGAAATGCAATGTGAACTATTCACATTATGACCCAGTTGACTCCAGAAGAACTAGGAAGCTGTCTGGTTTCCCAATCCCCTGCCCTGATATACCACCCTCACTCAAGATAATGTAAAAACTTTCTCCATCTTAAAAATAAGGGGCTAATAAGCATCATGATTTCAAGGAACTTCTTTGCCTGTAAAGCATATAAAGAGAGCTGGGATTTTAAGGAATCTTAAAAACTGTCAAGCTTCACAGTAATTGCCCCTGCACTTGCAGAGCTGACTAACATCACTCATATTCCCCATTTCTTTCTTTCTTTGAGACAGAATTTCACTTTGTCACCTTAGGTAGGGTATCGTGGCATCATAGCTCACAGCAACCTCAAACTCCTGGGCTCAAGTGATTCTCTTGCGTCAGTCTCTGGGTAGCTGGGATTACAGGCCCCAGCCACAATACCCAGCTATTTTTAGAGATGAGGTCTCGCTCTGGATGAGGCTGGTCTCGAACCTGTGAGCTTAGGGCAATTCACCCACCCTGCCTCGGCTTCCCAGAGGGCTAGGATTACAGGTGTGAGCCACCACGCCCGGCCGGCCGATTCCCCATTTCTTGACCACTGTTTTCTATGGATAGCCTCTGTGTGGCACCATAAAAACAGCAAGGACTCTCAGCTGGGCCAGACTATAAGTTCAAGATGAATTACCACAATGCATGACAGGATCACCTTTACCTTCATTTCTTACTCTCTAAGAAAGTTCAAATTATAATCTTGTGTTCCATGGCACCTGCTACTGAGGGGCAGCTCACTGTCTCTTAATAGTGATTCAAAACTATCAAATTAGTTTGAATGCCTTCTGAAAGCCCTTGTTCACCAAGATATTAATTCTTCCTTTAGAGTTAAATTTCTCTCAATCTCTCAGTACCTACTTCTTGAGACTGTATGTACCTCCTGGAAAGGTACATATAGTACCATATAGTAATGGGAAGACACGATGAGTTTTCAACTTCTTATAACTTCAAATACTACAAACCATCTATTCGAGCCTTCTACCTAAAAGTATTCTTTATTTTCAAACACTACCGATTTCTTTGACATTTCCCTGATTATAATAATTGTAGTAAAATATGGTACTTCACAGTTTGCCAAGTGCTTTATAAAGGTAATCCTTACAGCATGTGAAGAAGTAATGCCTCTATTTTATAAATAAGCAGAAAGGAATGAAAACCTCATTATCACATCCAGTTGTAAGGCAAATTAGTGGTGAAGTGGACTTTCAAACCAAGTCTTCCAACTCCAAACACCATGTTCTTACCATTCTATAAAGCTTTCTAAGACAGGAACATTGATAGTTCTGTCCCAAACCATGTTTGCTTCAAGAAGCAAACCATCTAGGGTGGTGCCTGTGGCTCAGTGAGTAGGGCACTGGCCCCATATACCAAGAGTGGTGGGTTCAAACCCAGCCACGGTCAAAATGCAACAACAACAACAACAAAAGTAAAGCAAACCATCTTCAAATAACCTCTCTAAACTGCAAGCAGATTCCTCATCCCCACACCCACAAATACATTATCCCATTTCTTGTTTCTTCACCCTCTAGCCATTGCTTCCTCTCCACTATCCAATTTCCACTCTTCATGGATACCCTCATCACTCCTTCAACCCCTCCTGCAAATATTACTCCTCTACATGCCAAAGAGGGAGTCTTTCATCCCCCTTTCCCCAAACCTTAACACTCCCTCCTTTGCACAGTAAGCTGTCACACCATAAATTACAGGGTATGCTTGCTTCTCAGTCCTTTATGAGATACTTAATAACTTTAAAAATCTCACAGAAATGAACATAATTTGCAGATCCTCCATCTCCATACTTAGCCCAGGACACCAGCACACTTCAAATTCTTAAAAACACTGTACCAACCCTTACAAAGATTCTGCCCATACCCTACTGTCACCAACGACTTCCTCTCCAGAATCTGGTCATCCAAACAGGTTCCTCTTCTAACCTCTTCACCAGTGACTCACCTCCATAGCTCCCAAGACTCTCTCCCTCCGCGATTTTCCTTCCCTCACTCCTGGGCCTCGGCCCACCTTACCAACTCTCCCTTAGCTGCCTATCCCAGAGTTAAGTAGCAGTCCCACCGCTAAGGCGGCTGCTCCACTTCTCACTCTTGAAAGTTCTGCCTCGTTCACCTGTTCTCATCAGAGTTTCCTCCAAGCCCAGTGACCCACCTTTGCCCTGGCCCGCCTCTTTCCACCCGTTCGATTCCTTCTGCTTGAGAGTCATCCCTACAAGTCGGTTCCGGGGAAGCTCGTCGGATTCAACTTCTCCTCCGCAGGATTCCCGCCCCAGGGTCATGCTCCCCTTCTCCATCTATCACCTGCTCCTCCCTTAGCCAAATGACATCCACCGCTGCCTCCATCTCCCTTCTCAGACGCCGGTTCCCGGCCGCTCAATGCCTTCCCGGAGCGCTAGCCACCCCCCTCCAGTGGGAGAGAGGGGGGCGTGCACCCCCCAACCCGCGGCCCCACCAGCACGCACCTGTTCATCTTCCTCCCTTCTACCCCGGCGGGCTACGCCGGCGTCCCGACCCCCACCTCGCCGTGCCCCAGCCTCCCGGAGCCCCACACTCACCACGAGTAGGTCTGTTCCGCCATGGCGCTGATTCTCCTGGGCTCCGCTGCAGGCTGTGGCCTGGCCCGGCGGCGGCAGGCTCGCTCTGGC
>NW_003852433.1:7739832-7740926 GCF_000181295.1 Otolemur garnettii | reverse complement strand
GTGCCCAAAACACGCTCACGTGACCCGCGCCCCGCCCCTCGCGCCGGGCCGCTGCGCGGAGACGTCGGCTAGCTAGTTTGAGGCGAATGTTGTTCGCTTAGCTTGTGGCGGTTGGCCCGCCTCGCGCTGCCTCGTGTCGCCCCTGTCCCTTCCTGGAGCTGTCGCCTTGGCACCCCCTCACCAGCCGGTTTCCAAGGGGCTGTTGCACCAGCCAATCGGAACGCCCTCATGCGTCCGTTGGCTGCCACTCAGCTGTCAACTGTCAATCAACAGACTTGCGGGCCGCGGGTTCTCAGTTGTCATTCAACTTGTCAGTCGGCTAGCAGAGCGCTGCATACCTTCATTTGTACGTTCCTTGGTTCATTCATTCATGCAACAGATATATCACGCAGCCACCCTTTATTGCGCCCGGGCTCTGTGCCAAGTCTTTGGGAGCACCAAATCGAATACCCCATGCTTGCCTTTATTTAATCACCAACAGATATTTGTTGGGTGCCAACTATGTGTCAACTCATTCTGTCCTCCAGGAGCTTACGTTCAAGAGGAAGACACGCAGTTCAAGCTGACAAATAAATGAAGATAATTTCAGATGCGGCTAAGTTCTACAAAGATGATGGCACAAAGTAATGGGACAGTGTGAGTTGGGGTGGGGAGCGCGCTACTTTAGGTAGGGTGGACAAGGGGAAGCCTAGCTGAGGAGGTGATGTTTGAGCTGACATTTGAAGGATGACAAAGAGCTGGCCATGCAAAGATTCAGAGAAAGAGAGCTCTTGGCAGAGGGAACAGGAAGCTCAGGAAACTGCCCATTTGGAACACTGGAAGCAGGTACAGAAGCAAACATAATAAAGGTAGATCAGAACCAACTGAGTGAATCTGGGGCTTAAGGGGAGGGAGGGAGGTCTCAGTTCATCTTCTCAGGTATTTAGCAGTGCTTCCCTAGGAGTGGATGAGGCAGTTTGAAAGGCCCAGAGGCTTACCAGGAGAGAAGGCATTCCAGGGAGAGAGAATGGCATGAGGCAAGTTCCAAAGATGTGAAGTTTCTAGGTGAGCTTGGATCCTGTGAGAAGTGGGATGGATAATTTGTTTCGTTTTTT
>NW_003852433.1:7736927-7739629 GCF_000181295.1 Otolemur garnettii | reverse complement strand
GGCCCGGGCTGGGGATTCGAACCCGCCACCTTAGGTGTATGTGGCTGGCGCCTTAGCCGCTTGAGCCACAGGCGCCAAGCCGGGATAGATAATTTGTGTTGGGAAATGTTGAGAGTACACAATAAAAAGATGCATTGATGCCAGACTTTGAGGGCCCAGGTGAGCCTCCCTGTCAGTTACTGTGTTCATAAATGAAAATGATCACTCATTGCAGCTCCAGATTTTAGAAACATGCCTGGGGAACAAGCACATTAACCCTCCTGGACACCTCCCCCTCTCCCCAACTCCCTTCCATCAATATCTGCAGGGAATAGAGCTCACACACCTGAAACCAGCATTCCCAAGCCTTTCTGCAGCTCACCCAACTTTGGGGCAGGACCTAGCTCTGCTCCAGTTTCCCAGGGCCTGCCCAGGCTTGCAGGGAACACCACACCCTAAATCTATCTACAAATGGATCAGTTGGCCATTGCCCATACATCTGCTGCTTGCCTTTTCCCCAAGGGAAACTCTTTAATGAGAAAGCCAAGTACTCTTTCCCTTCAGAAGTAAGCTCTGCTGCTACTTCCTCCTTCTCTCACTACCAGGTGCCAGGTCCAGCTAGGTTTGACACGTTTCCTCTGAAACTCCACCAGAGAGCCCTGGAAAAGGACCAACTAATAAGATCAAGGTTCTATGGAGAGTTTGAGGCTGGGCCCCAAGACAGTATGAATTCATTAGGGATCTTTCACCATTAACATAAAGATACCTCTGCCCATCCATGAAACCCACCAGATGCATATCATAAGGAGACAAAAAGAAAAAGGGCCTGAATTCCTGACATTAATTTGTCTCTTTACATCTTTGCCAGGTGCTTTTACAGAAAGTCAACTATATCCTTGAATGTGACACACAGTCATTCTGAATCTTGAAGGAACTTGAGTGAGGCTTTAGGTCCCATGAGAAAGGCCAGAAGCTATTTGGAATGAGTGGCTTTAGGAGATGCAGAGGCCCCTTCTCCAGAGTGCCTGGAACCAAAACAGACCAGGCTTGTCACTATTGAAATGCAAATGAAACACTGAGCCTCTGGGCAATTCACTTGGGTTTTGGTTCCCAGTGAGTCATAGAAGGCAAAAACAAGTTGAAAAGTTGGTATAGGTGAATGGAACAGTAGCTCCTGAGGAAAGGAAAGGTCTTCCCAAAAGCAAAGGGACCATTCTTTTCAATGAGAAAAATCTGAAAGAAGTAAGAGTATGAGGTGGAAATGAGGAGAAAAGTTCTCTTCTCTTTCTGAACCAGAGGCTCCCAAAGTGTCTCTTGGGCAAACATATGAATGCAGACCCTATAAGAAGCCAAACAGCACTTGACAGGTCTATGAGGGTATCTAGGCTATGGAAACACTCTGGTCATGATCCCTGGAAGACCAAGTAGGGCCCAGAGACTAGCAGGTGAGCATCTCAGGCTAAGGTTGCCAAAATGTAGAAGACATCTACAAGGTCCTAATCAAGATCTCCTCATGTGTGAAGTCCCTCAAGAAGGCCAGGCTGGAATAAATCTGAAGTCTGTGGGTTGGCCAGAGGCTACCCAACCTATGGCACCCAGGGAGTGACTTTCAGTCCCTCTGCCAGCAGTATTCAGCTCCAAGCTGGAGCACCCCCAGGTGTATCTATGGCATCTCTGGGCCTCAGCTGGGGAATCAAGTGTACTTGGCATTGGCTCCCCCCAGGAGGGGAACCTGGCACTCCCTGCCCCACCCCAGGTGAGAGGGCCACAGCTTGTGCAATGTTTGTTGAAAGAGGCCAGAGAAGTGCCTCTAATTATCACCACGGTAATTATAGGATCACCTCTTCTACAAAATGTGTTCAAAAGAGACTTGAGGAGTCTCCCCCAGGATGCATCATCTGCCTTAGGCACAGACTCCAGGGAGCAGGCATTGCCAGGTCTAGCTGGGTTGCTTAGGCACAGCCTATGAGAAGGTCAAGGCTTAGGTTTGACCCAGGCCCCACCTATCCTTTCAGCCCTTTTCTCATCTCTATCTTCCACCTCCTCCCCCACGCACATGTGCACATGTATGTGCACTTCATTTATACTTGACAGTGACCTACTTGTAGCCTCCTGATGGGCTTTGTTTTTTGCTTAATCCCTGATCAAGCCCAGGAAAGTTTCCCATTGCCTCTTCACTGCTGCTCATAGTTTGGGGGCTTGGTTTCAATGTCACCTCCTCCAGGAAGTCTCACTTGACCAAACTTAGCCTGGGTTAGATACGCCTCCCCTGTACTTCCCACCACCCCCTGAATTTACCTGTAGCATATTTAGCACAACAAACTGTTGTTGCCTGTTTACTTGTCAGCCTCTTCCTTAGATTGTAAATGCCTCGTGGGAAGGGACTGTGGCTTGTTGCCAGTTAACATCCTCAGTGCCCAGTGCAGAAGAGAAGCTTGAAGTTTGTGGAACAAATGCTCAAAGCGAGGAGAAGGCAAACCAGTATTCAGAACAACTGGTTTTGCCTGTTACTGTATTCAGTATCCCCACCTGTCCCCTACTAAGACTAAGAATCCCCTAACTGTCTCACCTACTGAGACTGAGAATCTTTAAGGCTAGAGAAATGTCTATTAGAGAATTTATGGGAAGACAGAGGATCCCCCCAAAAGTAAAGTTTGTAGTAAGTTTAAAGACATGAGGTCACTTGCTTCTTTGAACCTAGGTTTTTATTCTTTTTTTTTTTT
>NW_003852433.1:7735054-7736367 GCF_000181295.1 Otolemur garnettii | reverse complement strand
AAAAAAAAAAAAAAAGAACAGTTTTAGGCCTACAGAAAAAAATTGATGGGAAAGGTACAGAGTTCCCATATACGTAGTTCCTGCTGTCCATCACAGTTTTCCATGTTACTTATGTCTTATGTTAGTGTGGTACATTTGTTACAGTTGAGCCAATAATGATATTAGGTTCCACTTTCTGTTGGAAAAAAAATTCTATGGATTTTTTTCTTTTTTGAGGCACCATCTCATTCTGTTACCCTGGGTAGAGTGCTGTGGCATTATTGTAGCTCACAGCAACCTCAAAATCTTGGGCTCAAGTGATCCTCCTCCCTCAGCCAGCCTCTCAAGTAGCTGGGACTACAGGCACCTGCCACAACACCTGGCTGTTTTTTCTATTTTTAGTTGAAATTGGGTCTCAGTCTTCCTCAGGCTGGCCTCAAACTCCTAAGCTCAGGCAATCTACCTGCCTTAGCCTCCTAGAGTACTAGGATTACAGGCCTGAACCACTACGTCCAGCCATTTTATGGACTTTGACAAATATATTATGGGATGTATCCATCATTCCAGTGTCATACAGAATAGTTTCATTGCCCTAAAATACCCTATGCTCTGCCCATTGATCCTTTCCTCCTCCCCCAAGTTTTGGCAACTAATGATCTTTTTACTGTCTCCATAGTTTTGCCTTTTCCAAAATGTCGTATAGTTGTAATCATACAGTATATAGCCTTTTCAGACTGGCTTTTTTCACATATCAATGTGTTTTTACGTTCTTTCCATGTCTTTATGTGGGTTGATAATTTCTTTTTATTGTTGAATAATATTCCATTGTATGAATATACCAGAGTTTATCTGTTTACCTATCAAAGAACATCTTGGTTGCTTCCAAGTTTTACAAGTATAAATAAGGCATCTATAAACATTGGTGTGCAAGTTTTTATTTGGACATGTTTTCGATTTATATGGGTATATCATGGGGTTTTTTTGAAAGCATGTTGGAAGAGTTTCATTTTTCTTTTTTGAAACAGAGTCTCACTATGTTACCCTTGGTAGAGAGCTGTGTCGTCACAGCTCATAGCAACCTCAAATTCTTGGGCTTAAGTGATTTTCTTGCCTCAGCCTCCCAAGTAGCTGGGACTATAGGCAACTGCCGGCTATTTTTGGTTGCATTTGTCATTGTTGTTTAGCTGGCCCAGGTTGGGTTTAAACCCTCCACCTTTGGTGTATGTAGCTGGTGCCATAACCACTGTGCTATGGGCACTGAGCCAGGTTTTTTTTTTTTTTTTAATTTTGCTTCCAATCATCTTAGTTTGAAGTTTTTCTTTTAATTTTCTTTT
>NW_003852433.1:7733301-7734472 GCF_000181295.1 Otolemur garnettii | reverse complement strand
CTTGAGCCACAGGTGCCGAGCCAAAATATCTTATAATTATTGATTTAATTCTATTGTAATCAGAGAATATACTCTGGAAAATTTTAATCTTTTAAAGCTTATTGGAATTCAATTGTGAACCAGCAAATGGTTTATTCTGGTGAATATTCCATGTGCACTTGAAAAGAATTCTGTTATGTTGGGGTGTAGTGTTCTACAATAGTCAACTAATTCAAGGTGGTTGATAATATTCATATACATTAAGTTCTTACTGATTTTTTGCCTAGTAATTGAATCAATTATTAAGAGGTGATAAAATCTCTAATTATGATTGTGAGTTTGTCTGCTTCTTCCTTTACATCTTTTTTTTTTGAGACAGGGTCTAACTCTGTTGCCCAGGCTAGACTGCAGTGGTGTCATCATAGCTCACTACAGCCTCAACTCCTGGACTCAAGGAATCCTCCTTCTTCGGCCACTTGAGTAGCTGGAGCTATAGGCCTGTGCCACCATCCATGGATAATTTTTCTATTTTTAGTAGAGATAAGGTCTCAGTCTTGCTGAGTCTTTTTTTGCCCAGAGTCTCACTTTCTTGCCTCCTCCAAGGTAGGAGGATCCTGAGTCTAAGTGTATGAGCCACTGTACTTGGCCTCTGTCCATTTCTGTTTCCTGCATTTGAAACTCTGTGATTAGGTTAATACATGCTTAAAATTGTTACATTTTCCTAATGAAGTACTTCTTATATCATTGCGAAATATCTCAAGTATATTTTTTGTTTTGAAGACTACACTATTATAGCTTTCTTATGATTTGTATTTCTATTTTAGATTTTTCCTCATACTTTTACTTTCAACATATGTGTAATTTTGTACTTAAAGTATATGTTTTGGCTGGGCATGTGTTTCATGCCTGTACTCCTAGCACTCTGGGAGGCCGAGGAGGGTGGATCCCTTGAGCTCAGGAGTTCAAGACTAGCCTGAGCAAAAATGAGAACCCCCCCCCATCTCTACCAAAAATAGAAAAATTAGTTGGATGTGGTGGTGCATGCTTGTAGTCCCAGATACCTGGAAGACTGATGATGCAAGAGGATCTCTTGAGCTCAAGAGTTTGATGATGCTGTGAGCTATGACACCAGGGCACTCTACCCAGGGTGACATAGTAAGACTCTGTCTCAAAAAATGAGATAAATGTGGCT
>NW_003852433.1:7731431-7732411 GCF_000181295.1 Otolemur garnettii | reverse complement strand
AAAGCAAGTGTCTTGTAGACAGTATATACTTGGGTCTTTTCTGCTCTCCCTGACAATTTCTGTGTTTCAATGAAGAATGAACGGAGAATGTTTAGTCCATTTATATTCAATGTAATTATTGATATGTTAGAGTTTGGCTCTACCATTTGGCTATTTGTTTTCTACTTATTCCATCTGCTTTTGTTCTCATGTTTCTCCTATTTTTTGTTTTTGTTTTTTAGCTATACCTTCTTTATATTTCTAATGGTTGCTATAGTATGAATCTTTAACTTATCAAGATCTACTTAATATTGTACTATTTCTTTTTTTTTTCTAGTTTTTTTTGGCTGGGACTGGGCTTGAAGCCACCACCTCTACCATACGGAACAGCACCTTACTCCTTTCAGCCACAGGCACTGCCCAGGAATATTGTACTATTTCACAAAAAAATAGGAACTTTGCAACAATATAGTTCCATTTACTTCCAGTTATATAATTTTCCTATTATATAAACCATATCTAACCATATTATAAACCTCAAAATACAATGTCATAATTTTAGTTTTTAAATAGTCACATTCCTGTAGAAGAAATCAGAAAAAGAAAATGTAATACAAAGTTTTAAATTATTTATGTATTTATTATGTCAAGTGTTTTTTATTCCTTCGATATGAATTTTCATCTGGGGTCATTTCCTGCAGCCAGATGAACTTACTTGGTGTTTCTTCTGATATAGGTCTGATGGTAACAAATTCAGTTTTTGTTTATCTGCTAAAGTCTCTATTTTGCCTTCATTTCTGAAGGATAGTTTTCACTGGGCATAAAAATCTATCCAATTTGAAAGCTGGTTTATCTTTTCTTTCTCTACTTCCTATCTTCCCTCCACTAACCTCCCCTCTCCTTTCTTTCTTCAAATTAAAGATGTTGTTTATTGTGTTTTAGCCTTCATTGTTTGCAATGAGAAGTCAGCTCTTACTTGTATCATGGCTTCCCTGTTTTTT
>NW_003852433.1:7728981-7731157 GCF_000181295.1 Otolemur garnettii | reverse complement strand
CCCGCCACAACGCCTGGCTATTTTTTGGTTGCAGCCGTCATTGTTGTTCGGCGGGCCGGGCTGGATTCGAACCCACCACCCTAGGTGTATGTGACTGGCACCTTAGCCACTTGAGCCACAGGCGCCGAGCCGGCTCCCCTGTTTATAATGTATTATTTTCTCCTATTTTCAAGGTTTTTCTTTGCCTTTGGATTTCAGCAGTTTGATTATGCCATGCCTAGGCATGGTTTGCCTTGCATTTATCCTGCTTGGACCTTCCTGAGTTTTTTCAATCTATAAATTTATCTTTGAATAAATTTAAGAAATCAGCAAATACTTTGTATTTTTATTCCCCACTCTACCTCTTATATTTTCCTTACATTAAAATTACATATAACATGTAGATCTTTTAATATTGCTTCACAGGTCCATAAAAACCTGTTTAATTTTTTTAGCTACATTTTTCCTCTTTCAGGTCTTAAGAATTAATAATTTCTATTGATATATCTTCAAATTCACTGACTCATTTGTAATCTTCATTCTGGTATTAAACCTATCAAGTTAATTTTTAGTTTTGGTTATTGTACTTTCAAGTTATAGAATTTCAATTTGGCAGGCAGGAATGGTAGCTCATGCCTGTAATCCCAGTACTCTAGGAGGCCAAGGCAGAAGGATCACTTGGGGTCACTTGGGGTCAAGAGTTCAAGACCAGCCTGAGCAAGTCAAGACCCCAGTGTCTAGTAAAAATAGAAAAATTAGTTGGGCATGGTGGTATGGACCTGTAATCCCAGCTACTTGGGAGGCTAAGGTAGGATGATTGCTTGAACTAAGGAGTTTGACCTTTCTGTGAGCTAGGATGACAGGTTGAGGCAATAGCATTCTAGCCCAGGCAACAGAGTGAGAGACTCTGTCTCAAAAGATTTTAATTTGGTTTTTATTTTTGTTTTTAAGACAGAGTCTCACTCTGTTGCCCCGGGCAGAGTGCTGTGGAATCATCTTAGTTCACAACAACCTCAAACTTTTTGGGTTCATGTGATCCTCTTGCCTGAGCCTTCTGAGCAGCTAGACTACAAGCGCCCACCACAATGCCTGGCTGATTTTTCTATATTTAGTAGAGATGGGGGGTCTCCTTCTTGCTTAGGCTGGTCTCGAACTCCTGAGCTCAAGGGATCCACCTGCCTCAGCCTCCCAGAGTGCTGGAATTATAGGCATGAGCCTCTGTACTCAGCCTCAATTTTTTTTTAAATAGTTAACAATTTCTGGCTGGTATAGTGGCTTATGTCTGTAATCCTAGCACTCTGGGAGGCCAAGGTGGGTGGATTGCTTAAGCTCACAAGTTTGAGACCAGCCTGAACCAGAATGAGACCCCATCTTTACTAAAAATAGAAAAACTGAGGCAAGAGGAGCACTTGAACCCAAGAGTTGGAGGTTGCTGTAAGTTATGATGAGCTATGTGAGCTCAAGAGATGTAGGTTGCTGTGAGCCATTGCACTCTAGCCAAGGTGATAGCTTGAGACTCTGTCTAAAAAACAACACCCCCCCCAAAAAACAATTTTTTAACTGAGGTTTCACATCTATACCTTCACTGTGACTACATTATCCTTTAAGACCTTGAAGATATTTATAAAAGTTGCTTTAAAATCCTAGCTGCTAATTCCAACATCTGAGTCATCACTTTTTCTCTTTGAGAGTAAGTTTGGAGTATGATTAGTTTTCTGTTTCTTCATGTGTCCAGTACGTGGTTATTGTGTGCTGGACATTGTCAATGATACATTATAGAGACTCTGGATTCCGTATTATGTTTCTTTCAAGAGTGTTAATGATGTTCTAGCCGGTAATTAACTTGGTTGGACTTAACTCCAAACTTTATTTCCCTTGAGGAGGGCAGCAGCTGAAATTTCCATTCAGTTCTTTCCATGTGAAGTTGCTGATTTTACTGGAACTTCTGGAGCTTCCTATACATGTATGAAGTGGACAATCGAGAATTTGGACAGAGTTTATGTACAGATTTTAGGACTCGTTTGCTCCATAACTTTTCTTTAGGATTTCTCTCTTAATATTCTAGCCACATTACTTGCCTGGAACTCTTGACACTTCATGACAGTAAGTGTCAAGAACTTGGTATATCTCCTGTCTAAATCTAGCTTCTAGGCTTGGCGCCTGTGGCTCAAGCAGCTAAGGCACCAGCCACATATAC
>NW_003852433.1:7727161-7728412 GCF_000181295.1 Otolemur garnettii | reverse complement strand
GTCTGTCACCTTGCATAAAGTGCTGTGGCATCATAGCTCACAGCAACCTCAAATTCTTGGGCTCAAGTTATCCTCTTGCTTCAGCCTCCCAAGTAGCTAGGACTACAGGTGCCAGCCACAACACCCAGCTGTTTTTAGCGATGGGGTCTTGCTCTTGTTCAGGCTGGTCTTGAGCTCCTGAGCTCAGGCAATCCACCTGCCACAGAGTGCTAAGATTATAGGTTGAGCCCCACGTGCAGCCTGAGTGGCAACTTTGAATACCAGAATGGTACATGAAAATCACAAACTGAGGTTTATAGGTCTGAGAGTTCCTGAGAGTTATAGGCCTGAGTCAAAATGTCCTAAGGGCGAACCCAGGCCTGACTAAGAGAACCCAGGGAAGGCAAGCTCTGAACACCCCATTTCTGGATGCTGGCTGAACAGGTGGGTGTACAGGAGAAAGGATTTACCAGCCGTCCTTGAAGCTTGCTCCCATCTGGCAAATTTGTCTTCAAGACTCCTCTACAGGGAAACTTCCTAGGTGGCACACCCCAAGATGACTACTTGGGGTCTCTTTTACCGGCCAGAAGTGTTTACTCAACCTCCATGTCTGGTCTGTAGGTTTCAATGAACACTGAGGACCAGGAGGGGTTCTCAGAGCTGGGACTCCTGTGAAGGAAGGGAGGGGGACCCACCCTTTAGTAGGGGTCCTCTAGGTGCCAGGTGCTGCACATTCTTCTTTTTTTAACTTTATCACTGCAATGCTGTCTGTTTTCCTCATCCCTGAATCCCTAATGCCTGGCAGAATAGACACTTGCTAAATATTTAATCATGGTAATAGTAAAGCAGCTGCCATTTATTCAGTGCTTATTATGTGCCAGGCACTCCTTAAAGAGCCTCATATCTCTTCAGTCATATAATATTTGCCAGATGAAAATTTGATCACAACCTTATGAGGCTGGACTGTCTTCCTATTTTACTTAAGACCAAACTGACGTGCTGAGAATGGAAGGAGATGGTCATAGGGCAGAAGGGTAATAAATGGACAATGGGCCCAGACTTTGGATCCAGGGCAATGTAGCCCCCTGGGCAGTGGAAGGGTCTGGGTTTGAGTAAATGTGGGACAGCAAAGGGAAAAACTGTGTGGGGATTGAAGAAGGTGATTCTGAGGATGAAGGATCAAAGGTCAATGATCATTTGGTGGGTCCACTGCCCAGTGGCCACAACCTAGAGCAAGTGCTTCAGATGCTACCACACAGCCCCAGCTACTCT
>NW_003852433.1:7725076-7726851 GCF_000181295.1 Otolemur garnettii | reverse complement strand
AAAAAAAAAGAAATGCTGATATTGTGTCCTCAAGACCCACCCACAACCCCTTCCTATAAGGAAAGGTGAAATGAACCTCAAATTTTACTGTGGCCACTGCAGGAGGGCAGAAGGTGGAGCCTTCCCCAGTGACTACAAACCCTTCTTTTCATGAACATCTGTACTCAGCTCCTGTCTCAGATACCTAGAACTGGGGAAGTGTTTGGGTGGCAGAAAGCTCCCAGCATTGCCTGTGATGAATCACAGGTGACACCCCTGCCCTGGAGCCTGGGACTACCTGGGCAGGCAGGAGCACATCCTGCCCCTCTAGTCTGTGCAGTGGTTCAGAGTACATGTGGCAACTCAGCCTCATTCCTATGGTGAGAAACCTCCATTCTCCCACCCCGGCATTGGCTCATTAAGAGAAGCACAGAATTGTCCTACCCGCCTGGGCAAGCTGTGCTGTGGACTTCTCAGATGAGACAGGGACCCCAACAAGGCAAGGCCTGAGAATGGTGCCCCCCAAAAGAAAACAGATATGACCCCTCCATTCCTAGCTCCCGTGATGACACAAATGACCAAGTCTACCCTGGCCACTCATCCCCACCATCTCAGCCACTCCTATGTCACAGTCAAATTTACCTTGACTTATTCAATTACTTGCTGTTGTCTCCTCTGAGGCCTTGGAAGCTCTTGTTTCTAGTTCCCAACTGCCCATGTGATGCAGAGCTGGGCCCAGAGCAGGTGCTGAATTGGTGTGGAAGAGGTGTGAGTATAAAGGGGCTACACCTGCAGTCCTGAGGCTGCAAGCTTCCAGCTGGGCTAGTGGGAAGTCTAGTCTTCTATGTGGGTCCCCTTAACAAGCATCCTGGGATGCTCTGGGCTGTGGGTTCTAAGCAGGGGTCTCTCTAGATCTGGAAGGGGGCACCTCAGCTGTGGATACAGTTGCTGTTTGCACGGAGGAGGCCCTCTGTCTGATGCCGGGGGTGGGGGGGTGTCTCAGCCACTGCACATGGCCAACCTACCTCCAGGGCCTGCCCACCTTAGAGGTTTTTTTTGCTGAGCCCTCTTTCTGACCACACCTGCAGTATCCCCTGCTGAGCTCTGTCAGAGCGGGGATTGAGTCCCAAGCCAGTCCCTTCCTGCCCTCCATCCCAGAGCAAAGAGGACCATGTGAGGATGAAGGAGGGGTAAACTTGGGGTTTCAAACACAACCTTGGATCGTTTCTAGAACCTTCCCCTCACCGATCACCAGGCCCAGCCCTCTGTCAGGCCCTTTCTGCCAGATGTCTTCCTCCTGCAATTTTTCTCTCAGAGGCCTTGTTCCTTCTCCCATTTGGCTTCTTTCTGCCCCAGCCAAGCCTTCTGGGCTGGTTTGTACATGTCTGAATCCCAGGTTCAGATACCTGAACAGGATATCATTCATTTCTCAAGAAGTCTGTGGGTCCCACAAAAATCAGGGTGTGTGGCTGGGCATGTTCTACAAAGTGTCACGCCCATTCACTCATATATCCCATGTTCTATAACTGTTAGGGGACTGGCCTGTTCCTAACCCACAGGACCCCACTGAAGTGCACCATGGTCTGATTGTTCAGACCGGGCCTACCCAGGAACTCTGCCCAGGAATCAAGAAACTGGGGGAAGAGAATGGATATTTTTACAGCACCCACTATGAGCCAAGCATCTTTCTGGGCCTTTCCAAAATTTATGATCTCAGAATCCCCTAACTCTTTAATAAGCTTTCAGTGAACACCTGCTGTGTATCATGCTTTCCTGACTTTATCTTTTTTTTTTTT
>NW_003852433.1:7722023-7724524 GCF_000181295.1 Otolemur garnettii | reverse complement strand
ATTTTCTTGCCTCAGCCTCCCTAGTAGCTGGGACATAGGTGCCTGCCACATGCCTGGATATTTTTAGAGATGGAGTCTTGTTCAAGCTCAGGCTGGTCTTGAACTTGTGAGCTCAGACAATCCTCCCACCTTGGCCTCCCAATCTCCCGAAGTGCTAGGATTACAGGTGTGAGCCACCACATCCAGCCTATCTCATTGAATTTTTACAGTCTTGTGAACCATTATTTCCATTTCAGTTTTGTGAATACTGAGGCTCAGAGACGTTAAGGAACGCCCAGTGTCACCCAGCTAGTAAATGACTCCAAAGCCTCTGCTCATCTCATTCTGCCAAATCCCTCCAGTTGTGGCCTCAAGTTATGCTCCAAGATAACAAAGCATGAACCACAACATTCTACTTACCCAAACAAGGAGTGTAAAAATTGCAGGAGGAAGACATCTGGCAGAAGGGGCCTGGCGGAGGGCTGGGCCTGGAGATGGGTAAGAAGAAGGGTGCCTCCTAGACCCAAATAGGTCATTTAAATGAGTGAAGTGGTCCAGGTATAGTATAATAGGGATGGGTGGAGAGTATGGATAACTGGAGACATCACATTCCATCTAAAGAGAACAGGTACCTCTCAACTCCTGCTGAATGCTGCCACCTGGGACTGTGGGTCAGTGTGGCTAGATCTGATTTTTTTCAAGAAAATCTCAACTGAGGCGTGTGGTGGCTCATGCCTGTAATCCCAGCACTTGGGAGGCCAAGGCAGGTGGATTGCTTGAGCTCACAATTTTGAGACTAGTCTAAGCCAGAGTGAGACCTTATTTCACTCTGGTGAAAAATAGCCAGGCATTGTGGGGGGTGCGCCTGTAGTCCCAAGCTACTTGGGAGGCTGAGGCAAGAGAATTGCTTGAGCCCAGGAGTTTGAGGTTGCTGTGAGCTAAGATGCCATGGCACTCTACTGAGGGTTACAAAGTGAGACTCTCAAAAAAAAACTAGAAATCTGAAACTTTAACATATTTCCAGACAAAACATATCCAGTACTTGCTCTATCAGACTGACAGTTTGGTTTTCTGAACTAAAAGATGCTCCATGACCTTTGGAAGGATTTCATGTCTATAAACAGGCCATTATTGAGTATTGTATTAATGCTGTTTTTAGATCCTTAAGATACCCTTTGTTCTGGAGAGGGAAGGTTGGGAGCAGGAAACACACACAACAAAAAGGCATAACATTCTTTTTTTTTTTTTTTTTTCTTTGAGACGGAGTCTCACTATGTTGCTCTGGCTAGAGTGCTATGAACCTCAAACTCTTGGGTTCAAGCGATTCTCTTGCCTTAGCCTCCCAACTAGCTGGGACTATAGGCGCCCACCACAACACCAGGCTATTTATTTATTTATTTATTTTTGCTGTAGCCATCATTGTTGTTTGGTAGGCCTTGGACTGGGTTCAAACCCACCAGCTCCGGTGTATGTGGCTGGTGCCCTAGCCACTTGAGCTACAGGCGCTGAGCCAGGCATAACATTCTTAATTAAGGAAGGACACGTGGTTGTATCATATCATAGCACTGCATGAAGGTCTGATTTTGTTACAGTCTTCAGTTGCCAACATCAGAACCTAATTCTAGGTAACTTAGACAAAAAGGAATTTGTTAGAGGGATATCTGGAAGCTTAGAGAATTGGCAAGAGAAATAGGATCAGAAAATTGGCAGCAACCAGAAAGAGTTGATTTCCAGCTCTAGCTGACAGCAGAGCTTAGGATTTTGCCACAGACAGCCTGTTGCCATTGCTAGATATAGGAGGCCACATGAATTTTAGATTGTCCCTCGTAGGTACTTCTCACTCTGTGTTTCAAGAAATTCCATCTAACCACTTCAGGTAGCTGAGGACAAGTATTTGATGATTTAACTTACAAGGTGGATTCCCCAAAACACAGGAATGAGGCTCATATTCTTGGATGCTACACATACACACACAGAGTCCACTTCATGATCCAATCTGGAAGGGGCTTAAAGAGCCTCTTGTGTTTCAGAATGGAATATCTGAGGCACAGAGCAGGCCAGTGACTTATCCAACATCACGCAGAGAGCTTGTGGTCAAGTCACATGTTGAACTCAGACCTCCACCGGGATGGTGTCTTGGTGGAGGTGGAAGGAGGGAAATGGAGAATTATTTACAGTGGCCGAATCTGGCTCGGCACCCGTAGCTGAGTGGTTAGGGCACCAGCCACATACACTGGGGCTGGTGGATTTGCACCTAGCCCTGGCCTGCTAAACAACAACGACAAATACAACAACAAAAAATAACCAAGTGATATGTCAGGAGCCTAAGAGTTTGAGGTTGCTGTGAACCGTGATGCCATGGCACTTTACTAAGGGTGATGTAGTGAGACCCTGTCTCAAAAAAAAAAAAAAAAAAAATATAATGTCGGGCTAGAAATGAAAATAAAATAATATTACGAAAATAATAATGAGGGGTAGCACCTGTGGCTCAAGGAGCAGGGGACTGGCCCCATATGCCGAAG
>NW_003852433.1:7715533-7721665 GCF_000181295.1 Otolemur garnettii | reverse complement strand
AAAAAAAAAAAAAATAATAATAATAATACAAAAGCCATAGCTTTGTGGGAAATGGAGACTCTCAGGCCTGGCTCTAGATGGACAGAATCAGAACCTGTGTTTTTAGCAAACCCCCTGGGCAAGTCAAGAATACATTAAAGTTTGAGAATCTGGCTCAGGGCCTATAGCTCAGCCACTAGGGTGCTAGCCACATACACTGGAGCTGGTGAGTTCAAACCCAGCCCGGGCCTGCCAAACAACGATGACAACTACAACCAAAAAATAGCTGGGTGTTGTGGCAGGCACCTGTATTCCCAGCTACTTGGGAGGCTGAGGCAAGAGAATCACTTAAGCCCAATGAGGTTGCTGTGAGCTGTGATGCCACAGTACTCTAGTGAAGGTAACATAGTGAGACTCTCTCAAAAATAAATACATAAATAAATAATAAAAATAAAGTTTGAGAATCAATTTTCTAATCAGATGGAGAGGAACAATGCAAAAAGAAATTCATAGCTTTGGGAGTGATAATGTTCTAGCTTGTAACATGGTGGGGTGGGTTCATAGACGATGTTTATTTGTGATTAAGCATCATAACTTATTTATCAGGGTTTGTTCAAATATCAACTCCTCAAGGAAGCTTAATATGGCCATCTTATTTAAAATTATACCCCTGCCACCCACTCCAGGCTCCTTTGCTTCTTTCCAACTTAATTTTTTTTTCTGGAACACTCGTTAACATCTGATAGATGAAAATTTCAGTTTTTTATTTGGATATTGCCTCTCTCCCTTTATAAGGTGAGTTCTGTGAAAGTAGTGATTAGGTCTTAGTCCCTGGTGTATCCTCAACATCAGCGATAGGGCCTGGTCCCCAGAAGGCCCTCAAAAATGTTTTTGGAATGAATATATCATGTGCTGTGTATGGCTTTATTATATAATAACATGACTTTAAAATTTTTTTAAATACCTAACTATTACTGGGGGTTGCTACACACCAAGCTGTTGGCTAAACGCTTCATGTGCTGTAATATCTCACTGAATTTGCACAAATGCTCGTTATACAGACCAGGAACACTGAGGTCACTTGCTAGGACCTGGCAGAAGGAGGATGTGAACTTGGCAGAGACAAGAGGCTGGAGTGATCCTGGAGGTGGACAGGAGACAAGTAGCAGGACTGAGGTGAAGCCACAGAGGGGAGAATGTTCTCCCAAAGCAGTGACGCATTGTTTTTTACGAGCTTGGGCTGGCAGGGCAGGGGAGGGTTTACGTGGGGACTCTGAAGCTACACAGAGAAGAAAGTGGATGGACTCCGGCACACGGGGCTGTCATGAGGCACTCAGGTTTCAACAATGCACTGAGAAGCACTAAGAAGGCAGCTCAGGGGCTTTATAGACTCACCACCCCCAGTCCATCCAGATCCAAAGGCCCAGAGAGGGCAACTACTCACCTAAGGACACACAGGCAAAAAGTCACTGAGTAGAGGCCTTGTAATCTGAGACTTTAGGAATCCCAGCACTGCACAGCCTCTCCCCTCTGTGAGGGGCTCGGATGGAGGGGCCAGTGACTCCCTGATATGGCTCTGCGAGTACTGCTGCTCCTGGTTTTCTCCAAATTACACTGGGCCACAAACAGGATCATTTCCTGACCGTGCCCCGCCCCGCACCCTAACCACTGCTTTAAATAACTCGTCTCCAAAATATATTCCAAATTCAGTCATTTTCCTCCTTGGTTCAAGTCACTCTTCTTTTTTTGATTGAGATATAAGTCACCCATTTAAAGTATACGATTTAGTGGATTTTAGCGTAGTCATGTGCAATCATCACCACCATCTAATCCAAATCATTTTTCTCATCCGCATAGAAACCCTATACCCATTCTCCATTCTCTCACTGGCCAGCCATTGTCAGCATCTAATCTAGTTAGATTAGATCTAATCTAATTTCTGTCTCTGTGGTGCTGCCTATTCTGGACACTTCATGTAAATGGAACCATATGCTACATGGTCTTTTTGTGACTGACTTCTTTCACTCAGCATGTCTTTTTCTTCAAAAAAACATCATGTCTTTTTCTTTTTGTTTGTTTTGAGACAGAGTCTCACTTTGTTGCCCTGGGTAGAGTGCCCTGGCATCACCATTTACAGCAACCTGAGATCTTGGGCTCAAGAGATTCTCTTGCCTCAGCCTCCTGAGTAGCTGGGACTACAGGCGCCTGCCACAACACCTGGCTATTTTTAGAGACAGGGTCTCACTCTAGCTCAGGCTGGTCTCTAACCTGTGAGCTCAGGTGGTCTACCCAGTGCGGCCTCCCAGAGTTCTGGGTGGGATTATAGGCTTGAGCCCCCGTTCCTGGCCAGCATTGTCTTCAAGGTTCAACTGCATTGTACCATGTGTCACTACTTCGGGGTTTTTTTATGGCCTAAATCACTGCATTGTATAGACAGACCACATTCTGTTTATTTGCTCATTGGTGAGTGGACATTTGGTTGCTTCCCCTTTGGGACGATTTCTAGCAGTGCTGCTACACACTTTCATGTACAAGTTTTTATGTGAACACCACTACTGCTGGCTTAGACAAGACCATGAACCTCCTCATTGGACTCCCACCTACAGTCCTTAATCCCTAAGGGTCTGTCTTCCTCACAGCAGTCAGAGGAATCATTTGAAAATGGAAGTCAGGTTATGTCATCCTCTGCTCTAAACCTCCAGGGAGGACTAAGTGAGGTGACTCATTCCTGTAATCTCAGCACTGTGGGAGACTGAGGCAAGAGGATTGTTGATGCCAGGAGGAGTTTGAGACCAGCCTGGGCAACATAGTGAGACCCCATCTCTATAAAACATAAAATTTATAAAACATAAAATTAGCTGGGTATGATGGCATATACCTGTAGTCCCAGCCACTTGAGACGTTCAGGCAGGAGGCCAGCTTGAGCCCAGGAATTTGAGGCTGCAGTGAGCTATGATCAGGCCACTGTACTCCAGAGTGAGACCTTTTCTCTAAAAAACAAACAAACAAGCAAATAAAAACCTCTAGTGGTTCCCCATTGCCCAGAGGATAACACTGAAGACCCAGAATCCTCACCCTGAAACCAGC
Source organism: Otolemur garnettii (assembly GCF_000181295.1). Taxonomy (NCBI): domain Eukaryota; kingdom Metazoa; phylum Chordata; class Mammalia; order Primates; family Galagidae; genus Otolemur; species Otolemur garnettii. Next base: position 7,718,599 of record NW_003852433.1, on the reverse strand, counting down.
CCTACTTCTGCCCTCCTAGCTACCTCTCTGTTCCTCAGATGAGCTATAGTCCTTCCGACCACCCTGCATCTGCAAGAGCTGGTTCTGGCCTTGGAATGCTCTTCGCTTCATCCTTCAAGTCTCCGGAAAATCAGGTTTTAGGGAAGCCTTCTCTAATTTTCCCACTAGGAGGCACTGGATATGGGACAATTGGTTAGAAGTGCAGAGTGAGGGGGTTGTCTTTTTTGTCTTCTGAACTGTAGTACAGCAGTGTCATGTCATCATAGCTCACAGAAACCTCAAACTCCTGGGCTCTAGCAATCCTCCTATCTCAGCCTGTCAAGTAGCTGGGACTACAGGTGCATGCCACCATGCCCAACTGATTTTTCTATTTTTTTTGTAGAGACAGGGGTCTTGCTCTTGCTCAAAATGCTGTTCTTAAAATGCTGGCCTCAAGTAATCCTCCTGACTTGGCCTCCTGAGTAGCTAGGATCACAGGCATGGGCCATGGTGCAGGTTTGTCTTGCAGCTGCATTTTGATGGCTACGGAGGATGTTATCAGTGCCCGCACAGATCCCTTTCCCCGTGGGTGTTTCTATTTCCCACTGCTCTGAGTGTTGCCAGCTCCCTTTTCCAGAAAACTGTCTTCATTCAAGGGATCCTGCCTCACCCGAGATGTTATGACGCCCCCTTACACCCCCCTACCCAGCAGGGGAGTCTACTAGAGAGACACTGGCAGCTGGCCTCCTTGCCTCAAGGTGGGGGTGACTCTCTGATGCAACTGAGACTCCAGAGCATCCCTCCCTCCACTGGTTCAGGCTGAGGCCAGACTTTCCCTGAGACAGCATCCTTGCTGGGCCGCTCCCCCGGCCTGCCCTGCTTCTCTCTCACTCCCCATGCACCCTGTGCACCTGTCTCAGACACCACTCTTAGGGAACTCAACCTAGGATAATAGCATTCTACATGAGATGGGAAAACTGCCCACGTCGGTATCGAACCCTTTCCCTGCCTACTGTGATGAAAATGATGAGCAGAAAGGCTAAAGCTGGGCACCCTGTGAGTGCTTCCTGGGACAAGATGTATTTTGTGCCCCTACAGCCTTCACTTCTGTGTGTGACTGTTTGTTAACCGTCTCTCCCTGACTCAATCTGAAGTTCTCTAAGGACAGGAAGCACATCAGTCTCATTTACTTCCTTATCCTCATTACCTGGCACCTTGGGGGAGCCTAATAATAGTTGGTAAAAGATGTCCCTTGCCACACTGTCACACCAAGAGATTGCAAGTAACTTAAACATCCATCAAAGGGGAATGATTACATAAATCATAGTATGGCTCTGCAATGGAAAACTACACAAGAGCAAGACCTGGTTTCTTTCTTTTCTTTTCTTTTTTTTGTAGAGACAGAGTCTCACTTTATTGCCCTTGGTAGAGTGCCGTGGCATCACACAGCTCACAGCAACCTCCAACTCCCGGGCTTAGGCGATTCTCTTGCCTCAGCCTCCCCAGCAGCTGTAAGACCTGGTTTCTAAAAATAGCCTGGCATGTGGCGGGTGTCTGTAGTCCCAGCTACTTGGGAGGCTGAGACAAGAACATCATCATTTGAGCCCAAGATTTGAGGTTGCTGTGAGCTATGATGCTACAGTACTCTACTGAGGGTGACAAAGTAACACTCTGTCTCAAAAAAAAAAAAAAAAGTTAAAGTATCTGGACTGATAAAAGAACAATTTCCAAAGTGTGTAGCAAAGTGAAAAAAGCTATGGACTGAATAGTGTATATTGTGCTATTCTTTGTGTTAGGAAATGTATGCAAGGAACACAACTCAAGATATTTAGCAGGGGTCCTCAAACTTTTTAAACAGGGCACCAGTTCACTGTCCCTCACACTGTTGGAGGGCCAGACTGTGGGCCCCAGGATGAGTCGGCTGCTAAGCAGGACCGGCAGCAGTGGCAAAAACACCTGGTGGGTCGGATAAATGTCCTAGGTGGGCCGCATGTGGCCCGCGGGCTGTAGTTTGAGGATACCTGATTGAGAGGAATACAAAAACATCACCCAACAAAGTAAAAATCACAATTCCACATCCAGTCAGAAAAGAAAAGGGATACACTTATATTTTAGTATGCTTATCTGTACAAAAGTGGCTATCTCCATGGTGGGAATCTCAATGTCTAGAAGGGGTGGGAATGGAACTTTTCACTCTATAGACTATGTTCGCAGCTTATCTATTCAAAGAATATGTAGTCCTTAATAAATTTTTGAATGAATGAGTGTGGCTTGAAAATGAAGCCCTAGGTGGCATAGTGGGTAGGGCACTGGCCCCATATACCAAGGGTGACAGGTTCCAACCCGGCCCAGGCCAAACTGCAAGAAAAAAATAGCCGGACACTGTGGCCAAGTGCCTGTCGTCCAGCTACTTGGGAGGCTGAGGTAAGAGAATCGCCTAAGCCCAGGAGTTGGAGGTTGCTGTGAGCTGTGACGCCATGGCACTCTACTGAGGGTGATAAAGTGAGACTCTGTCTCTAAAAAAAAAAAAGAAAGAAAGAAAAGAAAAGAAAAAGAAAATGAAGCCCTATTTATGGCATCTGTGTAAGAACCACTCATCAGGCTAGGTGTGGTAGCTCGTGCCTATAATCTTAGAATGAGGATTGCTTGAGTTTAGAAGTTCAAGACCAGTCTGAGAAAAAAGACCCCATTTCTACTAAAAATTGAAAAATTGGGCTGAGTGTGGTATCTCACACCTTTAATCCTAGTAGTCTGGGAGGCTGATGTGGGTACATTGCTTGAGCTCAGAGTTCAAGACCAGCCTGAGCAAGAGCAAGACCCCATTTCTACCAAAAATAGAAAAATTAGCTGGGTGTTATGTCAGGTGCCTATAGTCCCAGCTACTCTTGGGCTGAGGCAAGATGATTACTTAAGCCCAAGCATTTGAGGTTGCTGTGAGCTACGATGCCTAGGCACTCTATGCAAAGTGACAGAAGGAGACTCTGTCTCAGAAAAAAAAAAAAAAAAGGGTGGCACCTATAACTCAAGTGGCTAAGGTGCCAGCTACATACACCAGAGCTGGTGGGTTTGAATCCAGCCTGGGCCTGC
>NW_003852433.1:7712831-7715357 GCF_000181295.1 Otolemur garnettii | reverse complement strand
AAAAAAAAAAAAGCAAAAAAGCAAAAGAAAAATTAGCTGGGCATTTGGCAGGTACCTATAGTCCCAGCTTCTTGGGAGGCTAAGGCAGGAGGATCACTTGAACCTAGGAGTTTGAGGTTGCTGTCAGGTAGGCTGAGGCTGCAGCACTCTAGCCTGGGTAACAGAACAAGAGTCTGTCTTAAGAAAATAAAAATAGGCTTGGCACCCATAGTACAGTGGTTATGGCGCCAGCCACATATACTGAGGGTGGTGGGTTCAAACCTGGCCCAGGCCAGTTAAACAACTGCAACAACAACAACAACAACATAGCCAGGCTTTGTGGCAGGCACCTGTACTCCCAGCTACTTGGGAGGCTGAGTTAAGAGTATCACTTAAGCCCAAGAGTTTGAGGTTGCTGCGAGCTGTGATGCCACAGCACTCTACTGAGGGCAATATAGTAAGACTCTGTCTCAAAAAAAAAAAAAAAAAAGGAACCTCCATTTGCTGGACTTGCTTACCCAGTTGACTTCTTCCTTGCTTGATTTTATAGATTCACATCAGGTCCTGCAGCTGAGGCCAGAGAAGTCAGATAAACCTCAAGGCACTGCCCAGTCATCAGCCAACCAGTTGGGAACTCTGCCGGGAGAATAGAAAGGGCATGGGCTTTATTTGATCATATGCATTTCTGAAGCTTAAACAACAACAACAATACCAAAAACCAAAACCAAACCATGCAAACCCTTCGACCCCAAAATCGCATTGCTAGGGATATTTCCTAAAGAGACAAAGAAGACTTATACACAAACGTTTAGGAATCAGCTGGGTGTGGTGGCTCATACCTGTAATCCTAGTACTCTGGGAGGCCAAGGTGGGTGGATTGCCTGAGTTCACAGGTTTGAGACCAGCCTGAGCCAGAGTCAGACCTCGTGTCTAAAATAGCTGGGCGTTGTGGTAGGTGCCTGTAGTCCCAGCTACTTGGGAGGCTGAGGCCAGAGAATTGCTTGAGTCCAAGAGCTGGAGGTTGCTGTGAGCTATGATGCTATGACACTCTACCAAGGGTGACACAGTGAGATTCTGTCTCAAAAAAAAAAAAAAAATATATATATATATATATATACACACAGCTACCAGAATATTCACTGAAGAATTGCTTATAACAGTGGGGAAGAAATGGAAACAACCCTCAGGAACAGAGGACTGGCTAAATGAATTAGGCTGCATTCACACAAAAACATTGCATCCATTTCTTAGGCAGTTTTTAAAAAGAATTAAAGGAGGAAAGAAAGAGCAAATGAGAGGGATAACTAGGATCAGAGCTTGATTTAAATCTCTGTACTTCTAACAATATGACCTCAATTTACTTAATTAACTCTCAGAACCTCTGTTTTCTCATTCTGTAAAATGGGTATGCTATCAAGTACCTTGTGTTAATCAGGCTGGCTCATTTATTACAATGACAACAAGAATCTCACTGGCTGAGAATAATGAAGGTTTATTTCTCTTACAGAGTCTGACACAGGTATTCCTGGTCAAACAGATGTCCTGGGAAGCCTTCTACCAACTGATGGACTCAGGGATTGGGTACTTGACATTGTAAGTCTCTGCTATCTTAAACTCCTTTGTTCCCTTCCACAGGGACAGGAGAGAGCATGAAAGATCAGACCAGATGCTTTATGGCCAGGCCTGATGAAGGGGTATATAACTTCTGCCCATCCCTGGCACAAGGCATGTGGTCCTGTCTAGATGTAAGGGGACTAGGACATGTAGCCCAGGCAGGGTCCCGAGAGAAGAAATAGATTAAGCAGAGGCCTTGGCTTTGTCTCTGGCACACACCTCATGGGGGCTCCTCTGAGTGAATGAAATAATTTAAACAAGTGGCACATGGGGCGTGTTCAAATATGTCAGCTGCCTTTTCCTCCCTCCCTTCCCTTTATGACTGAGTCTAAGTGGGACCACCCTGACTTCAAAAATCCATGTCCTGCTGATGTTTTGTATATGTTGAATCAAGAGGTATATGCTTGGTGGAGGGCAGGGTGTCCATTTAAAGGAGCCCTGGAGAAGAGATTATCCTTTCTACCACATCATCCTCACCCCACCCAAATAACTCCCCCAAAAGGTGTAAATCATGTTATTCTCCCACGTTAGAGGCTTCAATGGCTTCCCATTGCCTTAAGGATGAAGTCTTAACTTCCCACCGCTGCAGGATCTGGCCCCAGCTTGACTCTCCAGTTTCCTGCCTCACCACTTGAGGTGGTTGAGTTCCTGCCTCAAACACTTGGGCTCAAGTGATTCTCTTGCCTCAGCCTACCCCAGTAGCAGGGACTATAGGCACCTGCCACAACACCCAGTTATTTTTAAAGATGGAGTGTTGCTTTAGCTTAGGCTGGTCTTAAACTCCTGAGCTCAGCTAATCCACCCACCTCAGACTCCCAGAGTACGAGGATTACAGACGTGAGCCACCATGCCTGGCCTCAAAAAATGTTTTCTTATTTGTTTGTTTGAGACAGAGTCTCACTTTGTCACCTTTGATAGAGTGCTATGGCCTCA
>NW_003852433.1:7707294-7711868 GCF_000181295.1 Otolemur garnettii | reverse complement strand
AAGATCTTACATAACAGCTCTTTGCAAATGGATTCACTTATATTATTATCTCAGGATACTTAAAATGGGAATTTATAAAAACAAAAATATTAGCTTGAAAAGGGGCAGGCGAGTGGGTGGCACCTGTGGCTCAGTGGGTAGGGCACCCTCATATACCAAGGGTGGTGGGTTTGAACCCAGTCCCAGCCAAACTGCAACAAAAAATAGCCTGGCATTGTGGCGGACACCTGTAGTCCCAGCTACTCGGGAGGCCAAGGCAATTTAATAACCTAAGCCCAAGAGGTGGAGGTTGCTGTGAGCTGTGTGATGCCACAGCACTCTACCAAGGGTGACAAAGTGAGACTTTGTCTCTTAAAAAAAAAGAAAAAAGAAAAAAGAAAATGGACAGGCGCATAGAAGTGTGTCACCCTTCAATGATTTTTTTTGTTCCTAGAATGTCCACCAGGGGGCTCCTTGAGATCTTTCTCCTTCCCAAAACATCACCGACCCCTGGAAGTGACCACTTCTGGAAGGAAAAGAAATTTCGGTTTTCTTCGTGGGTTTTACTCCATGTTAGTAACCAAGCCAATACAATCTAGGTGTGGCACAGTGGGAAAAAACTCAGGCCAGGGTGAGAAGAAGTAATTTTGGGTCTTTATTTCTCTTGCCCTAGGCTGGACTCTAGGTGATTATTTCTGATCCTCAGTTTTCTCATCAAGAAAATGGAAATAGACTCAGTGCCCGTAGCTCAGTGAGTAGGGCCCCGGCCACATATACCAAGGGTGGCGGGTGGGAATCCAGCCCCGGCCTGCCAAACAACAGTGACAACTGCAACCAAAAAATAGCTGGGCGTTGTGGGGGGCACCTGTGCTCCCAGCTACTTGGGAGGCTGAGGCAAGAGAATCGCTTAAGCCCAAGAGTTGGAGGTTGCTGTGAGCTGTGACACCACAGCACTCTACCAAGGGCAACAAAGTGAGACTCTGTCTCAAAAGAAAAAAATAAAAAAAGGAAAATAGAAATATTCCCATCTAATGCAGAGTTATTGGGAGCGCTGGATAAAAACATTTTCTAACATTTCTGCTGTTGTTATTATATCACGGAGTTGCACAGACCCACTTTACATGCAGTATCTAGTCATGGGGAAAGTGAAGTGCCCTCGCCCCTAGACTTACCCGGTTTGGCCCCCTATGGCACTCAGAATTTGAATGCACTTAGATTGGACATAAATTCCTCTTGTCCTAGTCGCTGCCATTATTGCCTTTTGTGCATGCATATCTTGCTTTGCTCACTTTATTTCACCTGCCTGAACCTTCAAGTCTCCTGAGTTTGCAATTTCTGGTCTAAATAGAGAGTTTTCTTCTGTGCCAGTCAGATGCTATCTAGCATGCTGCTATTTATTGAGCCAGTCACCAAGCTGTTTGCACAATATATATAAACCAAATATAACCATGGCTTCTTGTTGCCTCGTCTCTGCATGGTGACTTATTTGGCAGAAAAAATATAATTGGAAGTAATTAAAATCTTTTCTCAGTCTCTCGAAAAATGCCAGAGTACATTTTTGAAAAGAGCATTGTTGAGGTATAATTGACGTACAATATATTGCACACATTGAAAGTGTGCAATTCAATAAGTTCTGACGTAAGTATACACCTGCGAAACCATTTACCATAATCAAAATAATTCGTATTCTTATGTCCGCTAGAAGTTTCCTTGTGGCCCTTTGTCATTTCTTCCTCTGGCCTAGTTTATCCTCCCCCTCTTCCCAAATAAACACTGATCCATGTTCTGTCACTGCAAATAAGTTCACATTTTCTAGAGTTTTATGTAAATGAAATCATACTGTTTGTACTCATTTTTGTCTGGATTCTTTCACACAGCATAATTATTTTGAGATTCATCTATGTTGTGTATATTAATAGTTCATTCTTTTTTTGCTGCCAAGTAGTATTCGGTTATCTGGATAGACCACATTTTGTTTGTCCACTCACTGACTGATGGTCCTTTGGGTAGTTTCCCTATTTTTGGCTGTGACAAAGCTGCTGCAAAATTGTGTATTAACTCTCTGGGTGGACCTATGCTTTTCATTTCTCTTGGGTAAATATCTAGGAAGGAAATGGTTGGATCATATGATCATTGTATATTTAAATTTTTAAGAAACTGCGAACTAGGCTCAGTGCCTGTGGCTCAAGTGGCCAAGGTGCCAGCCACATACACCAGAGCTAGTGGGTTCAAATCCAGCCCTAGCCTGCCAAACAACAGGGTTCGAAACCTGCCCAGGCCAGCTAAACAACAATGACAACTGCAACAAAAAATTAGCTGGGCATTGTGGTGGGCACCTTTAGTCCCAGCTACTTGGGAGGCTGAGGCAAGAGAATCGCTTAAGCCCAAGAGTTGGAGGTTGCTGTGACCTGTGACACTACGGCACTCTACCCAGGGCGACAGCTTGGGGCTCTGTCTCTAAAAAAAAAAGAAACTGGAAACTACAGTAGAACCTCCAGAGCTGACCACCTCCCTACATCGACTAGCTCTGTAAGTTGACCTAAGGTTCACAGACCAGACACGCACCCCATGTATGTGTCAGTACGGTACGCCCAGTTCCTTATGTTGACTACCTCCATATGTTGACCAGCTGGTTACAGTCTCTTGGGTGGTCAACTTACAGAGAGGTTCTACTGTACTTTCTAAAGTGGTTACACCAGTTTATATTCCTATTGTAACAGCAGTGTATAGCAGTTCCAGTTGCCCCACAACCTCACCAGCTCTTGTTATGGTCTGTCTCTTTAATTTTAGCCATTCTAATAGATATGACTTTGGAGTAAGTACATTTTCAAAGCAGAGTAAAACAGGGCTTCTCTCATAACAGTCTTCATAGAGGAGGTGGTATTCACAGGTCTCTGACTCGCTGAACACTTATACCCACTAGGGGATTCTGTCCAATAAAGGAGAGGTTTGGGGCTGAGTCAGCAAGAATTATCTTCCCTTAGAACAGTGGTTCTCAACCTTTCTAATGCTATGACCATTTAATACAGTTTCTCATGTTGTGGTGACCCCCAACCACAAAATAATTTTATGGTTGGGGGTCACCACAACATGAAGAACTATATTAAAGGGTCACAGCATTAGGAAGGTTGAGAACCACTGCCTTAGAAGGTGGAGAAGGAAAGAGTATAAATAATCACATAGATAATAATAATAGTTCATCTAATCCTCAAATTAACCCTAAAATTCTTTTTTTTTTTTTTTTTGAGACAGAATCTCAAGCTGTTGCCCTGAGTAGAGTGCCATGGTGTCACAGCTCACAGCAACCTCCAACTCTTGGGCTTAAGGGATTCTCTTGCCTCAACCTCCCAAGTAGCTGGGACTACAAGCGCCCACCAAACTCCTGGCTATTTTTTGTTGCAGTTGTCATTGTTATTTAGCTGGCCTAGGTAGGTTTTGAACCCACCACCTTTGGAGTATGTGGCTGGTGCTATAACTACTGAGCTACGGGCACCGAACCAACCCTAAGATTCTTAACCAAACTGCAGTCATGAGGAAACAGAGACAAATGATTTTTCTAAGGTCACACAGCTGAATCCAGGGTTTGAATACAGGTCCAGCTAGTCCTGAAACTCGTGCTCTCTTGTTTTCTTCAGAATTCAACATTTTGAATGACACTATCTTAGAAGTTCCCCACTAGGCTCTAAAGGTAACAAAGTAGGCAAACACATCGTCTGAAATGTATTAGCTGAGATGAATAAAGGAATTAGGGTCCTTGAGCCAGAAAGGGGTCTGAAAATAGTCTTCCATATTTCAAGGACTGTATTTGACCCAGAGCACATCATTTTTAAACAGTCTTTTTCCTCTAGATGATAAAAATATTTTCGGTGTCAATCAGGTAATTATCAATGATCATCATTTCTTTGATTCAGTCTTTCATTTTAAAACAATTAACAAATAGGAATACATTTCAATTTTTCTTTATTTTATTTTATTTCTTTCTTTATTTTTTTTGAGACAGAGTCCCACTTGGTCACCAGAGGTAGAGTGCCACGGTATCTTAGCTCACAGCAACCTCAAACTCTTGGACTCAAGCGATTCTCTTGCTTCAGCCTCCCAAGTAGTGGGGAGTACAGGCATCTGCCACAACTCCCGGCTATTTTTTAGATAGGGTCTTGCTCTTACTCAGGCTGGTCTGGAACTCATGAGCTCAGGCAATCCACCCACCTCAGCTTCCCAAGTGCTGGGATTACAGGCGCAAGCCAGCACACAGGCCTCAATTTTTCCTTTTTAACCGAGCTGTGCTCTATCACCCTGGCTAGCATGCAGTGGTATCATGATAGCTCATTGCAACCTCAAACTCCTGGGTCAAGTGATCCTCCGGCCTCAGCATCTCAAGTAGCTGAGACTATAGGTGCACACCACCACGGCCTGCTTATTTTTCTACTTTTTGTAGACACAGGCTCTTGCTTTGCTCAGGCTGGTCTTGAACTACTAGTTTCAACTTCTCCTGCCTCGGCCTCCCAGAGTGTTATGATTGCAAGCACGCTCCACTGCACCTGGCCGAGTACATTTCAATTTTGAAGATATTATTATTATTATTATTTTTTTTTTTT
>NW_003852433.1:7700053-7707108 GCF_000181295.1 Otolemur garnettii | reverse complement strand
GGTCCGGGCTGGGGATTCGAACCCGCCACCTTAGGTGTACGTGGCTGGCGCCTTAGCCGGTTGAGCTATAGGCGCCGAGCCTGAAGATATTATTTAAATTCAGAAAATTATTTCACATATGAACTTTACCAAACAAAAGTATTATGCCTTGCTGTTCATGCTCTTTCACGGTTTTAAATTTTGAACACAAATAAAAATTCCAAATGGTCACAAAGAATAACAAAATTGAATAGGCCAAGTTCTGGTTCTTTATCTTTACAATTACTGTACTATCCTTTTTTCTGAACCCTAGTTTCCTTCTTGCTAAAATGGGAATTTAGTAACCTCTTTTAAAGGATAGCTATGAGATAAAGTGACATAAGGTCTGTGTAGCTGCTTTCTTTTTCTGTCCATTGGGTTGATCCTTTTCTGCTTGGAGGGGTTGAAGAGGAGATTCTGTCTCCAGGAGTCTGTAGTATTGTAGGCCTGGAATCATAAACTCTGCCCAGTGACTCTGTATTATTCTAAACTTACCTTGAAACCATCATGCCCATAACTGAGTCCATGTGTGTTGGGGATCAAACTGGAAAAATAGGAATTCTCTGAGTTAACCTTCAGGTAGACAACAATGTTCATTAAATCATAAGTTATCAAAAAGTGCTAATGTTAAAATGTATGTTATTTATGTTGTCTCATAATAGCTATGAGGTCAAGTGATATAAGGCAGTGGTCCCCAACTTTTTTGCACCAGGGACCAGGTTCATAGAAGATAATTCTTCTTGAATAAACCATGAACTTGATGGTTTGGGGATGATTCAAGCACATTACATTGGGTGCACACTTTATGTTTATTATTATTACATTGCGATATATACCAAAATAATTATGTAACTCACCACAATGCAGCATCAGTGAGAGCTCTGAGCTTATTTTTCTGCAACTAGATGGTCCCATCTGGGGGTGATAGGAGATAGTGACAGATGAAGCTTTGCTCTGTCACTCACCCCTCGCTTCCTACTATGCGGTCCAGTTCCTAACAGGCCATGGACCAGTACCAGTCTGCAGCCCGGGAGCTGGGGACCGCAGACACAAGGTATGTATAGATGCTTTCTTTTTCTGCCTTTGGGTTTGTCTCTTTCCCTTTCCTCTGGGGGCTGTAGGGGAGATTCTGTCTCTAGCCAGATTAGGGAGTGCAGATGGGAACTCCTAGGTCCACTGTGCTGTCACTATCCACAGAGTGAGCTGTGGTGCCCTTTGAAGGGAACACTTTTCTCCCCTTCACTCTCATACCATCTCACCTACTTTCTTCCAAAATCATCCTCTTGCTTGGCCCTTTTTAAAAATTTTTTTAATTTTTAATTTTTTTTAAATTAAATCATAGCAGTGTACAAAAGAGTAAGAAACAGAGGGATGTCTGCGTGTGCATGCACGCGGCAGTCTCTGCCCCAAGGTCCAGGGACTTTCCCCTAGACAGAAGAACAAGGAACCAGTCCTCTGTATGTAGCCTAGGAAACAGGCCTTCGGCACATCTCTGCTGGGCCCTTAATGATGGCTTGGGAAGGCCTTTGCGTAAGGTAATGGTTCTCCAATTTGAGCAGGAATCAGATTCCCCTGGTGGTCTTGTGAAAAACATCCAACTTGCTGGGCTCCACCTGCCAGAGTTTCTGATTAAGCAGTTTTGTTAGATTTGCACTTCTAACAAGTTCTCCGGGGAGGCTGATGCTGCTGGTCCTGGGACCACACTTTGAGAACCACTGGCCTGAATTAATCCTGGTAATTCCATCGCCCCTTTGCCAGTGACTGACTCAGGGTTGGGTCTGAACCAGTAGAACAATAAGATGCAAGGAGGGGCTTGGTGTCTGTAGCTCTGTGGCTAGGGTGCCAGCTTCATACATCAGAGCTGGCGGGTTCAAACCCAGCCCAGGCCTGCCAAACAACAATAACAACTAAAACCAAAAAGTAGCCAGGTGTTGTGGTGGGGGGCTGTAGTCTCAGCTACTTGGGAGGCTGAGGCAAGAGAATCGCTTAAGCCTAAGAGTTGGAGGTTGCTGTGAGCTGTAATGCCACGGCACTCTATCAAGGGCGACACAGTGAGACCTGAGACTCTGTCTCCAAAAAAACAAAAACAAAAAAATCCAAGGAGGACTTTGCTCTGGGCTGATGAGCAGCTCCTCCTCCCTCTCCTTCTCCCCAGAAGAGGTCAAGTTGTGCCTTAGTGAGTCATAGCAGCCACTTTGTGACCATGAAGGGAATCCCCCTTCAGTGAAGCTGATGCTGTGGGCTGCTGAGAGGGAAGGTGGAGAAAACCTGGCTCCTGATGATTTTTTTTTTCCAATTTTGGAGAAAATTTTATTTTGATTTCCAGATCAATTGACTTTGGGGTATGAGAGAAATCAAGGAGTCAAGGATAAAGCCAAGGTATTTGGCCCAAAAAATGTGGTGGACGTTTATCCTCAGGTCATCTGGAGAAGGCTGTGCATGGAAACAGCTGAGAATTTTGATCCAGGCTAAAGACATCCCATTCTTTGCTAATTTAACTTAAAAACAATTGTTTTTACTTCCACTTCCCACTTATTTCTATAGTATAAGATGTAATAAGGGCAGGGTGCAATAAGACAGATGCGAATGTGATTACTCACACTGTGGGGTGGAGGGAAATGCAAATGGTTGAGATCAGACCATCGGCAGGAAGGTGGCGGCCCTGTGGGGTGTGGGGATCAGAGGTAGCTAACACCTTCCCTCCACTGTCTGTGTCCGATCAGGGTGTATTAGTGACAATGACAGGATAGATACTCCTAGAGCTCACTCAGTCATTTCATCCAACTTTCTGCTGACCATAGGTGGTCACTAGGAGCCAGGCTGACCCCTCTACGTCACTCATTTCCCTCCACCTTCTTCACTCCCCAGCAAAGAAAATTCAAAATACAAGGTGGGCCAGAGGTGACAGTGTGAAAAGGGAGGGGACACTAAGTCTTGATGACCTGCAAACTTACATCAGCTTCTGGATAATCCTACCATAGACTTCACCTGACCTTGGAGTTCGGTGCAAGGAGAACTTGACCAGGAATATCACATATGCCGGCTACACTGTGTCTGCTCTGGGGCAGACTGACATGTCTGGGGAAACTCTAAGAGGGTGAGCCAATGTGTACATATCTCTGTACTTTAAAAAATACCTTGTAAAGCAGTTTGGGGATCCCTGGTGAGGAACCATCACCAAATCCGGGATGCCTGGCCATTGCCATGTCCCCAGTGGGACCATTCTTACTGGAACATGTCACTGCATACTGTATTTCCAGAGGCTATAAGTGTCAAAGCAGTGTGTTGGTCAGGCCTCGCGCCCTGTGAAGCCTGGAGGAGAGAATCTTCCTTGCCTTCTCCATCTTCTCGGGTCTCTCTAGCAATCCTTAGTGACCCCTGGAAGGCTTTGGCCACCAGACAGTCTTGTGATTTATAATGAGGGCTTTGGAATATGCTATATCAGTTTCAACCTCCAGATGAAGGGCTAGGTCAGCCGAGCAGGTGATATGTGATCCAGCCCCAACAAAAACTCTGGATACATCATATCTGGGAGGAGGTAACTGTCCAGCACTCCACAGGGAGAAGACATCTGGAAGTTTTGCCCTTGAGCACTCTCCAGATCTTGCCCTATAGGGCTGGTTCTGGTGTGTGTCTGTTTGCTACAATGAAACTATAATTGTAAGCAGAGCCCTTTCCTGAGTTCTGTGAGTCATTCTAGTGAATTATGGAACCTGAGGCAGGTAATGGGAATCCCCACATTTGTAACCAGCTGGTCACAAACAAGGGTGGCCTGGGAACCCCCAAGCTTGTGGCTGGTGTCTGAAGTGGAAGTAGTCTTTTGGAGGACTGTGCCCTCAACCTTGAGTCTGGCCATCTGTCCCTAATGGAATACCCTCATTTCCTTGCTCTTTGGGAGAGGTATGAATTTCTATGTCAGGTGCTAGGAACATCATCATTTTGTTTTTCTGAAATCAAGTTATTCCTGACTCAAGACTTCCACGTGTTGAGGAAGGGTGGCATTCAAACTCAGTCATAACTCAGGACTTACTATTTCTAGTCTTTTACAAAGGTTATAGAATTCTCACATATGCAAAAATGTTTGGGGGGGACCCTCTGGCCTGGGAGCCACCTGGGTTACCCGGATATACCCTCTTTTTAAGCCTGTGGAGCTCTTTAAGGATGGCAAGACCACTAGTTCTGTGTCAGGTTTTGGTGCAGGGGTCTTGGCTCAGACCAGCTACTTCCTACCCAGGATCTAGCCTGCTGGAGTTTTGCCTAGGTCCTCAGGACGCCCAAACCATGTCTCCAGTCTTGGGGCATCTCCTGCTTCCTATGAAACGTCACCCATCTCTACAAATGGCACAGTCCTGGAGTCCCTTTTTGTAAATTGCAAAGTACACAGTTCCCTGAGTCTGCTGACTGTCAAAAGCCTTTCTTCTCTGAGTTTCAGCTGAAAGTTTCTGCTGACTTGCAGAGAAGAACAGGAGGATTTTGGTTTCATAGTTTGTTGACTCCTCTGGGGGACAGGACGGGGGACTGGTTTGGGCCTCTCAAAGGGATTGGATTGATCTGTAGGGATTTCCAAGCCAGGCTGTGGCTGGCTTTCTCTCAGAACACTTAAGATCAAACATGTCTCATCCCACAAAGATTAATTTCCTTCTGAAAACATTCCTGTCCATCTTCTGCATGGGAAATTCATATTCTTCCTAGTTACAGCACTTTGATTTAATTTCATGAATCCTGACTTTATTATACTGAGAAGAAATTACTTCTTTCCTGCTCGGGGTGACATTACAAAGACTTCTCACATCAGAGGCTCACAGTGAAAGGGGCCATGCCCAAGCGGCTTCTGTGTGTATGTGTGTCCTTGGCTACAGAAGGGGCAGAGGGAAATCTCGTTTGACCAGGCCATGCTTATTAGGTGGTTGGCACTGTGTCTGGCACATAGTGAGAGGTCAATAAATGCAGATGCTATTATCATCTGTAGCTACATATCAATATACATTCTTCCCTTTTCCCTCTTAGTAAGAGAATCTCAATCGTGTTGCCTGAAATAAAGACATTTCCCAGTCTTTCTTGCACCTAGGTGGGGCCTTATGACTACATTTCCCCTTTGCCCAATGAACTATAGGTAAAAGTGTTGGATAACTCTGGTTCTTCCAATTATGGTGCAGAGAAGCCAAAAGGTTGGACACCTTGTAACTTCAGAGAAGTTACCCTTGTAACTGCTTCCTGGGATTTAGGTATGATGGCTGGAGCTCCAGCAGCCATTTTGGCCTATCAGGTAACCTTGAGTACAGAAGCTAGCCACTGAAGATGCTACAGCAGAAAGGTAAAAGCATTTGGTGACATTGTGGAGCCCCTACACTGCTCCTAGACTGCTTATTTCTGGAAGGAATAAACCCTTATATGTTTATACCATGCCATTTTGAGTTTTCTGCTCTATATAGCTAAACCTGATACTTAACTAATATATTATTGTTATTATTTTCAAAACTATCTGAAGCTGTAATGACATCCTTAATAAGGTAAGGATTTTCTTGGTCCTAGAAGTGATTGTCTCTTTTCAGAGATGATAAGGGGAGAAATCATTTCATTGATTCATTCTTCACACATTTAATGAGCACCCAGTAGATGATAGGCCTTGTTTTAGTCATGAATCAAACAGAGAGTTCACAGAGCTGACAGCTGGGTAGAGGAGACATATGTATCATCACAAATGTTGAAAAGCACCACTAGAGAGCAAACACAGTGCAGGGGTGGAGAAACAGCAGAAAGGAAGCTGTCTAGCTGTGTCAGGAAGGGCTTTGTGTGAAGGTGGCATTTAAGCTGAGAAGTAGGATGTCTTAGCCTGTACAGGCTGCTATAACAAAATACCATAAACTGTGTGGCTTACATTCAACAAACATTCATTTCTCATAGTTCTGGAGGATGGGATGTCTGGTAAGGGCCTGTTTCTCACAAATGGCCCCTTCTGCCTGGGTCCTTACCTGGTGGAGGGGGCAAACAATTTCCCTGAATAAAAGCACTAATCTTGCCTCCCAAAGGCCCCACCTCTTAATACCACCCTGCTAAGGATTAGGATTCAGTATATGAATTTGAGGAGGACACGAACATTCACCCCACAGGATGGAGAAAGGAGGAAAAGACACTGCAGATGGAAGAGCTTTAGGAGAGGTTCAAGGTGAAGGAAGACCATGATTTTAAGGTCTATGGGCAGATGGAGATCGGCGTATTGGAGGAAGTACAGGCTGACCCCATGTGCAGCGCACTGGTGGAGAGTGGAAGGAGGTGACTGTGGGATGGCAGGGTCCTGTCATTCATGCCCTGTATATCAAAGGAAAACAGCTAGATTTTATATGCAGTGGGTAATTCTAAAGCCAGGTTTTTACTTCGGTGTAGTCTTAGACGTTTCCATCTGTATTAGACAAGACTCTCTGAGTTGTAAGTGCTAGAAACCCATCTTGAAATAACGTCAGCAAAAAATATGGACACTGATGGAAAGAACCTTGTAGGAACTCAGAGCGTCTGTTTTTCTTTTTGAATGATTTGATTTTAGAATAGGTAACCACTATGGTCTGGCCTCCCCTACAGGGTTGCAGAGTTTCTTTTTTCTTGTCTGTACTCTGCTCTGTGCCCCTGGAATCTCCCCTGCCTCTGGTGGTTCGGTTTGGCTAGTAGAGAAGTTGGGGACAGGATGGGGGTGGGGTAGCTATTTATTGCCTCCTCACTGTTACCAGTCCTACCCCCCACACCACATCTAGGCAGTCCCTTAGGTCTCCCTAGGTCTGCTCCCACTTTGGTAAATAGCCCTTTTATGAAAGTCTTCTGGATCATTTAATTGGAGAATGTTGGCTGTATCCTACCAGGACCCTGACCAATTCACCCAGGTTATGATAAAGGAGCCAGCACAAGAGAGAAGCCTTTGTCCGCCCTATTCTTCAGTCTCTTAGTCCGCCCTATTCTTCAGTCTCTTAGTTCTCTTCCCATCCCCAGAAACAACCAGTGTCACAGGCTCTTTAATGTCTGCCATTTATCTTTTTTTTTTTTTTTTT
>NW_003852433.1:7691019-7699699 GCF_000181295.1 Otolemur garnettii | reverse complement strand
CCCAAGTAGCTGGGACTACAGGTGCCCGCCACAACGTCTGACTTTTTTCTTCTTTTTTTTTTTTTGAGACTGAGTATGGCTCTTGCTCAGACTGGTCTTGAACTTGTGAGCTCAGGCAATCCACCTGCCTCGGCCTCCCAAGTGCTGGGATTACAGGCCTGAGCCACCGCGCCCGTGAGTCGGGAGTCTCTGAACCAGCCATGTGAATGGGTGTGACTCAGAAGTCAGGGTTCAGCTTGATTTTCCTCTTGCCCTTTTGTGTCCTCACGAAGGCCGGTTTTCAGTGGGTGGAGTCCAGAAGTCATGGGCTTTTGGGAGGGATGATGTCCTGCATTGAGGCATTGACTAATTGACACTTGTCCATCAGTGGGACATCTGCTAATAACAACTAGTTTTGGCAAGAACAGAGAATCAGCATCCTGATCCCAGGGATTCAGATTGTTGGCCAATCTGGGAAAATACTCAAGCCTAGGAATCCCTGCTGGGTAGCACACCTTGGGCAGGTGGGCTGCACTTGGCCCTTCAGCTATTTTCGGCCCTGCTCAGCTGGGTGGTCTGCCTTTTCCCAAAGAAGCCAAGGTGTGATTTTTATGATTCTTGAAAGACTTTGTAGTTTTGCTTCCATGAGACTGTTTCCTCCTGGGGGCAGGAGCTAGGCTTGCTGGGTTCAAATCCTGACTTGGCTATTTCCTAGCTGGGGGCCCTTGGGCAATATTTTTAACTTTTCCAGGTCTCAGTTTCTTCACCTGTGAAATGGAGATTGTGATAAAACTTACTTCATGGGGTTGGTGTGGGAGTTAAATAAGCAAATAAACATGAAGTACTGGGCATGGGGCTTGGCACGTGGGAAGTGCTCCAGAACATTAGCTATTTTTGTTAGGATGAAAACGAACATTTAATCAAATGCTTGCTATGAATACATGCCTATTTGCTGTATATACCGCTGCATTTTGTCTTGCTGAATTCTCACAACAAGCCTATGAGTTAGGCCCCATGTATCTCTACTTCATGGATTAGGAAACTGAGGCTCAAAGTGGATATGGGACTTGTTCAAAATCACAGAGCTGGTAGATAGCAGAGCTTGCAGCAGTTTGCTCTGCAGGCACTGCCCTCAGCCCTGGGACTGAAGTGCAAAGCCCTAGCTAATGCATTTATTTGTGCACTTTGATTTGCATCTTGTATCATAGATGGCTCTGGGTTTGCTTGTGTGTACCAGGTTATTTGTTTTGTAAACACCTTGAGGGCAGAAGCTGCATCTGAGACTCCAAGAGGCTGTGTGAGGGTGTTTGCAACTTGCTTTAAACTGAGAAAATTGTCAGAGGTTTTTGTTCAAAGAAGAGATACTCTAGCACAGTGGTTCTCAACCTTCCTAATGCTGCGACCCTTTAATACAGTTCCTCATGTTGTGGTGACCTCCAACCATAAAATCATTTTCGTCGCTACTTCATGCTGTGACCCTTTAATACAGTTCCTCTGTCGTAGGTGACCCCCTAACCATAAAATTATTTTGTTGCTAAGAACTGTATTAAAGGGTCCTGGCATTAGGAAGGTTGAGAACCATTGCTCTAGCATCTCGCTGGGGAGTCTGACGCAGGAACAACGGGAGGTCTTGGAATCTGAATTTTTTTCGATTCTGTGACTCTGGATATTCTTAGGTTAGGGCAGGTTTGGAAATTTTTGTAGCATTGAACTGGAGTGCTTTCTGCTGTTGAAGAGGAGGATGGCGTTGAAACAGACGGAGGCACTCCCAGGATCCTGCCCTTTCCTTCTTTAGGCAATTTTTCCTGCCTCACGTCTTTGTTCTACCCTTGAGGGTTGTATGTGCCCAGATCAGAGCTGGGCAGGGGCAAAAGGCATCACAGGAAGGTCAAGGTTGTCCTCAATCTCTCAGAGTTTACAATCTAATTGGATCGACAAAACATGAAATCATGAGAAATTTGTTCAGAAATTGTGGATTTGGCTCCGTTTGGAAGTATTTCTTGGGCACATGCATGTATGCAGTTGGAAGTGTGTCAGTATCAGTATTTATGAAGCCCTGGATGCCCAGTGATAAATGGTTCTTGCTTTGTATTTTTTTGAGACAGTGTCTCCTTCCATTGCCAGGCTAGAGTGCCATGAAGGCAGGGTAGCTCAGAACCACCTCAAACTACTGGATACAAGAGTCCTCCTGCCTCAGCCTCCCAAATAGCTATGACTACAAACATCTGCCACAATGCCTGGCTATTACT
Organism: Otolemur garnettii; assembly: GCF_000181295.1. NCBI lineage: Eukaryota > Metazoa > Chordata > Mammalia > Primates > Galagidae > Otolemur > Otolemur garnettii. The sequence continues at coordinate 7,697,471 of NW_003852433.1, read as the reverse complement.
TTTCTATTTCTATTTTTATTATTTTATTATTATTATTTTTAGACAGAGTCTCATTATGTCACCCTTGGTAGAGTACTGTGGCATCACAGCTCACAGCAAACTTGGGGTTAATTGATTCTCTTACCTCAGCCTCTCAAGTAGCTGGGACTACAGGTGCCCACCACAGTGCCTGGCTATTTAGTTGTGGTGATGGTCACTGTTGTTTAGCAGGCCTGGCCCGGTTCAAACCCACCAGTCTCAGTGCATGTGGCTGGTGCCCTAACCACTGGGCTATGGGCACCAAGCCTATTTTTCTTTTTTTTTTGAGACAGAGTCTCACTTTATTGCCCTCAGTAGAGCGCTTTGGAGTCACAGCTCACAGCAACCACCAACTCTTGGGCTTAGGCGATTCTTTTGCCTCAGCCTCCCAAGTAGCTGGTACTACAGGCGCCCGGCTATTTTTTTGTTGCAGTTTAGCTGGAGCCAGGTTCGAACCCACCACCCTTGGTATATGGGGCTGGCGCCCTACTCACTGAGCCACAGGCACCACCTTATTTTTCTATTTTTAATAGAGACAGGGTCTTTCTCTTACTCAGGCTGATCTTAAACTCCTAAGCTTAAGGGATCTTCCTGCCTCAAGCTCCCAGAGTGCTAGGATTATAGGTGTGAGCCACTGCATCCAATCTTGGACTTTGGTTCTTGTCGTACCTTGGGTGCTGTCTTATAGAAACCTTAGTCTCTTCATCTCCAAATTAGCATGAAGGTGACAAGGCCAATGCAGTTACACTTACCCAGAACAACAACAACAAAAGTAATAGTAACAAATATTTAGTTGAGGGCTTGGATTCTGGCATCAGGGAGATCTGGGTTGCAATCCTGGTTCTGCCATGCATTAACCAATCGTATTACATAACCTCTTTGAGACTCCGTTTTATTGTCTGGGAACTGGAGATGAAAGTACCTAATTTGGCTGGGTGAAGTGGCTCATGCTTGTAATCCCAGCACTTCGGGAGGCTGAGGTGGGTGGGTGGATGGCCTGAGTTTACGAGTTTGAGACTAGCCTGAGCAAGAGCGAGACCCTGTCTCTAAAAATAGCTGGGCATTGTGGCGGGTGCCTGTAGTCTCAGCTACTCAGGAGGCTGAGGCAAGAGAATCACTTGAGCCCAAGAGTTAGAGGTTGCTGTGAGCTATGATGCCAGAGCACCCTACTGCGTGTGACAAAGTAAGACTCTGTCTCAAAAATAAAAGTACCTAATTCATGAGACCATTAAATGTTAAATGAGAAAATGGATGAAAATTGATGTACTAGTGACTTTCCAATAAAGGTTAAAGGGGGGGGTGAGAGGGAGAAAAGTCCTGGCTCTGAATGTAGGTAGGCCCTGGGGCATTGTCTGTGCTGAGATCTATAGCCAGTGATGGGTCAGCTGAAGGGCACCCCTCTTATGCTGGCTCCCAAGGTCAAGGGTAAATAAACCTCCATCTTTCCCAAATTTTAGCAGTAAAAGCAGCTGCTCATCCAAGTAGGAGAGAATAGTGCTAAAGCTCACAGCTATTATTTGTAGAATACCTACTATGCCCAAGGCTGCCAGTTAGGTCCACGATTCCCAAACTATGTGCAGAGTTGCCCCAGGACACAGCAGAGTATTTTAGAGAATTTTCCAAGGGAAGACAGCGACATCTGCCGGACAGCTTGCAAACTACTGGCTCAAGGCGTCGAGGGCTTGAATGCTAGATGGAGCTAGATTTCTTTCCAGGATGTCCTAACTCTGTGAATCTGATTTTATGGTAGTTTTTTTGATAGAAAGAAGTGTCATGCATAAATTATGCAGAACAGGAAACAAGGATGTTAACGTCCTGTCTAATTCCCAAGTTTGAGCAGTTGCATAGAGCCCACAGGCGTGCATGTCCCATGAATACATTCTCACAGTTATTTAAGAATGTACTAAAATATTATTTTTTTCCCTCAATATATGTGCATTAGCTTTTCAAATGGCTACTAAATTGTTGGGATATACATATTTACTAGTTGTTTTGACTTAACTACTGTATTTACTAAACAATTGTTCCAGTTTTGGGGGGGGGGTTTTGCGGTATAATCTCAAGAATGCAAACTGCCTCTCCTGACCTTGAGTTAATTCAGCTTTGTTCTCTGTTCTCTGAGCATGGGGAAGAGTGGGCTGGGGGCTGGAATCAGCCATTTCTGTTTGTGTACCTCTTTACTTAGACTCCCCAGAGGCTGTTCCCACTGCCTCCCCTCCCTCCCCAACTCAATCACCTTTAGTGGGGAAGTCTCAGGCTCAGACACCTGGCTGCCTTAGGACCCAAGCAGCCAGCAGTTAATGAGTACTAATATCATGGCAGGGATTCGGGCCCCACCTTCTTCACTTCCTCTGGCTCCCTGTTGTAGGTACACGGTCCAAGGATAGTAAACGGGAGAACCTTGAAACTCTGAAGGAAAATGAGAGAACAGCACATGGCATCTTCCCTGCCTTTTAGCCTGGACTTGAGAATGCCGCCGCTAGCAGCAAGCCGCCAGACCTCAAAGCAACTTGCTCTGTGGGGGTTTTCTTTTTTTTTTTTCTTTTTTGAAATGGAGTCTCATCATGTTACCCTTGGTAGAGTGCTGTAGTGTCACAGCTCACAGCAACCTCAAACTCTTGCCTCAGCCTTCCGAGTAGCTGGGACTACAGGCGCTCACCACAATGCCTGGCTATTTTATTGTTGTTGTTGCAGTTGTCATTGTTGTTTAGCAGGCCTGGGCTGGGTTCGAACTCACCAGCCTTGGTGTATGGCCGGCACCCTAACCACTGAGCTATGGGCACTGAGACAACTTGCTCTATGGTGAAAAAAAAAGCTCTTGACCAGGACAGGTGGCTTATGCCTGTAATCGTAACACTCTAAGAGGCCCAGGTGGGTGGATCATCTGATGTCAGGAATTTGAGATCAGCCTGAGTAGGAAAAACTAGATGGGCATTGTGGCAAGTGCCTTGTAGTCTTAGGTACTTGGGAGGCTGAGGCACTAGATTGTTTAAGCACAAGGGTTTGAGGCTGCTGTGAGCGAATGATGCCATGGCATTCTACTCAGGGCAACTACGTGAGATTCTGTATCAGAAAAAAAAAGCACTGGAGGAAACAGGGTCCTACTGTCATTAGCAGCTGGTTCATCCTCATCGTCAGACTGCCTGGCTCAGAAAGAAGGACTTGTATTCCAGTGCTGAGGAGCTCTGAGCAGCCGTTTAACCACTTTGGACCTCTCTTTCCTCCTTGCAGAATGGGAATAATAACAGTTTCTAATTCATAGAGTTATACTAAGCATGAAGTTTATTACTAAAGCTTAGTTCAGAGAGAGAGCTGAGCATGGTGGCACTTGCCTGTAATTCCAGCTATTCAGGAGGCTGAGGCAGGAGGATTGATTGAGCCAAGGAGTTTAAGATCAGCTTGGGTGACACAGCAAGACTTCATCTGGGGGAGAGGGGAAGTGTCTGCAAAGCTAAGTGTACACAGTTAGTTGCAATGAAATTGAACTATTCAAGAAATATTTATTGCTCTCACCTAATGGGCACAATGTAAGGGTATATGGCACATCTCCTGGGTGCAGGGGACACAACTACAATAGGGACCTTACCTAACAAATGCAAACATTGTAACCTAATCATATGTACCCTCATATTAATCTGAAATAAAAAAAGAAATATTTATCAAGCACCAACTGTATATCTGCAGCAATATACTAGACACTGGGAATATAATAGTGAAAAAGAAAGGCTTCCCTGCCCTCATGGGGCTTACATACTATCAGAGGAAGACAGATTATAAACAATAAACAGAATATGTACATAAGTGAATTACAGGGCAGTATTGTCCAACAGAAATATGGTGTGTGCCAATATATGTAATTAAAAATGTTTCAGTATCATCATCAAAAAAGTAAAAAGAATGAGTTAAAAAAAATTGTTAAGGCTCGGCGCCTATAGCTCAACCGGCTAAGGCGCCAGCCACGTACACCTAAGGTGGCGGGTTTGAATCCCCAGCCCAGACCCGCCAAACAACAATGACGGCTGCAACCAAAAAATAGCCGGGCGTTGTGGCGGGCGCCTGTGGTCCCAGCTACTTGGGAGGCGGAGGCAGGAGACTCGCTTGAGCCCAGGAGTTGGAGGTTGCTGTGAGCTGTGATGCCACGGCACTCTGCCCAGGGGGACAGCTTGAGGCTCTGTCTCAAAAAAAAAAAAAAAAAAAAAACTCAAAAAAAAAAAAAACATGTTAAAACTAAAACATCTTAGGCAGTGCCCGTAGCACAGTGGTTACAGCACCAGCCACATACACAGAGGCTAGTAGGTTCGAACCTGGCCAGGCCAGCTAAAGCAACAATGACAACTGCAACAACAACAACAAAATAGCCAGGCGTTGTGGCGGGTGCCTGTAGTCCCAGCTGCTCAGGAGGCTGAGGCAAGAGAATTGCTTAAGAGTTAGAGGTTGCTGTGAGCTGTGATTTAACAGCACTCTACTGAGGGCGACATAGTAAGACTCTGTATCAAAAAATAACCCCCCAAAACTAAGACACCTTTAATTAATCTAATCAAAATTATTTCAGATGGAATGGCATAATGTATTCCTATAATCAATGTATTATTAATATGCTAATGACATGATTTAATTTTAATTAAATCTAATAAAAAATTATTGTGGGTGGCACCTGTGGCTCAAAGGAGTAGGGCGCTGGCCCCATATGCCAGAGGTGGTAGGTTCAAACCCAGCTCTGGCCAAAAACTGCAAAAAAAAAAAAAAATTAATTTGTTAATATTTTTAATTAAAAAATTTAACACAATATATCAAAAACACCATCATCTTGAGAAGTGACATTAGCAGTGTTTCAAGTGCTCAGTAGCTGCATGTAGCCGGGGGATACTGTATCAGACTGATATTCAAAGGGGATAGATCCTGTGCAAAAAAGAGAAAGTCATTAGGGGTGAGAGGAACCAGAGCACCACATATGGGAAGGGGCCGGACAGAGAAGGCAGATTTGAGTTGAATTAGGGCAAACAGCTTGATTATTACTATTTTGAGACGGGGTCTTCCTCTGTTGCCCAGGCTGGAGTGCAGTGGTGTCAACATAGCTCACTGCAGCCCTGAACTCCTGGGCTCAAGTGATCCTCCCGCCTCACCCCTGAAAGATGCAGCTGCCCCAGCTTGAGGGGTGAGGAGTCCCTCAACACACCTATTCTAGGAAGTGGTATGTGCCCCTCATTCTGCGGGCCTAGGGCTACCCCAGGGGACAAACTGGAGGAATATTGTCCAGGCTTTTGACTGGAAGAAGGAAGAGGTAGGAGGGGTGTGTGAGGGATAAGTTCTTCCCCAGAGGCCGGGCTTGGTGGGGGTATTTAAAAGCTCGATATTTTCTTCAGCACAGATTTTATGTTAATTAAAAAAAATTTTAATTGATTTACATACCATGGATTTCATCCTTCTAAACGTGTACAATTCATTGTCTTTTTTTGTACATCCATGGAGTACATTTTCATCATTCCCAAAAGAAACCCTGTACCGTGAAGCCCCACTCTCCATTCCCTGCTCCTGCCCAGCCCAGGTGACCACTAATCTACTATCTGTGAGTATGGATTTGCCTATTCTGGACATTTCATATCAATGGAATCATGCAACGTGTGGCCATTGTGTCTGGCTCCTTTCACTTAGCTTAATGTTTTCAAGGTTCACTCATGTGGCATGTGTCACGTGTCACAACTTTGTTCCTTTTTATGAATAATATATCATTGCATGGAGGTGACACATTTATTCATTCATCAGTTTTTTTTTGGTGACAGAGTCTCAGTTTGTTGCCCTCAGTAGAGTGCTCTGTCATCAGAGCTCACAGCAACCTCAAAAACTTGGGGTGAAGTGTTCCTCTTGCCTCAGCCTCCTGAGTAATTAGTTGGGACCACAGGCTCCCACCACAACGCCTGGCTATTTTTTATTTTTATTTATTTATTTATTTTTGAGACAGAGTCTCGCTATATTGCCCTTGGTAGAGTGCCATAGCATCACAGCTCACAACAATCTTAAAAGTCTTAACTGATTCTCTTGCCTTAGCCTCCCAAGTAGCTGGGACTACAGGCACCTGTCACAATGCCCAGCTATTTTGTTATTGTCGTTGTTGTAGTTGTCATTGTTGTTTGGCAGGCCTGGGCCAGATTTGAACCCATCAGCACCAGGCAGGACATACCAGTGTATGTGGCCAGGGCCCTAGCCGCTGAGCTAGGGGCACCTAGTTGCCCGGGTACTTAAGAGAAAGGCTGGTCTCCAACTTGTGAGCTCAAACAATCCACCCACCTCGGCCTTCTACAGTGCTAGGATTACAGGCGTGAGCCACTGCACCTGGCTGATCCATTCATCAGTTGATAGACATTGTATGTTTTTACCACTTTTTTGGCTATTGTGAATAATGCATTCACATATAAGTTTTTGTGTGGACGTAGGTT
>NW_003852433.1:7686839-7690575 GCF_000181295.1 Otolemur garnettii | reverse complement strand
AAAAAAAATATATATATATATATATATATATGATAAAAATGATATTTATCTTGATGCCTGGGTTTTGGGCACCCTCTTAAAATTTGCACCTGGGCCAAGTGCCTCACTCACCTCTACCTAGTCCCGTCCCGCAAAACTTGTGCCTTGTGGGCTGTGTGACTTGGATAAGTTGCTTAACCTCCCAGGGCCTGGACTTCCTCCTCTAAAATGGGGACAATCCGTGTACCTGCTCACAGTTGTTAGCAGAGTACAATGAAGTAAAGATGCACATTACATAGAAGACTCGCAATAAGTTTTTCCTACAGGGAAGCCTGGTGTGGGGCTTGGGATGGGGCTGGAGGGTCCCCAAATGGACATGACCTAGCTCTGCCCTTGAGAAGAGCTGGCCCAGCTGCCTAGAACTCTCTACTGCTTCCATTTTCAAATGAAACATGAATTTTCTTCTTTTCCTGCCTTCAGTGGGAGGCCCACTGCTGCTTACCCCACAGCCTCCCTGGCTCCCAGCACCTTCCATCCCAGCTGCCCGGGGGCCCTCACCTTCACCTCCCCCATCCTCTCCTCTGCCCACTCCCACTGAAGGCCATGGCTCCCCGTCCCTCTACGCTGCCATGAGGCCTGCACTTTGCAGGGCTGAAGTCCAAAGTTCAGTCCTTTCGCTAAGCACACGGATAAATATGAACCTTGGAGAATTTCCCCAGCTCCAATGTAAACAGAGCAGGCAGGGGCCCTGATTCACTGGCCGCTGGGGCCAGGATTGGGGGTTGGGGGTGCCCACAGGGCTTGGCTAGTGGGGTTTGGGGGGGCAGTGGTTGCAAGGAGCCTGGTTTGTGTCTGCCACTGGCCGGCAAGTAACAGCCCACGAGGTGGGGGAGGTGGCCGGTGTGGTGGACCTGCCTCGTGGCCCTGCGCTGGTAGAGCCATGGTTGCTAAACTGAGCCAGCTGCAGACGGAGCTCCTGGCCGCCCTACTTGAATCAGGCCTGAGCAAAGAGGCATTGATCCAGGCGCTGGGTGAGCCGGGACCCTACTTGCTGGCTGGAGATGGCCCCCTGGACAAGGGGGAGTCCTGCGTCAGTGGCCGAGGGGAGTTGGCTGAGCTGCCCAACGGGCTGGGGGAGACTCGGGGCTCCGAGGACGAGACGGACGACGATGGGGAAGAGTTCACACCACCCATCCTCAAAGAGCTGGAGAACCTCAGCCCCGAGGAGGCAGCCCACCAGAAAGCCGTGGTGGAGACCCTTCTGCAGTAAGGACCCCCTCCCCATCCCCAGCTCCCAGGAAGGAGCCCAGAGGGGTCCACCCTCACCTTCTCTTCTGCGTCTAGAGTCCCTGTGGTCTGTGTGGCCTTTAGTGTAGCTGCTGGGAAGGGGGACAGGGACGATGAGCGCCTGGAGGAGAGGGAGTCCTTGCTTGGAGGTTGGAACTCCTAGTCCTGACCTGCCCCACTGCAGGGTCTCTAGTCCGTGAGCCGTGGCCTTCAGCCCGGCCTTTGGGAAGCTCAGACATGGGAGAAAGGCAGGAGAACCCACAACTGGAAGTTCTGGAGAACCGGGGGGTGTTGAAAAGTTTTAGCCACCACAATCATTTGTACCCCCTCAAATCCTAACTTGTACACTAAGTCCTCCAGGTGTAGGCTCAGGAGCCAGGAAGCAGAAGAGCTGAGGCTGGGGTTTTGGGGACTTCCCTGGCCACCTGAGGACTCATGCACTCAGTTGGGGAAGCCCAAGTCTTTCTTACCTGAGGCAGGAGGAGTCTTGGGGTGGGAGTTGCTCCCCTTTTCTGCGTAGCCACAGGCACCCCACGTTGCCAGCAGGTGCCATTCATTAGAGGCCTCCCTGTCCCATACCCCCCTCTGCCAGCTGGCTCCCCATCTCCTGGATAACTGGGTGGGTCTGGAGCTCCATGCCTCCCCTCTCCTCAGTAGAGCTGACCTAGTTACTAATTACCCATGTGCTTTATTATTTCTCTTTTGTTTTATAAATTTATAAATGGCAAAAGGCTCTGATAAGGCCTGTGATCATTAACTTGTAGGGATGGTGGCCTGGAGAGGCCTGGGCCAACCCCCCTCCCACCCAGTGGGGGATGGGGGTGCCAGGGTGGGGGAAGGGCAGCAGGGACCACCCTACCCAAAGGCTCCATGACCTCCAGGCTAACCTCTGCCTGCTTAACAGGGGAGTGGGAGTGGGGTGGGGTAGGGTGGGGGTGTAGGAGGGTTTACTGCCCTACGAGCAATCGGCTGAGATTTCACCTGCGCAACTTCTTTTAATGTTAAGATGAACCCTAGGAAGAAGCTGTTGATAATTTTAATTCACAGATGGGGAAACAGAATCTTGCAATGGGGAAGCGGCTTGACTAAGGTTATGCCTAGCTGTTTGGGCCTCTCAATGCCTACAACTGGGGGCCAGGGACCAGCTGGCCTGGGGTAGGGCCTGGTGGGGAGGGTGGCTGAGGGAGAGCCCAGAAGATGCTCTGCAGGGGACCATCTCTTTTCTGTCCAAGGTCCTGATCCCAGCATTGGGTGGGGGGAGGGCTTGTGGCTCCCTGCCTTCCCAGAGGCCTCAGGGAGCCTCCGGAGGACCTGTTCTGGGGGCAGGGGAGCAGTCAGGGCCCCCTGACTTGGCAGGAACAGTAGGGCAAAGGGCTGCTGAGCCATAGGGGAGGGGCAACGAGTCGAGCCTCCTAGACCCAGGGTGAGGGCAGCCTGGACAGGGTGGGGCTGGACCTGACCTGCTCCAGGCCCCAGATGGGACTGGGGGCTCTAGGGCAAGGGTGGGGACAGGGGGTGCCCAGGGCCTTTCTTACCTGGCAGGGTGGGGGTCTCTTGGTTGGCAGCCCCTTTGGTGGGATGGTGGGGTTGGGGGAGGCTTGATCCACAGCCTTGGAGGGGGAAGCAGAGGCCAAAGTGCTTCCTGGGGACCAGAAGAGACTCAGAGGCTGAGGGACAGGGAGGAGACGGGGAGGAGGAGAGAAGATGAAGAGAGAAGCAGGAGAGCAAAGGAGCCAGGAAAGCAGAGGGGCTCAGATCCAGCTGGGAGAAGGGGCCAGACAGAGAGTGAGGCTCCCCAAGCTGAGAGGAGGCTGGAGTGCTTCCCTCCTGCCTGGATCAGGTTTTCTTTAATGCTAACAGCATGCTATTTACTTTCCATTTAAATTTGAGATGTTGCTATAAATTATCAACCAGCTCCTTGTTCCTGCAGAGTTTATAACTAACTACCTGGGTTACTTATTGTTCAGGGAACAAAAGGGATCTGAAAACGCCCCAAGGAAAAAAATTGGGGCCTCTAGCCTCAGGATTGGGGTCAAGCAGCCCGAGGGAGAGGGTGGGGGACCACCCCTACCCATGGATGCCATGGCTGGGGGGGCATTGAGGCTGGAGGTACAGAGGCAGGACTTCAGTGGCAGCTGTTTCTTGGGAGAGGACAGCATCTGGGAAGAGGCTGGGGTGGGTCCTGGATTCGGACCCCCCCTAACGTATCTCATATTTGTAGTCACAGTAGGACCCTGAACCCTTGCCTCAGATTTCTACCCTTAGTTTACCATGTGACTTTGAGCAAATTTCTTCGTCTCCTTTTGCCTCAGTTTCCCCACCTGGACATGGAATAAAGTCAGTTCCTTCTTCCTCTACCCCATTACCTTCCCTGACTTCACACTGACTTTGCCGTCTCTGAGCACACCAAACTGATTCCTACCTCAGGGCCTTTGCCCACGCCACAAAGGCCTCTTTCCAGATCTTGCCT
>NW_003852433.1:7683465-7686656 GCF_000181295.1 Otolemur garnettii | reverse complement strand
CTACTCACTGAGCCACAGGCACCACCCCCTTATTACTACTTTTGATGACCTTATTCATCTGTTTGTTTTCTATCTCCTGCCATAAAACTAGAAGCTCCTCAAGGGCAAGGCCTGGGTTGCCTTACTCACTACTTGCACCCCCCATACCCAGCCCCCTGGCTGACATTCAGCAGGAATGAATGAGCAACTAGGATTCTCTGAGGCCCTGAGGATACCTGCTGCGCCTTGGCCAGGGCTGAGGGAAGAACCGGGACCCAGGGGTCCTTGTTGGGTGTCCTGCCAGGTCCTCCCAGCTCATAAACCCAGCCCTGAAGCTCTCTGATCTTTCCTATCAGGGAGCACTGGGGCATTGAGACCCAGGAGGATAGTAGACAAGGCAGGAAAAAGGACCTGTCACCCCTAACCAAAGCCAGCCTGCCTGCATCTGAATCCCAGCTCTGCCTCTTATTTGCTCAGGCAGGTGATTTTGTTTTTTGGAGCGTCAGTTTCGTCTGCAAGGCAGAGACAATAACACTTAGCTCCATGATACTTGTAGCATGCACACATAGTAAGCACAATAAATATAGCAGTTAGTAGTGGTCCCATTTTACAGATGAGCAAATTAAGGCTCAGAGAGGCAGTGACTTACAGAAGGTAACTCTTTCAAAGTTATGTAGTAAGATCAGGAATTGGACCTGAGTCCTTCTACCCCACATTTAGCACAGCAACCTTTGTTTACTTCTTGCTTTTCCCTCCCTGGTCATTCTTGTTCTTCAACTTGCCCACCAGCTCACTTCCATGCAGTGCTTCACTGTTCAGGGTGGGCTTATAAATACACAAAATTCATTCTTTCCTCCTGACAATCTTTGAAGTATGAAATATCATTAGCCCTATTTCACAGATGAGGAAACTGAGGCACACAGAGGTTAAGAAGCTATCCAAGGGCATTTGGCTAGGGCATGGCATAGCTAGGATTCAAACTCAGATCTAAAGCCCCCACACTGAGGAGTCAGCTCCCCCTCCAGATGGGTGGCACTTCTGGCTGGCCATGGCTCCATCACCTGGGATGCCCTGACCTGTGGGCACAAGAGAGCAAAAGGCCCAGTGCCTTGGGAGTCTGATTGCCCCTAGAATGGGTAGGATGGGGGAGGGGGGGTAGATATGTAGGCAGATTTTCACCTCTCCTGGGCTCTGATGTGATGTGGGTCCAGGGGTCCTCATGACAGCATCATTAAACAGATGATGACAATATTGGTGCACTTACTGAGTAATTACTTTGTGACAGGCCCTGCTCTGTGTATTTCCCCTATTTGAAGTTCATTTAACATCCCCAATAGCAGTGTGAGGTAGGCATGCATCTACCCTATGTTACAGGGTAGATGTGTATCACGAAAGATGACATGGCGCTAGATCACAGGGGTGGGATTTATACCTAGCTTGGTTTGATTCTGAAACCCATTAGAATCAAAGCAGGGGATGCCCGGAGATGTGGCCTCTAAGTTGGGAGAGTTAGGCAAGTTGTCCTGGAAAAGAGTCAGGTCCTTAGAGACTGAGTGTGTGGAAGGGACACACAGATAAAGATGAGCCGAGTGAGAGAGCCAGAGTTTCAGTCAGTTCTAGGAAAAAGTGGCACACGCTTACCTAATGGGCAAGGGTATGTGTCAAAACTATTAAGGGTACAGTATAAATGTCTTAACACAACAAATAAGTAAGTGAGGCGAAGGTTATGTCAACCAGTTTGATGTAAGCATTCCAAATCAGCACATTGTACCCCATAAATGCATTAATGAACGCAGTTAGGATTTAATTTAAAAAATAATAAAAAAAGAAATAAGTGGCACAGGCAACTTCTCTCACAAAAGGGAAATACAGGCCTTCTCAGCAATCTGTGTCCTGACTAGCATTTTAAATTTACTTGTGAATTTGTGGCCCAACTTTACCAGTAATTGTTCACATGAGCTGGTTTTAACCCATTTGCTTTCCATTTTCACATGAAATATCTGTTTGGTATTTCTGTGCGTTGCGCATGCATTTGTGAAGGGTGGCTGGCCTATATTGTCAAGTTCAGTTTAAATGTGACCTGATGTAGAAAAACCTGGGATGGGGTGGTGGGGGGAGAGGAAGGGAGGGAGAGGAAGAAAGAGACAGGGAATCAGATGGATAGAGGCAGATAGTTGGAGCCCAGGAGAGGCAAGGGAGGGAGGCATGCCTGGGAGTGTGACGACTGCAGGAGGGGGAGGGGAGGACATCAGGCAGCCCAGGTCTGCGATCAGATAAACATGTTTGCCACGAAGCACAAGGCTGGACTTTGTACTGCCCTTCCCTCTGAGCCCTGACTTGCATCCAGGGAAGGAAGGGAGGCAGGGAAGAGTGGATCCAAGGAGTCTCTGAAAGCAGAGAGAGAGAAGCTGGGGGGAGAGGTCTCAGGGAGTCACTGCAAGGTGAAATATTCTTTCTTTTTGCTTTTTTTTGAGAAAGAATCTTACTCTGTCACCCACTGGGTAGAGTGCTGTGGTGTCATCATAGCTCATAGCAACCTCAAACTCTGGGGCTCAAGCGACCTTCCGGCTTCAGCTTCTTGAGTAGGTGGGACTACAAGGTGCCTGCCACAGTGCCCAGCTAGTTTTTGTTGTGGTTGTTGTTTTTCTACTTTTAGTAGAGGTGGGGTCTTGCTGTTGCTCCTGAGCTCAAGGGATCTTCCTCCCTGGGCCTCCCAGAGTGGTAGGATTATAGGGGTGAGCCACCTATCCCTGCCAACATGAAATATTCTTGAGTCCCAGCTAGGTTACCTCTGACAAGCAACTTCACCTTTCTAAGTCTCAGTTGTCCCATCTGTGAAATGGGCATACATGTAGTAACTACTTGCTGGGGTTACTATAAGATTTGAATGGCCAGCACTTCTAGTGAATGCTTGAGAAATAGCAACTCTCTGGGTAGTGCCTGTGGCTCAAAGGAGTAGGGCACTGGCCCCATATGCTGGAAGTGGTTGGTTCAAACCCAGCCCCAGCCAAAAACAAACAAACAAAAAACCCCCCAGAGAAATAGTGACTCGCAGAATTTTTACTCAATGGAACTTTGCTGTCTCCACTGCTGGTTTATTTTATTTTATTTTATTTTATTTATTTATTTATTTTGAGACAGAGCCTCAAGCTGTCCCCCTGGGTAGAGTGCTATGGCTTCACTGCTCACAGCAACCTCCAACTCCTGGGCTC
>NW_003852433.1:7679794-7683369 GCF_000181295.1 Otolemur garnettii | reverse complement strand
ATTCGAACCTGCCACCTTAGGTATATGTGGCTGGCGCCTTAGCCGCTTGAGCCACAGGTGCCGAGCCTATTTTATTTTTTGAGACAGAGTCTCACTCTGTTGCCCAGGCTAGAATTCATGGCCTCAGCCTGCCTCACAGCAACCTTAAACTCCTAGGCTCAGGCTATGCTCCTGCCTGAGCTTCCTGAGCAGCTGGGACTATAGGCACCTGCCTCAATGTCTGGCTAGTTTTTCTATTTTTAGTAGAGATGGGGTCTCGCTCTTGCTTAGGATGGTCTTGGACTTCTTAGCTCAAGGGATCCACCTGCCTTGGTCTCCCAAAGTGCTACGATTACAGGTGTGAGTCAGCATGCTCGGCCACTGACAGTTTCAGTTTATCTGTCCCTACCTTCTTTTCACCCCTATCTGGGAACTGCTGATAAAAGGGGAGGAAGCCCAAGGGCCAAGGCTGAAGAAGGGCTCTGTGCCCTCACGTCTGAGAAGGGCATTGCTGAGGGCAAAGCATGGGCTGGTTCTTTGAGGAAGGAGAGAGAGGCTGGGAGGGAAGGCAGGGTGGGTGGGCTTCTTAGTGCAGGGGCCTTATTTGAGTTGTTTACAATCCAATTTTAAATATTTATACATATATGTAGCATATTATATGTTACATACTTTAACAAGTACACAATAACAACAGAGAAAACTGCCCCTCACCCTTACCCCCAGCAGCTTGGTGTCATCAGGTCCTCGTGTGTTATTTCAGGCATGCAGAAGTATGTAGAAAGCCCTTTTTTTTTGAGACAGAGTCTCACTATGTCACCCTCAGTGCAGTACCGTGGCATCACAGCTCACGGCAACCTCAAACTCTTGGGCTTAAGTGATTCTCTTGCCTCAGCCTCCCAAGTAGCTGGGACTACAGGCACCCACCACAATGTTTGGCTATCTTTTTTGTTGTTGTTGCAGTTGTCTTTGCTTTTAGCTGGCCTGGGCCGGGTTCGAACCCACTACCCTTAGTGTATGTGGCTGGCGCCGTAACCACTGTGCTATGGGCGCCGAGTCTGTAGAAAGCCCCTTTTACCGTGCTTCGAATTTTATACAAATAACAGCATAACACACATAGCAGATAAACTCTGATCCATCTGGGCATGCACAGAGCCTCCCCAGTGGGTTTTTAGAGGTACAATGAACAGATGAACCACAATTTAATTCATCGGTGTGCTCTGGCTGGGCTCCTTGGTTTGTCTCCAGTCTCTTGCTAGAGCAAGCTATGTGGTAACTAACACGTTGCCTTTTATATGTGGCATTTGTCACCCATGTTGATATTAGAAGACTCTAATTCTAGAAGCAAATGTTTTTTTGTTTTAGACAGAGTCTCACATTGTCACCCTTGGTAAAGTGCCCTGGTCTCATAGTTCACAGAAACCTCAAATTCTTGGGCTTAAGCAATCCTCTTGCCTCAGCCTCTCGAGTAGCTGGGACTACCGGTGCCCACCACAACACCCAGCTAGTTTTTCTATTTTTAGTAGAAAATAGACACTGTCTTACTTTTGCTCAGATTGGTCTCGAACTCTTGAGCTCAAGCAATCCACCTGCACTGGCCTCCCAGAGTACTAGGATTACAGGAGTGAGCCATTGGGCCTGGCCTCTAGAAGCAAACTGTTGAGTGAAACAGAGAAAGAGCACAGGCTTTGGCGTCACACAGACCTGGGTTCAAATCCCAGTCTGCCTGTTCAGTGCTATTGTATTGAGCTGTGTTTATCTGACACATAACTGTAATATGAGCTCAGGAGAGTGAGAAAGAGAGGTGGGTTCAGACAGACCAGGAGAGAATTTATATGGTACTAGCAGCCTAAGCCCTTCCAAGGCCTCCAAGGAGACCCACAGCGGGTAGAGGATGGGGACATGATGGACAGGTGGCATCAGTTCTCTTGAGTCTGTCGAGTGGGAGGATCTCAGCCCACATAGTGGGGTGCTGGTGCTTGAACATACACATTTTTGGTACAATGAGGCCTCTAAATGCCAAGTCCATCACCTGGGACTTCTGAAAAATGAGCTGCCTGCGCTGGTGCTGTGGGGAAACTGGCCCGGACACAGACAAGCGTGTAGGGCAGAAATCATACAAGGTCAAAATGCCTCCTGAAAAATTTGCCAGGGTTGACTTAGAACTGAATCCCTTCATGTAGGACAGGATTCTGCTGGGCTGGCTGTGAGGTCTTGGGCAAGAGGAGCAAGAGATGCAAATTCTCTGAGCCTCAGTGGCCCTGGCTATAAAATGGGAGAATCCATATTTCTCTCCCTGTTTTCAGATTCAATGTTTTTCTTTCATCCATCCATTTACCTACCCACCATCATTTCCATCCACCCTACCATCCATCCATCCGTTATTCACTCATTTATCCATCAATGGTATACTCTACATTAGGCCCATTTTGGGTGCCAAGAACCTCACAGCTCCTGCCCTCAAGGTGTTTACAGTCTCTCACAGTGGATAACATAGCCATACATAACATTTCCAGGTGGCATTAGGGGAGGAACTTTAAAGGAGGCATAAGGGGGAGGGCGCTCCTTATCCGGCTCTGGTGGGAATCTGCTCATGCCTACATCTGCATCTATGTTTCTAAACCTTTATCTGTTCCCAGGTCTGTGTGTCCATCAGCCTATGTCCACATGTCTCTCATGTGTTTTTGTCTTCAGATCTCTGTCCCCATATCCATGTGTCAGTGTCTTTGTGTCCTGGCCTGGGTGAGCACTCCTGACTGTGTCTGAGTCCAGCTGTAGGCCCCTGCGCTCCGTAACTACTTTAAGCCACAATCTCCACCCCCAGGGCTGACAGGTGCGCTAGCACCCAGGACACCATCTGCATCCACAGGGGGCACGCCCTGCTGAGCAGATGCTGTCTTTATCTTTACCCTCCTCCCAGGGAGGACCCATGGCGTGTGGCGAAAATGGTCAAGTCCTACCTGCAGCAGCACAACATCCCACAGCGGGAGGTGGTGGACACCACCGGCCTCAACCAGTCCCACCTGTCCCAGCACCTCAACAAGGGCACGCCCATGAAGACACAGAAGCGAGCCGCCCTGTACACCTGGTATGTCCGCAAGCAGCGAGAGGTGGCCCAGCGTAAGTAACGACTTCATTCCCTGTCTTCCCTGGCAGGGTCTAGGACTCTCCCCAACTCCTAGGTGGGGGCTGGAAGCTTCACTAGCCCCATTACACAGACAGGTAGACTGAGAGGAAGTCACGGGGTTCCACCCTCATTTATTACCTATTCTGCACCAGGCAGTTTGGGGGAGGAGAGTAGGACTGGTTTGGGGGAACCAAAGATGGATGAAGCTCTGGGTTCCTGACTTCCAAGAGCTCACTGTTAAGTGGGAAAGCAGGAGAAAAGATCACTGTGATCCAGTAAGACACGTATTATAATATAGCAACAGCAATAGCAACACTATGATAGCTAGCCATCATCAAGCATTGGTTGTGTGCCAGCCTCAGTGCAGAATATTACACAAAGTACTTCAGAGTGCTGAGCTGACTGCAGAGAAGGGAGTAATCTATTCTTCCAGGAGGCAGAGGCATCAGGAAGGTGTGCACTAGAAGTATGA
>NW_003852433.1:7676102-7678600 GCF_000181295.1 Otolemur garnettii | reverse complement strand
TTTTTTTTTTCTCTTAGTGATAAAGGTTGTACATATTTTCACATTAGCACTGAGAGGTTGGTTTGATATCTTTCTTTTAAAAAGATATCCCATAATTTTTTATTTTTATTTTTTTGCCAGGGCCAGGTTTGAACCCACCACCTCTGGTATATAGGGCCAGTGCCCTACTCTTTTGAGCCACAGGCGCCACCAAAAGATATCCCATTATTTGTTTAACAAGCTACTTACTTAAGGACTTTTAGGATTTTTCCAATCTACTAATACAACCAACTGCTGCAAAGAACATCCATATTTACATAAGTTCATGCTCACATATGTGTCTAGGGGATAAATTCCTAGAAGTGGAATTCTGGGTCAGAGAGTAGATACTTTAAAATCTTTGCCAGATACTTCTATAGTTCCTTTCAAGAAGGTTGTACCAATTTACACTTCCACTAACAGTAAAAATCACTATTGAAGAAAAAAATAATGTATATAATAGATACCTCTTACCTTATTCTAAGCCTAGCTCTCATTAATTATTGGGGTGCCCACTTTCTATTGAACTCTAATATAAACTGGGAAAGCCAGTACAAAACAGTAGTTTTTTTTTTTTTTTGGAGACAGAGTCTTACTTTATTGCCCTCGGTAGAGTGCCGTGGCATCACAGCTCACAGCAACCTCCAGCTCTTGGGCTTAGGTGATTCTCTTGCCTCAGCCTCCTGAGTAGCTGGGACCACAGGAGACTGTTACGATGCCCAGCTATTTTTGTTGTTGTTGTTGCAGTTTGGTGGGGGCTGGGTTTGAACCTAGCACCCTTGGTATATGGGGCCAGCTCACTACTCACTGAGCCACAGGCACTGCCCCCCAAACAGTAGGGTTTTGTACTATTTCAATTTGTATGAAAAGAAACAATAAAGAGTTGTTCTGAAAATCTGTTAGAACTAGGTTTAGCTTCTGTGAGAAATTGAATGTTTTCTCCTAACATCATTGCTGGAAGAAGTTTTATCATATTAAACAAAATGTATTTTTTTAATGTCTGTTAGAAATGTAATCAAGAATTTCAGCCTACAGCTCAGAGAAAAGAAGCCCAAATTACCTTCCTCTGAGGAACTTTAAAGAAGAAATTGGAGAACTTGAAATGCAGAACATTCAAGATACAGATATGAGACCTCATAGGAACAGGGACAAAACCTTAATTCAAACTGACTTAGCTCATGGATATGAGGAATCCAGGGCTCCTTCAGGCATGGCTAGATCCAGGGGCTTAAATGATGTCCACATGGCATTTCTTAGCTCTGTTTTCTTTTACTCTGGCTTCCTCATCTAGGCAAAGATGGGTCCCGGAAGCCTCAGTCTGCCATCCTACCAGCTTAGCAACCTCAGAGGGAAAAACAGCTTCTCTTTTCAGCTACCTTCTGTTGATTGATCCTTTTTATTTTTAATAATGTAAACTTTAAAACTTAATATACTTTTAAATATAACAAAACTTTACATCTAACATACAAAAAGTACACAAATTCTGCCCGGGCGGGGTGGCTCACACCTGTGATCCCAGCACTCTGGGAGGCTGAGGCAGGTGGATTCCTTGAGCTCAGGAGTTTGAGACCTGCCTGAGCAAAAGCAAGATCCTGTCTCTACTAAAAATAGAAAAACTGAGGCAAGAGGATTGCTTGAGCCCAAATTAGAGATTGCTTTGAACTATGACACCATGGCATTCTACCTAGGGCGACAGCTCGAGACTCTGTCTCAAAAAAAAAAAAAGTAAACAAATTCTAAGCATATAGCTAAGTGAATTTTTACACAGTGACTGCACCAATGTAACTACCAACCAGACAGAAAATAGGACATTACCAGCTCCTAGAAGCCCCCTCTCCTCAGTAAGCGTTATCTCTAATCTGACTTCTACTATCATAGGCTAGTTATGGCTTATTTTGAAGTTTGTATAAATTAATTCATACACTATATCATACCATACAGTGGCTTCTTTCTCTTCATACTGTGTTTGGGAAATCCATTCATGTGATTCCATGTCATTGTGGAGTGGCTATTCTCATGACTCTGTGCAAATATTTCATGGTGTGAATATAATATATTTATTCTTTCTGCTTTGATGGACATTTGGATTGCTTCTGATGTTTTGCTAATGTGAACAGTGCTGCTGGGAACATTTCAGTGTGTGTCTTTTGCTTACTGTGTATATGCATTTCTAGGTGTGGAATTGCTAAGTCAAAGAGTACACTCAAGTTCAGCTTTAGCAGATACGGCTAAATAGTTACCATTTTGTACTCCAACTTTGTACTCCAACTAGCAGTGTTTGAGTATTCCAGGTGTTCCTGGAATCTTTGCAGTACTTGGTAATGTCATTCTTTTTCATTTTGTACATGGTGGGTGCGTGGTGGTAATGCATTGTGGTTTTAACTTTCATTTCCTTGATAATTCCTATGTTGAATATCTTGTCATATGATTATTGGACATTTAGAGATCCTCTTTCAGAAGTGCCTATTTTTTTTTTTTTT
>NW_003852433.1:7674001-7676023 GCF_000181295.1 Otolemur garnettii | reverse complement strand
CAACTCCTGGGCTCAAGCGGGTCTCCTGCCTCAGCCTCCCAAGTAGCTGGGACTACAGGCGCCCGCCACAGCGCCTGGCCATTTTTTTGGTTGCAGCCATCATTGTTGTTTGGCGGGCCCGGGCTGGGGACTCAAACCCGCCACCTTAGGTGTATGTGGCTGGCACCTTAGCCGCTTGAGCCACAGGCACCAAACCAGAAGTGCCTATTTGAGGATGTTACTCTCTTTTTTTTTCTTATGGATTTGTAAAAGTTAAAAAAAACTGCTCTGACCATAGGTTCTTTTTCTGTTTTTCTTTTTTTTGAGACAGAGTCTCAAGCTGTCCCCCTGGGTAGAGTGCTATGGCGTCATGGCTCACAACAAGCTCAAATTCTTGGGATTAAGTGATCCTCTTGCCTCAGCCTCTCAAGGAGCTGGGACTACAGGCACCCATCACAACGCCCTGCCATTGTTGTTTCACAGGCCCGGGCTGGATTCGAACCTGTGGTTGGCACCCTAGCTGCTGAGCTACAGGTGCCAAGCCACATATGTCCTTTTTCAAACACATGTCTCGCAAATACATTCTATGGTTTGCCTTAGGTTCTCTAAGTGGTGTCTTTTTTTTTTTTTTTGAGATGGGGTTTCAGTGGGTTTAAGTGATCTTCCTAGGTTAGCCTCCCAAGTAGCTAGGGCAACAGGTGTGTGCCACCACAGAGGGATAATTTTTAAACATTTTAATGTAGAGATGGGAGTTGCTCAGGTTTGTCTTAAACTCCTGGCCTCAAGTGATCATCCTGCCTTGGACTTTCAAAGTGCTACGACTATAGGCATGAGCCACTGTGTCTCGCTTAAATAGTGTCTTTCAATATGTAGAAGTTCTTAATTTTTTTCTTTAGGGTTAGTGGTTTTTGTGTCTTGTTTAAGAAATCTTTGTCTAACCTGAGAACATATTCTCTTATATTTTATTCTAATAGTTTTATTTTACTTTCCATATTGAGAGCTACAATCTGGCTAGAACTAACTTTAATGCACAGCGTGAGATAGAAAGTCAAGATTCATTTTTTTCTTCATGAATTGCTTCAGACTTTATCATTCCTCTTAGCTTATAGATGGAGCTACTGGTGCTCAGGATTCATTTTTTTTTCCTACTATGTAATTGACTATCCAGCATCATATTCAAAGAAGACCCATGAACCAATTATGGTGACCAGAGGGATGTGGTATTCTTGCTGGCCACAGTAAGGTCATCCTGCCTCAAGCAGACAGATAGGCTGACGAGGAAGAAGGAGAACCTTCAAAGGAAAATCAGGGTGCCATTTCCTGAAGGAGGAGAAAATGACCTTATGCAGGCAAAAGCAGGAGCCTGCAACAGAGAATGGACAGAATTAACTTAATGACTGGAACCTTATCAGAGAAGCAGGTGTCAAAAACATGTCCCAATTATGAAAGGCAACATGTGGCACAGTGGCTAAAAGTAAGGTTCTGGAGCCAGACTACCTGGATGCAAGAGTTAGCTCTGCCACTTGTCATCTGTGTGAGCCTCTGCCAGTTGTTCAGCTTTCTTGTATATAGAGGGTACCAAAAAATGTATATACATTTTAAGAAAGGAAAATCTGTATTAAATTTGTAATACTGACGTCATGTTTGACTTCTGCATTTATAAGAGGTGCTCAATCTCACCTGTGTTCATCTTTTGTTATCAGTATATATTGAGTATTAGAATTTTTTTTTTTTTTTTTGAGACAGAGTCTTAGTCTGTTTCCCTGGGAAAGTGCCATGGTGTTAGCCTAGCACACAGCAACCTCAAACTCTTGAGCTCAAATGATCCTCTTGCCTCAGACTCCTGAGTAGCTGGGACTACAGGTGCCTGCCATCATGCCCAGATAATTTTTGTATTTTTAGTGGAGATGGGGTCTTGCTCTTGTTCAGGCTGGTCTCAAACTTCTGAGCTCAAAGGATCCTCCTGCCTCTGTCTCCCAGAGTGCTAGGATTACAGGTGTGAGTCACGATGCTCAGCTCAAATACTACAATTTTTTTTTTTTT
>NW_003852433.1:7649356-7673823 GCF_000181295.1 Otolemur garnettii | reverse complement strand
CTTAGGTGTATGTGGCTGGTGCCTTAGCCGCTTGAGCCACAGGCGCTGAGCCAAATATTACAATTTTAATACAGATTTTACCTTTCTTAAAACGTTCATACATTTTTTGGCACCCTCTATGTAATGGGGATAAAATTATATCTACCTTGAGGGCTGTCCTGAAGATGAAATTTGTAGCAGTATCTGAAAGTACAGACAGCTAAAGCATTAGCTGCATTATTGCATGTGGTTTTCCTGCCAGATGTTCTCTGAACTCCCCCCGCCCCCCACATCAAATCCATAGTGACAGAAGGTTACCTGATTTGCATGTTTGGTAATTTTACAAGAGTTATAATTTTAGAATACATTTAGATTTCTAGAACTATTAGGAAGATAGTATAGAGGATTCTCATGTAAACAACCCATCGCCAATCCTTCCAATGATTAACATTAGTGTAGTATGTCTGTTACAATTAATAAACTAACATTGATACATTTTTATTAAGTAAAGTCCATACCTTATTGGGATTTTTCTCAGGTTTCCCTTAACTTCTTTTTCTTGTCCCAAGGTCCCATCTAGTATAGATACGTTATACGTAGTCACTATGTTGCTTTAGGCTTCTTGGTTATGACAGTTTTGCCAATATATCTAGATATGGGGGGGTTATTATTTTTTTCTTGAGACAGGATCTCATTCTGTGCCCTAGGTGGAGTGCAGTGGTCTCATTATAGCACACTGCAGCCTCAAATTCCTGGATTTGAGGAATATTTGAGGTTATACGTAGTCACTATGTTGCTTTAGGCTTCTTGGTTATGACAGTTTTGCCAATATATCTAGATATGGGGGGGTTATTATTTTTTTCTTGAGACAGGATCTCGTTCTGTGCCCTAGGTGGAGTGCAGTGGTCTCATTATAGCACACTGCAGCCTCAAAGGATCCTCCTGCCTCAGCCTCCCAAGTAGCTGGGACTACAGATGTGCACCACCATGCCCAGCTAATTTTTCTTTATTTTGTGCCTGCTTCTTCTTGGCATTCAGATGGTATAAGGGCTGCTCTGCTGTTATTCCCATACTCAGAATCTTCCCTCCCCTCTTACAAAGAGCTGTCCTGGCTTTTGTCTGTTCCATTCCTTGGGTGGCCTGCTTAGGAATGATCTGATAGACCGGCTTTGCAATAAATGGAACAAGCTCATGAGAACTAGCTGGGTCTACTCCTTCCTGGCTAACACTTGCATTTTGAGCCTGATTTCCAAGTCTGGAAAGGTGATTATGGCTCTCAATCTACTCAGGAGATATGGTTCAATTTTACGCTCTACTACATGACTCTGAAAAAAGATATAAACTCCCAGAACCTCAGTTTCCTCATCTGTAAAAATGGGGATAGTAAGTGTGCCAAAATATGAACAAATGCTAATGCTTACCTGGAGTCTTGTATTGAGGATTATGAGATTACATCTCGGCTCAGCAGAAAAGCATGCAGGGGTTGATTAGTGACGTCTGCCTTGGACACACGTTAATAACATGGTGGCACATGTGCTGTGTGTTTGTCATTGTGGAGCTTCTCTGGTTAAGCGCCCTGGGAATGAGGAAGAATCAGGGCATGTTCAGGTGAACTGATTTGGGAAGGTGGGAATGGCCAGTGTCACACTCATGGCTCTCTGTGCCTACAGAGTTCACCCATGCAGGGCAGGGTGGGCTGATTGAGGAGCCCACAGGTGATGAGCTGCCAACCAAGAAGGGGCGGAGGAATCGTTTCAAGTGGGGCCCAGCATCCCAGCAGATCCTGTTCCAGGCCTATGAGAGGCAGAAGAACCCTAGCAAGGAGGAGAGAGAGACATTGGTGGAGGAATGCAACAGGTAAGATGGGTGGCAGGTAGCAGTGCTGATTTGGTCCGGGTTGGAGAAAGGGTGGGCAAGGGGCTCCTGAGGGAAGACCCCCCCAGTCCTTGAGAGTTCCTGCTGCTGGCTTAGCCTGGCCCAGAGAGTTGAGAGTACTCAACTCTTGGTCAGTGTCATGAGCCTCACTCCATTCCTAGTAACTACCACCCACAGAAGCAACCTCTTTGGTGGCTGCTCACCTTGTTTCATTCCCTCTACAACCCTCTGGTTGTTTTGCTCACTTTATGAATGGAGACCTTGAGGTCAGAGAGGCTGAGTCACTTGCCCAAGGTCACAGAGCAGAACTGGCACTGGAACCCAAATCTGCCAGCATCAAACACTCAGGTGGAGCCCAACTTCTCAGAGCTCTCCCCTCATGCCCAGCAGAGGGTTTCTCTGACCCTAGCTAGAGGTTCACAGGTGGCCATTTCTGCAGGGCAGAGTGCATCCAGAGGGGGGTGTCACCATCGCAGGCACAGGGTCTGGGCTCCAACCTTGTCACAGAGGTGCGTGTCTACAACTGGTTTGCCAACCGGCGCAAAGAAGAAGCCTTTCGGCACAAGCTGGCCATGGACACGTACAGTGGGCCCCCATCAGGGCCAGGGCCGGGACCTGCGTTGCCTGCCCACAGCTCCCCTGGTCTGCCGCCATCTGCCCTCTCCCCCAGTAAGGTCCATGGTGAGTGCTATGTGGGTAGAGGGGACATGTGGGAGGGTGGGGGGGGTCCTGCCCCAGTGGCAGCAGCCACCAAAACCTCTTAACAGTGGTTTTTTTTTTTTTTTTTTTTGAGACAGAGCCTCAAGCTGTTACCTTGGGTAGAGTGCCATGGCATCACAGCTCACAGCAACCTCCAACTCCTGGGCTTAAGTGATTCTCTTGCCTCAGCCTCCCAAGTAGCTGGGACTTGTAGCCCGCCACATCGCCTGGCTATTTTTTGGTTATAGCTGTCATTGTTGTTTGGCAGGCCCAGGCTGGATTCTAACCCACCAGTTCTGGTGTATGTGGCTGGTGCCTTAGCCACTTGAGCTACAGGCGCTGAGCCATAACAGTGGTTCTCAACCTTCCTAATGCTGTGTCTTTAACACAGTTCCTGTGGGTCATGACCCACAGATTGAGAACCACTGTCTCAGTACTTCAGTTTGGTTCCACTTAACCCACTCCAATCTACTCCTCACCACTTCACTCCATCCACCTCACTCCTATAACTCTGCTTAACTCTACATTTATTTATTTATTTATTTATTTTTGCAGTATTTTGGCTGGGACTGGGTTTGAACCCACCACCTCTGGCCTATGGGGCTGGTGCCCTACTCCTTTGAGCCACAGGCACCACCCTTATTTTTTTATTTTTTGTAGTTTTTGGCCGGGACTGGGTTTGAACCTGCCACTTCTGGCATTTGGGGCTGGTGCTCTACTCCTTTGAGCCACAGGCGCCACCCAACTCTGCTTAACTCTATTAACACTACTCCATCCATTCTACTCCCATCCACTCATCCTCTCCTTTCCATTCCACCCCTTCTATCCACTCCATCCACTCTACTCCATCCGCTCCGCTCACTCCAGCCACTCTACTCCAGTCACTCCACTTGACTCCTCTGATTCCATCTGAGTCCATCTACTCCATATCATTGCTTCACAGTCTGTTCACACTACTCCATTCTACTCCATTTACCCCATTCATTTTACTTTACTCTTCTCCCTTCCATCCACTTCAAACTATTCCACACCATTCCCCCACTCCACTCTGCACCACTCCACTCTACTCCGCTCATTTTGCTCAATTCCACTTCATTCTATCTGCTATACACCATAACTCCACTCAATTGAACTTAACTTGATTGAGGTTCCTTCAATTTATTCATTTCAGATCGTATCAATTCAATTCATTTTGGTTCAATTCAGTTTAGTTCAACACATTATAATCCAATTTAGTTCATTTAACTTTGGCACAGTTTAATCCAACTAATTCCCATTCAACGCATTCAGTTTAACTAAATATAATTCAATCAAATTCAGTTAATTTTATATAGGTCAGTTCAATTGAAAGCGATTCGATTTGGTTCAATTCAGTTCAACTCACTGTATCTACATCTAACTCGATTCAAGCCAGTGTAATTCTAGCACTCTGGGATGCTGTGGCAGGATTGCTTGAGCTTAGAAGTTTGCGACTTGCCTGAGCAAGAGTGAGACCTCATCTTTGCAAGAAAAAAAAAAAGTAAAAAAAAATCATCTGGCTGTCACGATGTGCGCCTATAGTCCCAGTGATTCGGCAGGCTGATGTAAGAAGATCACCTGAGCCCAGGAGTCAGAGGTTGCAATGAGCTCTGGTGACACCACTGCATTCTACCTAGGGTGACAGAGTGAGACTGTCTCAAGAAAAAAAAATAGCTCAATTAATTTCAAGTTCAATTCCACTAGATTCAGTTCTGTTTAACTCAGTTCACTTGAACTTAATTCCATTAGCCTTAATTCAGCTCAATTCAATTGGCTTTTACTGAGAACCTACTGTATGTCAGGCACAGCACTAGGCAGTGAGGGGGAGGGGCATGGAGTTAATAAAATCCAGCCCTGGCCTCTGAGGAACTAACTGGCAGCTACCAGCCCAGGGCTTGGCACAAGCTGGGCAGCTCAGGCAGAATTTCCTGAGTATAAAGAAAGGTGAGGCCACTGGCCTAAGGAAACTGATCCAGTTTGGAGTGATGAGGGCTATGGAGGCAGGTGAAGACAGGGAAGTGGAGTGCTGAGGCTGGACTCTGCTCCCCACTCCAGGCGTGCGCTATGGACAGCCGACAGCCAGTGAAGCGGCAGAAGTGCCCTCAAGCAGTGGCAGTCCCTTGGTGACAGTGTCTGCAGCCCTGCACCCAGTGTCCCCCACAGGCCTGGAGCCCAGCCACAGTCTGCTGAGCACTGAAGCCAAGCTGGTGAGTGTCCCCTGCCTGTGGGGAAAATCCTTCCAATCCCACCTTTTCTTGGCAGGGCGCTTCTCAAGCAGTTCTCAAGGAGGTACTATAGGACTCACCCTGACTCAGCCTGGCTTTCCCTGGCAGGTCTCAGCAACTGGGGGCCCCCTCCCCCCTGTGAGCACCCTGACAGCACTGCATAGCTTGGAGCAGACATCCCCAGGCCTCAACCAGCAGCCCCAGAACCTCATCATGGCCTCACTCCCTGGGGTCATGACCATTGGGCCTGGTGAGCCTGCCTCCCTGGGTCCCACGTTCACCAACACAGGCGCCTCCACTCTGGTCATTGGTAAGGTAATGGGGATGGGTGGGGCACCCACCTAGAGGCTCATGGGGCTACTGCAGAACTAGGGGCTGGAAGAGCCACTGGGACTCATTCATTCATTCACACAACACCTATATACTGGGCCAGGCACTGTACTACCTCGGTGATGTGTGAGTGAACCAGACAGACCAAAATCTCAGAGACCCACATGGGGAGGCAGGCAATAAACATAACACACAAATCACATAGCATCAGAAGGTAAAAAATATGGGCACAGTAGAGCAGGGTAAGGGATTGATGTTTTCAAGGTTTTGGGCTTTATTTAAAAGTTAGGTTTTTTTTTTGAGACAGAGTCTCACTATGTCTCACTATGACACAATCACCATGGTGTCACAGCTCACAGCAACCTGAAACTCTTGGGCTTAAGTGATTCTCTTGCCTCAGCCTCCCAATTAGATGGGACTACAGGCACCTGCCACAATGTCCAGCTATTTGTTGTTGTTGTTGTTGTTGTTGTTTAGCAGGCCTGGGTTGGGTATGAACCCACCAGCCCCGTTGTATGTAGCTGGTGCCCCAACCACTTAGCTATGGCATCGAGCCTTAAAGTTGTTTTATAAGCCCAGGAAGCCTTTATTCTCAGGGATGAGTATGCAGAAGCTCAGTATATAAGATAGATCAGGAGCTGCTAGGAGAGGGGAGGAGAAAGCTAAGCCCAGGCAGGGCCTTTGCACTGCTTTGGAATTCCAGGGCTCCAGGGAACCCAGTCTGATAACCCTTGACATAGTCCCTGGTGACCTCTTCCACCAGACCAAATGTGGAACCAAAGGCTCAGACAGGAGTGACTTGCCAGGGCCACTTAAGTTAGTGGCAAGTCCCAATGCAGGGTTGTTTCCAGGTGGCCCTGTGCCCTCTTCCAACCTGTGGGCACTAGAGGGTAGGGTGGGATCCCAGGGGGTCTGAGGAGGTGGTGCAGGTGGCAGCAGGCCGGGCTGACTCCTGCCTTTCCCACTCTAGGCCTGGCTTCCACTCAGGCCCAGAGTGTGCCTGTCATCAACAGCATGGGTAGCAGCCTGACCACCCTGCAGCCCGTCCAGTTCTCCCAGCAGCTGCACCCTTCCTACCAGCAGCCGCTCATGCCACCCATGCAGAGCCACGTGGCCCAGAGCCCCTTTATGGCCACCATGGCCCAACTGCAGAGCCCCCACGGTGAGCACCCTGTGCCCCATGCTGGGGGAGGTGGTGGTGGAAGTTGGCTGTGGAAGGGCGCAGGGGAAGGGGCAGTTGGCAGGTGTTGTGGTCTGAGTGTGTGTCTGGGACAAGTGTAAGTGCTCTGTGATGGAGGATGTCTGTGGGTCACAGTCTGCTTCCCTATGAACGGGTGCAGCTTCCATACGAATGGATGCGCACATGTGCTTGTGTGAGCCGAGATCGCTGGTGCCTTTCCACATGCGTATCGTGGGTGTTTGTTGGTTGTGTGTATGCTCATGTGTGTGTGCCTGTGTGTGGGAGTAGAGGTCACCGTCCTCTCTCTGAAACTCTCAGGGCCATGCATATTTCAGAAGTCACTCTTCTTCAGATTTTAGAAAGGTAATTTGGTGGATGTAACAGTAGTTAACACTCCCAGCAAGGTTTGGGGCAGCATCCTCGCATTACTATTTCTGCAGCAAAATAGTAATGGGATTCCATGAGGTAAGGTAAAGACTCACATAATCTCATTCATGTTCTGGTTGGGTTTTGCCATCAAATGAGCCGTACCGTGAGCCTTACAAAAATCTTTTGGTCTTGAAAACAATAAAAAAATAAAATAAATAAAAGGCTTGGTGCCTGTGGCTCAAGTGGCTAAGGTGCCAGCCACATGCACCTGAGCTGGAGGGTTCGAATCCAGCCCGGCCCGCCAAACAACAATGATGCTGCAACCAAAAAATGGCTGGACATTGTGGTGGGCGCCTATAGTCCCAGCTGCTTGGGAGGCGGAGGCAGGAGAATCGCTTGAGCCCAGGAGTTGGAGGTTGCTGTGAGCTATGATGCTGCAGCACTCTGCCCAGGGCAACAGCTTGAGGCTCTGTCTCAAAAAAAAAAAAATCTTTTGGGATAAGGGATTGTGGACCTATACATACCTGTGTGTATGTGGTTGAAGGTGTATGTATTTGTGTGTGTTGTTTTTATCTGAGTCACTGTGGAAATAAGTAGTTAATGTATGTTTTGCTAGTGCTACTTGGCTGGGGGTGGGGGGGTACGTGAAACGTGTTACATTTTGGAGAGGTTTCTGCCTTCTGCCCTGCCCACCTCCAGACAGAACCCACCTGCCTTTCTGCACTGAATGGTTAGAGTAGCACCTGTGCTGAGTAGACAGCTGCACCGTGTCTGTGCTTCCCATTCCTTTCCTACCTGTGAGAGAGTTGCTGGCCTCCCCCAGGGCCCTCCCTATCAATCTCAGCTGAGTAGGTCCCTGCAGTAGGGGAAGAGTGTCTACCACCCTATTTGGACCCCCCCGTTTTAGAAATCAGCCCTGATCTCCAACGACTACTTGTGGGGCTATTCGGCAGGCCCCATCCCCCACTTCTCCTGGGTTCCCCAGCTTTGAGGCCTCCTGGGAGGGGCCTGGGCCAGCACATCTGCCATGTCTGTCTCCTCCCTGCCCCACCAGCCCTCTACAGCCACAAGCCGGAAGTGGCCCAGTACACTCACACGGGCCTGCTTCCGCAGACCATGCTCATCACGGACACGACCAACCTGAGTGCCCTGGCCAGCCTCACGCCCACCAAGCAGGTAAGGCCCAGGCCTCTGCAACCTCCCTTCAATCCTGCCCCAGAGCTCCCTACCAGCTCTGGGGTCTCAGGAGACTGCTCTGCTTCCTCAGGTGTTCACCTCAGACCCCGAGGCCTCCAGTGAGTCTGGGCTGCATACACCGGCCTCTCAGGCCACCACTCTCCACGTCCCCAGCCAGGACCCTGCCGGCATCCAGCACCTGCAGCCCACTCACAGGCTCAGTGCCAGCCCCACGGGTGAGCAGCCCTGGCCTTTTCCTTGCTGTCCCTGCCTCCCAGCCATGGTCTGTGTGCCCAGGAAGTGTGCCACACAGCGTGGGCCACTGCAGGGAACCGGCCTACCTTATAGGATCATTTCACTGACTTAATGAAAGAATAAGATTAAGTAACAGGAAGAGGCAGCAGAGGTGATAAAGAGGGAGTTTGTAGGCTGGAAGTGACTCATGGGTGTGTTTGGTGGGGCTCAGCTCAGAGTCTAACATTCTTTGAGTTAGTTACCAACATTTCAAAATCAGGAGTTTTCACATAGAAATCTGGATTTCTGGCTTCTTTTGGAAACTTGGAAGAATGCATAATCCTACATAACAGCCCACTACATCCCCCTTGGTGCAACTCACATTTGTTCCGGCAACCCTGGTAGGCTCCCGAGTTTGCAGTCTACACTGTCATGGTCATGGTCAGGAGAGGGCCTTTATGAGTCAGGCTGCTGGGCTTGGAGGGCCAGGGTGCCATGGCTAACGCTGAGGCTTTAGGCAAGTTGCTCATTGTGCACCTCAGGTGGCTGAAGTGACAACTACTGAGGGCAATCTATGTCCCAGCTTCACCCCAGGAGGTGTGTACATTATCATTCTATTTTACAGATGAGGAGGTTGACAATCAAGGAGATGAGGGACTGGCTTGGTCTGGAACTTGGGGTCGACCTCAAAGCCCATTCTCTTAAACCATCCCCACTCATCTAGGTTCTCCCCAAACAGAACCAGTAGGATTTGTACAGACTGAGGTTTACTTAAGGAAATTGGCTTATGAAGGTGGGGGCTGACAAGTCTGAAATGGGTGGGGCAGGCTGGAAACTCAGGCAGAAGTTCATACTACAGCCTTGAGGCCAAATTCCTGGGAGACCTCTGTTGTTACTCTTAAGGCCTTTGATGGATCATTGGAGGAGGTCTGCCCCCATTACTCAGGGTAAGCTGCTTTGCGAGCCAACTGAGTGCTGACCACGTCTGCAGTGTGTACCTTCACGGCGGCACCTAGATTAGTATTTAGTTCAGCCTAGTCAAGCTGACCTATAAAACCACCTGCTGCACCATCTCATCAGGGCTTCTCCATGTTCTCACTAAAATGTCCTGAGCTGCCACTGTCTGGGTGGCTCCCCTTAAAGAACTGAGGGTAGTTTGACTTTGGGGTTCCTATTATCTGCTGTGATTCAGGAGGTAAGGCCTTCTCTCCCATGCCCTAAGTACTTCTAGGGACAGGGTGGGGTTGAGTCAGGTGACCCAGCGGTTGGCCAGCAGCCTTGTTTGCCTCTGCAGTGTCCTCCAGCAGCCTGGTGCTGTACCAGAGCTCTGACTCCAGCAATGGCCATAGCCACCTGCTGCCTTCCAACCACGGTGTCATCGAGACCTTCATCTCCACGCAGATGGCTTCTTCTTCCCAGTAACTATGGCAACCACTTCCCAACACCTGGGCCCTGCAGCCAGTGCTGCCTGCTTGGGGAGTAATCCCTAGAGACACTGGAGCCTGCCAAATTCCTGCTACCCCTCCCTGGAGAGCTGTGCCTTGTCCCCACCCTGCTCTGGAACAGCAGGAAGGGAGGGCTGCTTCAGAGGCACAAGAAGGGGCGTGGAGTGGTGGCAAGCAGAGCCTGTTCCTGGCAGGATGTGGGAAGGAGGGACTGTCCCTGTTGTTCGGGACAACACTTTGCCACTTGGAGCAGAAGAGGCGCAGTCTTTGACTCTGGCATTCCCAGCCTGAGCCCGTGGAGAGCCCTGGGATCCCTGAGGCAGTCACACTTCTCAGGACACAGGCCTGGGTGGCTGTGACTTGCTGAGCTCCAAGAGGCCGGTCAACTTCATATTCTGTCACCTGTGTACCCATCAGGCCACTCCACCCTGCCCCAATTCCTATCACCTGGTGATCTGCATACCCATTTGCACTGACCCTGCTACCCATTTACACAGGCTTTTCCTGAGTGGCTACTCTGTGCCAGGCTCAGGGCCCTGATGCCCAAGCCCTGGGGAGTGAAGTCCACAGGGAGGCACACAGGGTTCTCTGAGCTCCCCTGGTACTGAGAGATTCCCCTACTCCCTGGCCCAAGACCTGATTTTGCCTGGACACTGGTTCCCAGGAGCATCAGCCTTCTGATGCCAGCCTGGCCTCCTATTCTGGAAAGGCTGCCTCAGGGCTGGGAAGCTGTCCTGGCTCCAGCAGGAACCTTGAGATTTGTGCTGAGTCTAGGTCCTGGGGTGGCAGCTCCTCTGGTCTGTGAGGCCCTACAAGCTCTTGCCTAGTTTTGCCTAGGGGAATAGAGGGAGGAAATAGAGGTGAGCCCAGCGCAAAGGAGTTACCGAGGTGATAGGACTGATGCTTGGAACTCTGGGAGCCTGGCTGGCTGAGTGATGGGGTCCAGGCCGTTGCGGTCACCCTGAGGAGTCTGAGGGCCTGAGCACCACTGGGGACAGAACAGCTGTGTGAACCCATGACTATCCACGGGCCTGTTGCAGGGAACCTGGCCTTCAAGGGACTGCCTGTACCCTGGCACTGCAGAAAGAGCCTGAGGAGAACCAGTGCGCCCCACAGCTTGCAGCCAGCTAAGGGAGAACCTGTACATTTATTTAACTTTCAGTAAAGTCAAAGAGAAATGTATTGGAAACTTCTTGATAGTCCACAGATCACCCAGACAGGGCTTGGGCAGGCCGAGGGAGGCTGAGGCAAGCCTGGGGCCTGAGGAGGGGAGCTGGGCTCCAGCCCACTCACCCTCACATCCCAGGTCTCTGCTTCTCCTTTTTTTTTGGTAGAGTGCTGTGGCATCATTGTAGCTCACGGCCACCTCAAACTCTTGGGCTCAAACGATCCTCGTGCCTCAGCTTCCCAAGTAGGTGGGACTACAGGCACCATCATCATGCCTGGCTAATTTTTCTATTTTCTCAGGCTGGTCTTGAACTCCTGAGCTCAAGCAATCTGCCTGCTTCAGCCTCCCATTGTTGTCTCTACTTTTCTTGCTCTGGTACTCTGGCAATGAAGGATGAAGCCAGAATCTCACCTGAACCTTCAACTTCTTCTATTCCTTCCTGTAGGAGACCCCTGTTAATGGGACCTAGTCCATAGCTGTGTCACATTTCCTGAAGTCTTGAAATTGGGGTGAAGGAACATTTCCTAGGGGCAGAGGCAAGAGGAAGATGTTGATTTAAAATGTTTCATTAAGGTTTGGCATTGACAGGGAGGCAACACTCAATCACACTGAATTTTGTTTTGGGTCCCTTGACAATTTATTTTCAACAATCTGGTTGGCTCAGAGATATCATCATGCCCGATAAATTCACAAAGGCAGAGAAAAAAAAAACTCTGGAAAACCAAGGGGAGAAATCTCTGACTCCTGTTTCAGGCAATTCTATCAAGTCTATGTGGGCTAAGGGGAGGAAACAAAAAATGGCATCTTGGGGACCCCTTCTCTTATTTTCTGCAGAAGGTTTCTCAAACCAGGCTGAGGAGAAAGGCATCCCTTCACAGGTCCACCTCAGACAGTTCTGGGGAGACAGGAGCTGTACCACTTGGGTACTAGTCTTGAATAACTAGAAGGATCCTTCTTCCGGTGGCCACGGAATGTTCTGGTACAACAGAACAGGTCTGCCTTAGCCCTTGTGGGAGCACAGAGAGGCAGGCCTCGCTTAGGCTTCTCACCCTATATATAGCAGTATCTTTGCCCCGACTCTTGGGCAAGCCCCCATCACAACTGGGGTCTTGTGGGCAGAGTCTGGACTTGCCAGCCAAGTCCTTGAACTTGGAGCAGAAGGTGGGATTCGAAATTGCCTCATTCCCGGTGGGCACCTTGTCCTAGCTGGGCCCTGTGCCCACAGCCGGGGTCAGTCTGTAGGTGGGAGTGGAGAAGGCTCACTGGTCTTCTTTGCCTTTTTCTTCCTTTTCTTCTTTTTGGTTCCAAATGATACCTGGTCTCCATTCAGCTTGCTTGGCTGCTTTTCCTGCTTCTGGATCGTGGCCTCAGTGGTGGTGCTGGTGGAGGTGACTACAGAGGAATCAACACGGGTCACCTTCTTGTGTTTCTTTTTCAACTTCCTTTTCTTCCTTGCCTCCTTCTCCACTCTGACAGGGTTATGGATGGCTGACTCCTGCAGGATGGCGGATACTGACACAGCTGCCTCCTGGCACCGTTGCCACTCCTCCTCACTGTCCTCGCTGCTACAAGGGGAGAGCAGTCTGGTTAGCCAGGGTCAGGATGGAATCCTGGAGCTGCCTCTCGAAAGAGGCTACGAAGGGAGGCAGGAGGAGAGCTCAGGCTTGGGAGGGAGGCCAGCCTGGGTTCCAACCCTGGCTACTCTGCTTGCCAGTTCTGTGACCTCATTAAGTGTCTTCACTTCTCTGACTCTTAGTATCTTTATCTATAAAGTGGGGATCTAACAGAGCCCAGGCCTCACAGGGATGTCTCAGGAGGCTTAATGGCTAACTTCCAGAAGCCGCGGAGGGCTGTCTGACCTGGCTTGGCAGCTGGCATCCCTTAAGTACCCTGATACAGTGAGTGTCTGGCCTGAGACCAGTGCCCACACATCAATAAACATCCAGACCCACTCTCATCACACAACCTCTTCACCTCCTACTGCCCACACCACTTCTCCAGCTGCCTGCCAGGGCCCCTTCCTTGGCCCAGATCTGACTGAGTCAGCACGGCTGTCCCAGGGGACCAGCTGAGATAACAGTTGAAGGGGATGTGAGGAGAGGGTGGGAGCTCTTACCTGGAGCTGGAGGGCTGTCGCTTTCTGCGGGGCTTGGGAGAAGCTTTCTTCTCAGGGCTTCCAGGGACAGATGTGAAGAAAAGGCGGAAACCTAAGATTCAACTGGGTAGAGTTAGCACTGCCAGATGCCAACTCCTCCTCCCAGGAGCTCCAAGTTCACAGACAAGACTTGGGAACTACAGTTGTCTAACTACAAAATGATGCCATCTGATGAGAGGCATGCTTGATGCCTAATAGTGCCAGCAGATGGGGCACTGGGCGGGGGGGCATGCCAGCTCCTAAATCAGGTTGGGCAGCCCTCAGAGGCTTCTACAAGTCAAAAGGTAAGCCTCTTACCTAAGGCAGCCTCCAAAGTGGCAAATGAGTTGGTATAGGACAGATGGACTGAGAGAGGTGAGGCTGTGGAGTGTGGCAGTAAAGAGCTCCTGCTCAGAGATAGACAAAGTCACCTCAGGCAAGTGACATCATTTCTTAGAGTCTCAGTTTTCTTAACTGTAAATGGAGGTCTTATAATACCTGCCTCACAGCAGATAAAAGAATGTAACAGAGCTGTATGGCCCAGCTCCAGACACATAGGAGGCGCGTAATAAATGAAAGCTATTAACAGCACAACTACTCACCGTCATCCTCTGAGGTGACTTTCTGTACCTCGGTTTTTGCTGGCTCCTTCACTACTTCTGAGATGGTAATGACGCTAAGTGGAGAGGAGATGGTTGATTTAGAAGGACATTCTGGGTAACAATTTTTTTTTTTTTTTGAGATGGAGTCACCTTGGGTAGAGTGCTGTGGCATCACAGCTCACAGCAACCTTAAACTTTTGGGCTTAAGCAATTCTCTTGCCTTAGCCTCCCAAGTAGCTGGGACTACAGGTGCCTGCCACAATGCCTGGCTATTTTTTTGTTGTTGCAGTTGTCATTGTTGTTTTAGCTGGCTCGGGCTGGGTTCGAACCCGCCAGCCTCGGTGTACGTGGCCAGTGCCCTACCCACTGAGCAATGGGTGCCACCTGAAGGGTAACAATTTTTTTAGAAAATTGAAAAAAAATTTATTGTTAAGTGGAGGAGATAGGGCCATGTGATTTTAATTTTAAATGTAAAACCAGACAGCATACAACTAGCCCTGCCAACTCAAACTGCATTTGTTTAAAGTCCACTTTATTCCAGAAAGTGTTGAAGAGATTCTTTTTTTTTTTTATGAGATGGAGTCTCAAGCTGTTGCTCTGGGAAGAGTGCCTGGTGTCACAGCTCACAGCAACCTCAAACTCTTAGGCTTAAGCGATCCTCTTGCCTCAGCCTTCCAAGTAGCTGGGACCACAGGTGCCTGCCACAATGCCTGGCTATTTTTGGTTATAGTTGTCATTGTTGTTTGGTGGGCCCTGGCTGGATTCAAACCCGCCAGCTCCAGTATATGTGGCTGGTGCCTTAGCCACTTGAGGTACAGGCACCGAGCCATGAAGAAATTTTAAAGATATTCATGGCACAATAAAATGTATATAATTTCAAATAGAGCAAAGAGAAATGAGGGCTAGAGGGACAGAGAGAGCTAAAAATGTGGCCAGGCAGTCCTATACACTTGCTGGAGACAGGGTACACTTTTTGCTCTGAGCTTCCTAGCAGCAAGCCTTAAAAGGGAAATATGACCTATTGAGAGAAGTGGTTCAGAGGTTAGCTTCTAGATCCAGGGCAAACCTGTCTTGTTTTGTTTTTAAACTTTTTAAAAATTTGAGATAATTTTTGCACACTATTGATATGCAGTGCAAGAAATAATACAGAGATCCCATATAACCTTCACCTGCCTTCTCCCAATGGGGAAACCGTGTGTTTAACTACAGTAGAATATTATAACCAGGAAACTGAAATTGATAAAATTCATTGCCCTTATCCAGACTTCAGAGACTGGGGTTTTGAATCCTGGTTTTGTCACTTACTAGTTGTGTCCCTTTTGGCAAGTAACTTTACCTCTTGGAGCTTCTATTTCCCATCTGTACACATGGAAGGGTAATAGCCCCTTCCCCTTAAGGGCTGTCACAATGATTAAAGTAGAGAAATGGACATCAAGCACTTAGCACAAGCAAGTGCTCAGTAAATGTTAGCTACGATGACAGAGGTCTGTGAAGGTTGCTTTTTTATTGACATCAGAAAAAGCTATAAGCTTTCCAGATCTCTCTAGGCACAGATAGAACATGTCTCTGGTAGATGCTGATGGGGAAGTCACTGAAAGCTGCCCTCAACAATGTCCTCACAGCAAACACAGCAATGTACTGGGTGCTTTCCTTAACTTCCCTCCATATGTGCCAATGGTGTTTCCCAAAGCCCTGTTGAGGAAAAGCAATCTGGAAAGGGGGACTGTGGATGATGCTGTCCAGGCACCTGTCTCTGATCCAACACTGTAGTTCAATGTTGGCCACTAGGAGCATTTAGCAATATCTGAGATATTTTTGGTTGTCACAACTAGTAGGGTAGATGCTACTAGTATCTAGTGGGTAGAGACCAGGGATGTTGCTAAATATCCTATGATGGGAAGGACAGACTTCAATGACAAAGAACTACCCAGTCAAAAATGTCAACAGTGCCGAGATGAAGAGACCCTGATCTAAAGCAAGGGACTAACTATGGTTATCATTTAAATCTCCTTGAAGAGAAATAGGAAAATGAAAACGCTGCAGGGAATATTCTGACCACGGCTGACTGGGATTCTGCTGATTTCTACTGCAGCAATGTCCCTGGTGGCTTACTGCAATGCCAAGTGTGCTCACCCTGAAGCCAAAGAGTCATGAGGAAACACTGTGCTCCCATAGGCTGAAATGCAACTGACCTTCCTAAACACCTTCCTCACATTCTTGAGTTAGGGGCCTGGCACCAGTGCTATGGGTGTTTGGGCTTCTAGGCTCTGGCCCAGCATTCTGTCTCTTATGAGAACAAGTGATTTACACTTTGGGAAGCAGATACGGGAAAAGGTATCTTCAAATGTAGGGACTATGTTCTGAATCCTCTTCTTTCATTCAAAACTTGCTAGGGCTCTACCAGTTTGGAATAGACCCAGACCAGTGTGTTCTGAAACATGTTCCATGGTAAACGGAGTAGGCAAAATGCTAGGTTAAACAGGTGTGCAGGTCTCTTCACGGCACTTTTTAGAACCCTGAGTATACTAATATGAATCTCAGTCACCAAGTGCACATGGAGGTTTGTAGATTGCATTTTCCCAAACTTCTTAGCTGGTGGATCCCCTTTTACTCGAGAGCCATGCTCTGGGCTAGTATTAAACTCTGAATGTTTTCTGTGTCCTCTTCAAATTCTTATATTGAAGTCCTCACCCCCAAGGTATTAAAAGGTGAGGGGAGGCTTTGAGAGGTGATTAGGTAGGGCCCTCATGAATGGGATTCATGCTCTTTTTTTAAGACAGAGTCTCACTTTGTTACCCCAGCTTGAGTGCCATGGTGTCATAGTTCACAGCAACCTTGAACACTTGGGCTCAAGTGATCCTCTTGCCTTAGCCTCCCGAGTAGCTGGGACTATGTGAGTACCGTGCACCACTATGCCTGGCTAGTTTTTCTATTTTCATTTTTTTTTTTTTTTGAGACAGAGTCTTACTATATTGCCCTTAGTAGAGTGCCATGGTGTCACAGCAACCTCAAACTCTTGGGCTTAAGCGATTCTCTTGCTTCAGTTTCCCAAGTAGCTGGGACTACAGATGCCCACTGCAATACCTGCCTATTTTTTTAGTTACAATTTTCATTGTTGTTTAGTTGGCCTGGAATGGGTTTGAACCTGCCAGCCTCGGTGCATGTGGCTGGCACCATAAGCACTGTGCTACAGGTGCTGAGTCTAGTTTTTCTATTTTTAGTAGAGATGGGGTCTTGCTCTTGCTTAGGCTGGTCTGGAACTCTTGAGCTCAAGCATTCCACACACCTTGGCCTCCGAGAGTGCTAAGATTACAGGTGTGAGCCACCATACCTGCTTGAATTCATGTTCTCATAAACAAAGTCCAAGAGAGACCTCTCACCCCTTTCACCATGTGAGGGTACAGTGGAATTGATGTGAGAAGGCACCAAGAGGTCCCTTGCTAGACTCTGAATCTACTGGCGCCTTTATCCTGGACTTAGCCTCTAAAACCTAAGAAATAAATTTCTATTGTTTCTAAGTTACCAAGTTTATGGTATTTTGTTATAGCAGCTTGAATGGACTCCAACAGGTAGTATTCCTTGGTCCTTTCTTTAGGAATGCTGACTCGAATCTTTTACAGACTGTATTTCCACCCTGTGCTGAGAATGTACAACAGGGAATCAGTGCAGCACCTGGGACATGGAAGGTACCTACGACATAGAACTTGGCCCATCATTGCCTTCTCACGGCAGGAATGAGCTCTTGCTGCTTGGGGGTTCAGAGCCCAGGCTTGGACCTACATGACATGTTGCTTATGTGCTTGTCACAGCGCCTGCTTGGACACTGTGAACTCTGGCTAATGTGAGCCCTGCTGTTTGAATCAGCAAGGGTGGGAGAGAAGATACGTTTTTGGCTTACCTGTCCAGCAGGGCTCCCAGTTTCTTGGCCACGTGGGCTCGGAATTCGGGGGTGGTCTGAAGCTCGTTGCCATCTTGTTGGTGCTCATCTACCTTATGCCTATAAAACACACAAAAGGACCTCATTCCTGCTAGCTCAGAGATGTCCTCATAAGTGCAGGGATTATTTGGGTCTCGTTCACTTGGATATCCCAGGGGTTTAGCCTAACATCTGGCACACACAGGGGAACAATATTTATTAAATGAGTGAAAATAAAACTTGAGCCCACAGGGTACAGTACCTGAGGCTTGGTTGGGAGGTTGGTAACTGGTTATTTGCAGCACCTGTGGAAAAATGAAAATTGAGCCCTTTATAGAGGAAACAATTACAGCATTGGTTGTGTCAGGCACAATCTTAAGCAATTTACAGGTATAACTCAGTGAATCTTCCCAACAGCTCCTCTAGAGGAGTTACTATTATCTCCATTTACAGAAGAAACATCAACAAATATTGAATGACTCTAGGGAGCACTGCTGTGTCTATGTCGTCGTGCACATTGTGCCTGTGTCCTAGTACCTTGTGGTTTATGTCAATGTGCCCTGGAGCACAACAAAGAATACAAAAAATGCCCCAGGTCCTTGAGTTGCATAATGTGCGAGTCTAGGTGGACATTCTTTAAAGACTTAGTCTTTCTTCTTGAGTACATACAGGCAATCCCTGGGTTTCAAACAAGATGGGTTCTGTAGGTTTGTTTTTAAGTTGAATTTGTAAGTTGGAACAGGTACATTTACATATTACCTGTAATAACCCCTGTTTGTGTGAACTGTACTTAAACTGGATGTTTGTAACTTGGGGACTGCCTGAATCACAAGGAGGAGGGGTATCTCCTCTGTCATGACTATAGAGCAATGAATGGGAGATACTGTCACGGAACAGAAACAGTATTAGACCCCAGAGAGAAACAGTTCAGCTGAGTCCCGGCTCTGCCACTAACAAGCTGTGTGCCCCTGGACAAGACACTTTATCTCTCTAAGCCTTTCTCATCTATAAAATATAGAAAAGTTTTAAATGCTTTGTTTGCATGTCTATCTCCTTCCAGGATATGTAAGCTACTAGGGCACATGGTCTTTTTATCTTTATATCCCCAACTTTTAGCAAAATGGCTCATTTAGAAATAAGTGTTAGACAAATCAAAGCACATGCTGCTCTAAAATTAAAGTTACCAGTTCCTCATCACTGGATTTAAGCGAGTCCATAAATAAAAGTGACCTACATTACCACATAGTCATAAACCAAGGGGTAGGGGTTTTGCTTACAAAAGACACTTATCTATGGCAGGGAGTGCCTGACAGCAATGAAGAGTGTGGACTTAGACTCAGACGGGCCCAGATTAATGCCTGGTTCTGCACTTTCAAGCTGGATGACCTTGGCTAAGGTCAAGCATCAGGTTTCTCATCTGTAAAATGGGGCTTACAATACCCTCTTTGTGACATTGCTGAAAAGATTAAACCAAACAAATGCAGTGTTTAGAACAGAGGCACAGAGTGATTTCTCAATTCCTGGTGGCTATTACTAAAATAACCCAAGAATGTACTCAAAAGTCTAGTAACTTGCCTGGCATACAGCAGGTGCTCAATAAATAACACTTACCGTGTTTCCCTGAAAATAAGACCTACCCCCCAAATGAGCCCTAGCAGGATTTCTATGCATTTGTTAAATATAAGCCCTACCCTGATAATAAGACCTAGTGATGGTCTTATTTCTGCACAGAGTGGTAAGGAAGACTAGAATACCTTTTATCTGCCACAGCTCCTTTCTCTGAGCCGTTTGCACTTGCACAGGTGCGCGTGTGGTAACTGTGGTTGCAGGTGTCCTATTATGTACATGCAAACGGCTAGGGGAAAGGAGTTCACGCATCACTAGCGCCAGCCCCACCAACAAGGTTGGCTCCCCCGTCAGTTTCCAGAAGAAGATGACTTAACTGTATTTGAATAAATGTAGATTGTTGTATTATACTTAATAAAAATAAGACATCCCCTGAAAATAAGCCCTTATGTGTCTTCCTGAGAAAAAATAAATATAAGACAGTGTCTTATTTTGGGGGAAACACAGTATTATCAGCAACTATGTCTACTTTGATCAACAGGGGATTTATTATGCCACAAAAACAATGAGGTGCAAAGCCAGTATGTTGGAGCCACTTCTCACATGTGTATCTTTGCATACGTTGGTTCAGGTTTGAGACTTACAACAATCCTATCAGTTTTAGAGATGAAGAAATTGTGGATTCCCATTTGTGATTTTATGTTATTTGTCCCAGGCTAGTATTTCATACCAGGTCCTGATAACACTGCCACACAAGAACCCCTTCTGTCAAAGCAGAAGCACCTGGATAGCAGTCTGCTGGAATCCAAGTCCCCTCACTCATTAGAGATGTGCTTTTTGGGCAAGTTCATTCATTCAAGAACTATTTTTCTTGAGCAGTATGCTAGGCCCTGATGATACTGTGGTGGAGACAGGCCAGATTCTAGGCCTTCATGAAGTTCATACCACATAATCTCTTTTTTTTTTGAGACAGAGCCTCAAGCTATCCCCCTGGGTAGAGTGCCATGGCGTCATGCTCACAGCAACCTCCAACTCCTGGGCTCAAGCGAGTCTCCTGCCTCAGCCTCCCAAGTAGCTGGGACTACAGGTGCCTGCCACAACGCCTGGCCATTTTTTGGTTGCAGACATCATTGTTGTTTGGCGGGCCCAGGCTGGGGATTCGAACCCGCCACCTTAGGTGTATGTGGCTGGCGCCTTAGCCGCTTGAGCCACAGGCGCCGAGCCCACATAATCTCTTAATAAATATTTGTGGAACAAGTTAGGCGTAGGGTTGATTGAAGGATCAACCTGAGGATCAGAGATAGAAAAAAAAGAGAGAGAGAGACAAGAAGCAGTTATAGGAAGAAAGAAAAGCATTATTCTAGGAAGGAAATCACACAAAGTAAGGTGGTGGCACAGAGAAAGCGTGTAATCTAGACTTAAAGGATTGAGAAAGCTTT
Source organism: Otolemur garnettii (assembly GCF_000181295.1). Classification (NCBI taxonomy): domain Eukaryota; kingdom Metazoa; phylum Chordata; class Mammalia; order Primates; family Galagidae; genus Otolemur; species Otolemur garnettii. The sequence goes on along the minus strand of NW_003852433.1, from coordinate 7,653,468 downwards.
CCCAAAGAGATGGTATCTTAGCTGGATTAAAGGATGAGCAAAAGTCAGACAGAAGGAGGAAAGCAGTACCAACCACATACTTGCTACCATTTATTACTGGAACTTTAATATGCACCAAGCACTACAGATGCATCCTCTCAACCTTTTGTGTTGGGTACCACCATTCATCCCCGCTGTGTAGGTGAGGAAATTTAAGTACAGTGAGATTTAAGTACTTTGTCCAAGTTCTCACTGCTAGAGAGTGATGGCGATGGAAAAGAAGATCTATATAGAACTTGTAGACAAAACTGTATTTATGGTAGTCAGAGGTGAGAAGGCAGAATATGGTCTGGAGCCTACTTACTAAAAGTACACTCTGGCAGGAGAGCAGGAAGGGAGAGGCAGTGAATGGAACATCAAATGGCTTGCAGATCCTTTTAAAGAAACACACAGATTCTTAACCTTGCTATGTCATGACCACCTCTAATAGCCTAGGGAAATCTGGTTCCCTTTTCAGAATGTTTTTAAGTGGATTATAAAAGATTATAGGATTATAAAGAAAACCAATGATAATGAAATTTAGTAATAATAATAAACAACCATATTTGTGCTATTAATATATGTTTCTTTATTAATACATTAAATAAAATCTAAAATAAGATATAGAGACAGAAGTTAAAATTAATGTAATCTTAAAGAAGAGGCAAGTGTAAATGACTTTTCCCCAATTATCTTATTATCAATAAAATGATAAATCTACAAGGATTGTAATGAGATATGAAAATCTGTAACTTCTGTTTGGGATAAAACAGGTATTGCTAAAACTATCGTGGCTTGCTGCTCACATGCATGATGCAAAGAGATGCTAAAGTTCAGTTAGACTCAGAGGATAATGAAAAAGATGCAATATATTTTTTTCATTTCAAATTCAAGAACCCACCAGATCTTGAAGGGTTTCAGATTTATTCCCAGGGCACTAGGGAGCCACAGTCAAGAGTTACGCGTTGAGCAGAATTCACTGGGAACTTTAGGGTGGGCTAATGTGTTGAAGGTAGGGAAAGGGTGGATGCAAGAAAAATGCGAAGAAGCTGTCGCAGTCATCTCGGAGAGGTGGTAGCCTTACCAATGAGGACAGAAGGAAACAGTCAAGAGACAGGTGACTCAATCTCCTCGATTGGGAGAATGAAACAACCCTCACTGCTGCACGTGTCTGAAGCCCACCTAGTCCGTGGAGCTCTTTCAGGGAAGAAAGCAGAGTCCTTCTGCACCATCCACACGAAAGATCTCACGCCCTTCCCTGAACACAGCCCCCTACCGTCTCTTGGTTTCTCTGGCCCCCGCGGGCGCTGCTCCAAGCCCCAGGCCGGCGTCGCCGCCTCGCGGCACCGAGCCAGCTCCTCTGCATCACTACTACTGCTGCTGCTGCTTTCCGAATCGCTCCTGACGCCATTCCGCGCCGCCATCTTGGCCCGCCGCAGAGGATTGTGGGGAACGACTCCATTGTCGACCCCGCGGCGTGGCCTCCCGTGAGCGAGGGCAGCGCAGGGTATTGTGGGGATTGTAGTTTTCGGACTCACGCCACCGGCTTTCAGGAGCTGTCCTGGGGGTAGGAGGCGGGGAGTGGGTGGTTCTCAAAGGGAAGGTTGGACAGGTCTCAAACTGTGAATTTTCCGCCTGTGTGCCCCGAAATGTTTTAATCATTAAATTATTTTCGAAACGCTGGAGGGTGGCTCTCGGTAATCCCTCCCTCTGGGAGGCCGCGTCGGGTAGATTGGCTCAGCGCAGGAGTTCGGGACCAGCTTGAGCAAGAGCGAGAACCCCCGTCTCCACTGAAAAAATGGGAAAAAACCAGCCGGGCATCGTGGAGGGCGCCGGGAGGCTGAGACGAGAGGATCGCTTGAACCCAGGAGTTTGAGGTTGTTGTGAGCTGTGATGCCACTGCACTCTACCCGGGGCGGCAAAGTGAGACTGTTTAAAAAAAAAAAAATGGGTTTTTTGAAAGAAGTTCAAAGCACAGTAAGTATATATTTGTTTTACTTTTTTCCCCCCTCATCAACATAATGTAAGTGTGCGTGGAAGTTTATAGGTTCAAGAGGGCTGTGAGATAAAACAGGTTGAAAAACACTGGTTTAAGAGATCAACTTCTCCATTCTTTTCTTTATGGAGAGACCTATAGCGGGGAAGGGAAATCGCTTAAGATCTTCCAAGGAGTTAATGATAGAACCAGGGTTAGTTTTCACGTTTCAACGCTATGTAGTTCAGATATTATTTATTTATTCTAGTAATTCCCAAATCTTCCAGGGCATCAGAAACACCTTAGATCTCACGAAAAACTAACGGAACCAGAATCCCTAATAGGTGGGGACCCAGGAATCTGTATTTCCTTGAATAGCTAGGGCATGAGCCAGGAGCTTGTTAGAAGTGTAGAATGCTAGGCTCCACCACAAAACTACTGAATGTGAACCTGTGTAGATGTTAAAGTTTGAGAAGCACTAATCTAGATAATTCAGATTCACAGAACGATGTGGGGAAACACTCTATAGTTTTCTGGCCCAGAACTTCTAAACCCTGTCTACACATAGGAAACATCTGGGGGAACTTGAAAAATATCAATAAGTACCCACCTCAGACCAAAAAATTGAGAATCTGTGGTTAAAATACTCCACAGTTAAGAATGGACAAAATTACTTTTGTCTTAGGAATGCTTTGTTTCATATTTTATCTTTGAAGATGAGTGTGTGAAAAACTTGATTAAAACCAAATGAGGCTGGGCAAGGTGGCTCACACCTGTAATCATAGCACTGTGGGAGGCCAACTGGGTAGATCGCTTCAGCTCAGGAGTTCAGTCTGAGCAAGAGTGAGACCCTTGTCTCTACTAACAACTAGACAGGCATAGTGGCACATGCCTGTAGTCCTAACTACTTGGGAGGCTGAGGCAAGAGGATTGCTTAAGCTCAAGAATTTGAGGTCCCTGTGAACAAGCTGAGCTAGCTGTGAAGTGGCTTGTGCTTTGTAATCTCAGCTACTTCAAAACATAAGGCAGAAGGATCACTTAAGCCTAAGAGTTTGAGGCTGTAGAGCATTATGATCGCTCCCGGGAATAGCCTTTAAACTCTATCCTTGGCAATATGGCAAGACTCCAACTTTAAAAACAAACTAACAAAAACCTTTATTAACATAAATTGTCCGGCCTTGGGCTTTTTCTATTCCAAAAAAGAGGAAGCTGCCTGCTATGGTCTGAATGTTTGCATCCTTCCAAAAATCGTATATTGAAATTATCAGTGTAAAATAAACAACAGACAGACCAACTCACCATAACAAAGAGTTTATTTGGGAATTGCAAGGAATTTCAACAGTAGTCCATCAGAGAGCAGGGCAATAGGAAACTTTTTATTGGTTGATTGGAGTAAACTTGATTATATGATGTCCTTTGATAATAAGGATGCTGTTGTTTTCCTAAAGACTCTGGACTATCATGTACTGTTTGTGTGTGGGTTTCAGGAACTGAGGGAAATTTTTATTCCGCTTCCTCAATCTCCTAGGCTTTGCCTCTTTTTGTCTCAGTGACCCCTTAGTCCTCATTTCCCAGAATTGAGAACTTAAAATGATTTATAAATAACCACTAGCACCTGTGGAAATTAACACAGCACCAAAATGAGAAGAAAGAAAGCAAAATGAGAAGAAAGAAAGGTTTTGTTTTTTTTTTTGACAGAAAGGATTTCACTCTGTCACCCATGTTGGAGGCTGGAGTACAATGGTGTGTGATCATGGGTCAGTGCAGCCTTGAACTTGTGGGTTCTGGAACTCTTTTAACTCTTGCTGAACCTTCTGAGTAGCTGGGGCTATAGGCATGTGCCACAAATGCTGGTATTTAAAAAAATTTTTTTCTTGGCTTGGCGCCCATAGTACAGTGGTTATGGCGCTGGCCACATTCATCGAGGCTGGTGGGTTTGAACCCAGTCCTGGCTAGCTAAGCAACAATGACAACTGCCACAGAAAAATAGCCGGGCATTGTGGCGGGTGCCTGTAGTCCCAGCTACTTGGGAGGCTGAGGCAAGAGAATCGCGTAAACCCAAAAGTTTGAGGTTGCTATGAGCTGTGATGCCATGGCACACTACCTAGGGTGACATAGT
>NW_003852433.1:7626932-7647563 GCF_000181295.1 Otolemur garnettii | reverse complement strand
CCCCGGTTTGTAATCTGTGTACTTTCTGAATCTGCTTCTGCCATCTGCTCCAAGCAGCTCAGTCTCTCGTTCCTGCACACACCTGGCTTACTCCCACTTCCCATCCTATGCCCCTGAACCCCCACTCAGCCCTTGATCTGCAATGTCTTCGGCTTTGAGCACTTACATCTCTCCCTGGATTTTAGGGTTCTCGCCTCAACCCCTAACTTCTTCAAGGAATATCCTCTGATGAGTTCAGAAAACAGTTATTCTCTATTTTCAGATCCCCACAAAGACCTGAGTATAAATCCTGGTCCTGCTGCCTGTTAGCAGTGTGATCTTATTTAATTATTTTTTTTTTTTTTTTGCAGTTTTTGGCTGGGGCTGGTCCGGCAAATGGGGCTGGTGCCCTACTCCTTTGAGCAACAGGCACTGCCCCTTGCTAATTAACTTAACCACTCTGAACCTCCGTTTCCTCTTCTGTAAAATGGCAGTAAAAGTATATGGTCATTAAGTATGAAATGTCCAGTTTCAAATAAAAAGTTTAGTTTATTACATCTCAAATAAGAAGCAGTACAAGTAATCTAAGTATGTATCTAAACTCTTGACACAGTTAACCACTCTGAACCTCCGTTTCCTTTTCTGTAAAATGGCAGTAAAAGTATAGGGTCATTAAGTATGAAATGTCCAGTTTCAAATAAAAAGTTTAGTTTGTTACATCTCAAATGAGAAGCAGTACAAGTAATCTAAGTATGTATCTAAACTCTTGACACAGTTTTGCCGCCTTAGCAGTAGGTTCTTTATGCCAGCAGTGAAGAAGCCTGTAGAACAACTGGTGATGAAATTTCGAAAGGCATTTTCCACAGCTTGTTGACAATTGAATATTTTTCTTTGCAAGAAGTGGTCTGAAGCCTGGAAGAAGTGGTAGTCAGTTGGTGTGAAGTCTGGTGAATACGGTACATGACAGTTTCCAAGTCCAGCTTCTGTAGTTTGAGCAGCATTGGTTTTTCTTTTTTTCTTTTTTTGGAGACAGAGTCTCACTTTATTGCCCTTGGTAGAGTGCCATGGTGTCACACCTCACAGCAACCTCCAACTCCTGAGCTTAGGTGATTCTCTTGCCTCAGCCTCCCAAGTAGCTGGGACTATAGTTGCCCGCCACAACACCCGGCTATTTTTTGTTGCAATTTGGCTGGGGCCAGGTTTGAACCCACCATGCTTGGTATATGGGGCTGGTGCTCTACCCACTGAGCCACAGGTGCCACCCATGAGCAGCATTGTTTGTGTGACATGTGGTTGAACATTGTCTTGCAAGAGGATTGTGCTGTCTCTATTGACTAACCAGCTGCTTAATTGCAAGCACCCTCATTATTCTGTCGAACTGGTCGCAGTCGCCATCCACTGTGGTTGATTGATGAGGTTTCATGAAGCTATAGTGGATAATATCAGCACTGGGCCACCAAACAGGCACCATTAGCTTTTTTGGACAAATACTCAGTTTTGGACTGTGTTTCAGCCCTTCATCTTCATCCAACCATGTGCCAAACACTTGCGATTATCAAAAAGAATCCATTTTTTCATTATGTGTTAGAATATGATGTAACCCTTCATATTGTTCACCTTTATGTTGTGACAGCAATGAAGGCGAGCTTCAAGCTCTTTTGACACTTGTTTAATTCATGCTGAACCCATCTAACTTGCCAGTTTGTTTCAAATGGTCCAGTATTGTCAACCTTGCTGCTAATTCATGCATAATTTCAGATGGATTTGCTTCTACCACAGCTCACCATTATCCACCTTGGTCCCAGGTAATCCACGTGGCTCATTTTCAAGATTAAAATCACCAGAATAGAACTTCTCAAACCACTGACGTACCGTGTGTTCGTTAGCCACAGCCTTCCCAAACACTTCATTGACATTTTGAGCTGTCTGTGCCGCATTGGTTCCACGACGGAACTCATATTCGAAAATAACACAGAGTTTTGACTTATCCATAGTTTCACAAAAATTCCTCTAAAAAAATTAAAAGATAATCATAAACCAAACACCATGCATTTGAAAGAGTAAGGATGTTCATTCACGGTAGAAATAAAATAAGAAGTGTCAAATGAAATGTTGGAGATATCAGTTGTCAAACTGAGAACTTAAGGGAATCAGACATTTCGTATTTAATAACCTAAATAATAATAATATTAATAACACAGGTAATGATAACACTCAACCTTCTTCCTTTACAGAATTGTCTATGGGGATTAGCTGAGACAGTCCTGGGACAAGCACTTTGCAAATTATAAAGTGCAATGTTAATAAAATTGCTTATTATAATTTTTGTCTGTACTCTACGTTTGGCATTACCTAATGTTACTTGGAATTTTTTGTGTTCTGAGTATCATGTCTTCTCTGGCAATTCTTTATTTTTTTTGAGACAGAGCCTCAAGCTATCCCCCTGGGTAGAGTGCTGTGGCATCCCAGCTCACAGCAACCTCCAACTCCTGGGCTCAAGCGAGTCTCTTGCCTCTGCCTCCCAAGTAGCTGGGACCACAGGTGCCCGCCACAGCACCCAGCTATTTTTTGGTTGCAGCCGTCGTTGTTTGGCGGGCCTGGGCTGGATTTGAACCCGCCACCTTAGGTGTATGTGGCTGGCGCCTTAGCCACTTGAGCCACAGGCACCGAGCCGCAATTCTTTTTTAATTGAGACAGAGTCTGAAACTGTCTCCCTGGGTAGAGTGATGTGGTGTCACTGCTCACAGCAACCTTGAACTCTGGGGCTTAAGTGATACTCTTGCCTCATCCTCCCAACTAGCGGGGACTACAGGTGCCCACCACAGCACCCGGCTATTTTTGTTGTTGTTGTTGTTGCAGTTGTCATAGTTGCCTCAGCTAGCTGGGGCCGGGCTCGAACCTTCCAGCCTCAGTGTATGTGGCTGGCGCCGTAACCACTGGGCTATGGGCACCAAGCCTTTCTTCTTATTTTATTTATTTATTTATTTTTTGAGACAGAGTCTCACTCTGTTGCCCTGGAATAGAGTGCCATGGTGACATCATAGCTCACAGCAACCTCAAACTCTTGGGTTCAAGCAATCCTCTTATCTCAGCTTCCCATGTAGCCAGGACTATAGGGTGCACCACTATGCCTGGTTAATTTTTCTATTTTTAGTAGAGATGGAGGGTCTCACTCTTGCTTAGGCTGTTTTTGAACTTTTGAGCTTAAGTAATCCACCTGCCTTGGCCTCCCAGAGTGGTAAATTATAGGAATTACAGGCTTGAGCCACCACACTTGGCCTTCTCTGGTAATTCTTTCTAGCAGTTTTGTGCAGATTTGTTTCATGGAGTTGGTTCCTAACAACACAGGGTGAGTTCCTACTGGGTCAGAGCCATGTCCTAATATTTCTGCACTTGTTTCCTCTGGGCCCCCAACCTTACCTCTCCTAAACTCAGTGCTGGCAGAAACCAGCTGACTGAGTTGATTCCACTGGGCTCAGCTCATGCAAAGAATGACCAGGAATGGCTGGGCTCGGTGGCTAACGCCTGTAATCCTAGCACTCTGGGAGGCCAAGGTGGTTGGATTGGCTGTGCTCATGGGTTCGAGACCAGCCTGAGCAAGAGCGAGACCCTGTCTCTAAAAATAGCCGGGCATTGTGGCAGGTGTCTGTGGTCCCAGCTACTCGGGAGGCTGAGGCAAGAAAATCGCTTGAGCCCAAGAGTTTGAGGTTGCTGTGAGCTGTGATGCCAAGGTAGTCTACCAAGGGTGAAAAAAAAGAATGACCAGGAACATGAGACTGATTACCCACTAGGTTACAGGAAAAATAAAGAAAAGAAGAACAAAAATTTAAAGATAAGGATCTAAAGAGTTTTCCTGAATTCACAGAGCTGGTGGGTGAACTGTCCCATTTTTCATCAGCACAGAAGTAAATATGTGAACACTATGTATTCTGGGCTTCAAGCCCTGGATAGCTTGGGGAGGAACCCATTACCTTCACTTCCCAGCTGGGGACTGGCTCCCTGTTGTTGTAGCAACAGTCCTGTTTCAGGCATTGGCGGGCTCTCTGAGCAACTATGTCCCATCTGTACCCTTCTGCCACGTTGTGGGTGGGGTCAACTGGATCCAGGATGATGGGCCTACAACACAGGAAGATGGTACCCAGACTCACTCTGGTTTGGAGAATGCAAGCCACAAAGAAGCTTTCCCAGCAATCAACTATTCAAGCCCCTGAGTACCTGCTCTGTCCAGAGCCCAGGACTGTCAGTCCAGGAGGGCCTCGACATACTGCTGGAGAAGAAGAGGATGAAGATGATCATATTTCCAAGAATTTGTCTTGGGGAGAGTATGCTATGTGTTTGCAAGGAATTTTGGAGGGTGGGGAGAGTGAGGCTTCAAGAGGCAACTGGAGCAATAACAGATGCCCACTCAGGTTGGGGGGGCTGTACAAATTAGAGGTTAGAACTGCTGAATTGCTTTGGATAGTAATAAGACTCCTATCACTGACTACTGGCATTTATTGAATGAAGCATTGGGGCAAACCCTATGTGAATTAATTTTATTTATTTATTTATTTATTTATTTGAGACGGAGCCTCAAGCTATCCCCCTGGGTAGAGTGCCGTGGCATCACGCTCACAGCAACCTCCAACTCCTGGGCTCAAGCGAGTCTCCTGCCTCAGCCTCCCAAGTAGCTGGGACCACAGGCGCCTGCCACAACGCCTGGCCATTTTTTGGTTGCAGCCATCATTGTTGTTTGGCGGGCCCGGGCTGGGGATTCGAACCCGCCACCTTAGGTGTATGTGGCTGGTGCCTTAGCCGCTTGAGCCACAGGCGCCGAGTCAGAATTAATTTATTTTAATCCCTATAAAAATTTTATAAGGTAAGGAGCATTATTATTATTATTATTATTATTATCTGAGACAAGTTCTCTTTCTGTTGCCCAGGCCAGAGTGCAGTAGCATCATCACAGCTTCCTGTAGCTTCAAACTCGTGGGCTCCAGTGATTGTCCTGTCTCCTGAGTAGCTGAGATTACAGGTTCACACCATCATACCTGGCTAATTTTTCTGTTTTTTGTAGAGATGAGTTCTTGCTATTGCCTAGGCTGATCTTGAACTTTTGGGCTCAAGTGATCCTCCTGCCTTGATTTCCCAAAGTGCTAGGATTACAGGCATGAGCCACCACACCCAGCCAGCACTATTATTGTTGTTGTTGTTATTCTTGTATTGCCGATAAGGAAACAGAGGTACCAACTTTCCTGTTCTCACAGCCAGTAGATGGAGTTCTAACCCACAATAGAGAAGAGTTTGGGCTGCCTCCAAGTGTCTCTCTTCTATATAAATATTGAATGAATACAGTATTTTTTATTTATTTTTGAGACAGATTCTCACTCCATTGCCCCAGGCTAGGGCACTGTGGCATCAGCATAGCTCACAGCAACTTCAAACTCCTGGGCTTAAGTGATCCTCCTGCCTCAGCTTCCTGAGCAGCCAGGACTACAGGCACTGGCCACAATGCCCAGCTAATTTTTGTATTTTTAGTAGAGATGGGGTCTTGCTCTTGCTCAGCCTTGTCTTGAACTCCTGAGCTCAAGGGATCCTTCTGCTCTGGCCTCCCAGAATACTAGGATTATAGGCCTTAGCCACTACACCTGCCTGAGTCTCCAAGACTCTTTCCATTTCTCATGCACCTCTAAAAAGCTCTGAAATGGTTTTCTGAGAGCAAGAGGGTTACGGAAGGTTGGAGGGGTGGCTTAGGTTAACTGGGAAAAGGCTTACACCCCTCAAGGATCCCAGTAACTTTGATAGGCCACCAATTTGAGCTGGCAGCTCAAATGTTGGTCTGACACAGGCTGTGTCAGCAGCCTTACTACCTAATAAAGCCAACATATGAAACTCTGTACCATGTTTCTCTCACTTTTCTTTCTTTTCTTTTGTGATATTTGGTGGGCAAACAGTGGTCCAGTACCTCTTTTTTATGAACTGTTTCCTGACACAGTCCTCGATGACTGGATTCTGAAATGTATAGTGCTTGGTCCAGTAGATGCAGATGAATTTATACTCCCGGAGCAATTCCATCACAGTGGTGAAACCTTCATCCAACATGAAGTTCTCTTCCTTCTGAGTACCCATTTCCCAGGCGTAGATTGTCAGCAGCTCAAGAGCATAGATGGGGGGCAGATTGGCCTTGGGGCATCCGTTTTCTACGTGCTGTTGAGAGAGATGGGAAGGGAAAGAGAGACCCTAAGATTCAGGGTAAAGATGGTGTTGGACTGGAAACTAGGAAATCTAAGTTCCAGTCTCAGTTCTGCTGCCTACTGGGTGTGTGACCTTGGCCACATCATTTTTCCTCTCTGGGCCTTGGTTTCCCCATTTTAGAATTAAGGGCCTGGGTTAGTCTTTTGGGCTTCAATATGTGCTTGACAGACCTAACTTCTGTACTGGAGTTATGAAGAAGTGTTCCAAGGAATGAACATATTGGGGTCTGCCATATGCATTTCAGCCTCAGTGGCTCCATTTAAATCTATTTTAATGTATTGAGCTTCTGAGAAAGATTTCTTTTAAATAAAGGGGTTCTTAGCTAAAGAAAACGTCAGGGAAGATGGGGGCTGCTTCTGTAATAGACATTCTTTCCTTCACTATACAAGAGACATGCTGTTTGAATGGGGTTGACCTCACCCTCAGTTCCAGGGTAAGCTCTAACTGGTACAGGCCCATCAGCATAAACATTTCTCTCTTACAAGTGTTGGTTCAAGATAAGACATGTAACCTAAGTTGGCTCAATTACAGTAAAACCTAGTTTCTATTGTTCAGTGGTTGAAAGAAGAGAAGTCTTCTTATGTGTGGATGTGAGGGCAGGAACATCTGTGGCCATTTTGCCATCAGGAAGAAAATGAGCCTATAGACCAACTTGACATATAGGGGAAAGAAAAGTTGAGAGAATTATAGTTAGAAATGGAGACAGAGTCCTCACCAAACAGTGCCTGAAGTCTCCTCCCCATGGTTAGGGATTTTCACACATGATTTGATAATTCTCTTTATTGTTTAAGCCAGCTTGAGTTGTTTTTGTGCCTTTCTGTTACTTGTAAAAGAAAAGATCTTAACTGACTTCAGTCATTTCATGTCTTAAGAATCTTGCTAAGATTCAGCTATAAGTGAAAAATTTTGTCAAATATCCAGTTGTTTAGTTTGTGGAAGCAAAATTGCCATCTTATCCTGTGGCCATTATAAATATTATATCACATCCTACAGTCAGAGAAAGAGAACTATGACTTTTTCACTTTAAAACAACCAAGCAAACAAAAACAGGGCTATCTCATCTACCTTGAGCCTTTCCTATAAATCATTGACTCACTAATGAAAACAACTTTTATCCCTGACTTTTAAATTTTTTAAAAATTAAATTCAAATTTAACTGGAGGAGGGATGAAGAGGTTGGTTAAGGTGTACAAACATATAGTTACTTAGAAGGAGTAAATTCTAGCGTTTGATAGCACAATGGGGTGATGATAGCTAATAACAATATATTGTATATTTTGGAATTACTAGAAGATTTGAAATGTTCCCCAAACAAAGAAATGATAAATATCCAAGGTGATGATATTCTGAATACCCTGATTTGATCATTACACATGCATGCATGTATCAAAATATTACATACACGCCATAAATATGTACAAATATCATGTATCAGTAAAAAACTAAAAAAAAAAGATGTGAGCCTTAGGAAAAGTGAACTCTTCATTTCTTTTAGGGTAGGCTAAAAGAAGGCTACTGTCCCATTAATAGGCTATTTAATGGGACATAAAAAAAGAAACGAGACAAAAACCTTTGTTGCCTTCCGGTGCTGATGTTCAGGGATACTGTGATTTCTTTCTTTTTTTTTTTTTTGAGACTGAGCCTCAAGCTGTCCCCCTGGGTAGAGTGCCGTGGCATCACAGCTCACAGCAACCTCCAACTCTGGGCTCAGGCGAGTCTTCTGCCTCCACCTCCCAAGTAGCTGGGACTACAGGCGTGCGCCACAATGCCCGGCTATTTTTTGGTTGCTGCCGTCGTTGTTTGGTGGGCCTGAGCTGGATTCGAACCTGCCACCTTAGGTGTATGTGGCTGGCGCCTTAGCCACTTGAGCCACAGGTGCCTAGCTGATACTGTGATTTCTTCATGTATTGGATACCTCTGACTTTCACAAGGTCGCCCTCTGAGATATGTCATGACCTTCTTAGATATGATAAGTGTGTGAGGAAATTGCTATTTTTCCACCATGAACAGAGACTATCTATAAATCTAGAAATCTGGGTAATTGTTTTTTCTTTGAACCTCTGTTACATTTTCTAACTGGATTAAGGCTTTCCTTCTGCAGTCTGATTCTCTTGTAATTTCTCTGCAAGTTTAGTTTAATACATGATTTTTTTCTCTGAATTTTGTTTTTACAGTTGAGGGTTCCACTGAGATTATCCTGGGGAGACTTAATTCCAAGAGTGACTGAACTGTGACCCTGAGAAATGTACCTTAGGAGCTGTTTACACTCAGACACACCCTCTTTTTGACTCCTAGGGTGGAATTAAATGAATGTTTAATACAAAATTTAGTTAGTCCTTAACCTGCCATGACTAGAGTACCCAGTGAAGTTGACATCAACCAGTACCAGACTGTCATTGGAGTACTGTTGACTGAAATACTGGATGTTATCTATTTTTTTCTTCTCTGTTTATTTCTCCTCGTTTCCCTCCTTCTCTCCTCCTTCTCCTTTTCCGTTTTCTTTAGCGATTCTGTCAGTTCACAGTTCAAAGACTAGCATTCTCTGTCTCTTCCCCCCCTCCTTCCCCCTGAAGCAGTTTCCTGAGATGGCAAACCTGACTCCTGCTTTTCATTGTCCCCTGCCTCCATCTCTCCCTCTTGCTCCATCTAGTCGGCCCCCTCACCTGCTGGTACCAGTGTTTAACCAGGCGCAGGAGGCTTTTCAGCTTAGTTGGCCGATATTTCACAAAGTTCCTCTGCAGCTCGCTGAAGGATGGGGAGAAATTTCCAGGAGCACCACAGGCCTCAATCAGACTCACGTAGATCTCAGGGGGTAGCTGAGATGTGATCCTCAGCTCAGAAGGCCCTGAGGACAGAGGAAGCAAGGAGAGAGAATTGAGGAAGCCCCAGGGTGAGAAGTAGTCTTTTGGGGACAGCCTGCTTATTCCTTTGAGTTATCCCTCCAGGGAGATTTGAGATCTCACATCTTTAGAAACCAAAAATCTGGCTTGCTCCATTGTCCTTTTTGTGAAATTCTCACTCTGGAGAACCAACATGGGCTTCTCATGCCTCAGACTGTTCCATGACTGTTGTCTTCCTCAGATGTCCCCAATGACCCCAGTTTTCCTTAATTTTTATTTTGAGTCTCTTTCTGGGTGATTTATTTGAACCCTTCAGTACTCAAGGGGAGAACAGGTTCCATGGTACGTATCACTTGAGTGCTTCAGTTCAGCACTTTCTTGCTAAGATGAGATTCCTTCCTTCCTTCCCTCCTTTCCTTCCTTCCTTCCCTCTCTCTCTTCCTCTCTCTTTCTTTCTTGAGACAGAGTCTCTCTCTGCTACCTAGGCTAGAGTGCTTGGCATTAGCCTAGCTCACAGAAACCTCAAACTCCTGGGTTCAAACAATCTTCCTGTCTCAGCCTCCTGAGTAGCTGGGACTACAGGCTCCTGTCACAATACCTGGCTAATTTTTCTATTTTTAGTAGAGAGAGAATCACTCTTGCTTAGGCCGGTCTCAAACTCCTGAACTCAAATAATCCTCTTGCCTCAGCCTCCCAGAGTGCTAAGATTACAGGTGTGAGCCCCCACACTTGGCCAATGGATCTCACTTCTGACACCTTCCCCATAAAGCAGTGGTTCTCAACCCACAGGAACTGTATTAAAGGACTGCATCATTAGGAAGGTTGAGAACCACTTCCATAGAGCAGCTCCACACATCCACTGCAGTTACTAGGAGCTGATACATGAGATGAAACCTCTGTTATCTGGGCTTGCAGCAGATCTGATTTACTTCAAACAGCTAGGACACCCTGCCTGGGGACAAACAATAAGTCCCAGAGAGCTAATCCCCCAGAAGCAGCCCTCAGCCAATGACTGAGGAAGTTGGTGAATAAGCACTCTAGCATCCTACCTGGGATAAGGCTGAGGTTGCTCTATGTTGTTACTTGGAGTTCTCCAGGGGCATGAAGCTCAGTTGCTCAGAGTGGTGTCACACTTACTGATGTACTTTGTACTGAACTCTTCCCTTTCCTGCCTGGATTTCCTGCTTCCCTACCACTTACTTTACTTCCCAAGTAAAATGCATGTCCTCACATCCTTGTCTGCTTCTAGGAAAATTCAAACAGTGAGAGACCCCACCCCCAGAGAGAGCGCCATATAGTAAAAGCACTGTGGTTACTGTTTAGCACCTCACTGGGTCTTGTCTCCTTCTGAATGTCACTTCCTGAGTACCCTGCAGTGACCCAGGGCATCTTATACTTTTCCTCTGAGTGCTTTGTGCCATTTGCAATCATGTATTTATCCATGTGATTGCTTGATAAAATTCTGTCTCCCAAGTTGAGTGTCACATGGCCACAGTTGAGTTAGTCCTGTGAACTATGGTCACCCAGCCCTCAGCAAAGGACTTGGGTGAAATAAATGAATGAATGCAGGTATGTGCAGCTGGCCATGAGTGAGTGAGTGGTGGGTCTCCTAAGGAAGGCAGGTGTGTGAGTTGAGTGGCCTTCCTCTCCTTACCCAGGACTCTGTAGGCAGGAATGATTCTGACAGTGATGAGTTCCATTGTCACCTTGGTCTGGATGGTGAAGGCAAGAGCATGAGGGACTCCCTTACACACCCTCAGATCACCAAGTCTGAGCCACTGCAGGTCCTGGCAATACTGCACTTTTTCCCTCATCATCCTCAGAATGGCTTTGTGGTACCTGGCCTCCTCCTGGAAGCTACGGAAACAGCTGAGGAACGCCACCAGCTCAACTTCCCTGGTGCTTCTGAGAACAGTGCCATTCCCTAAGGAGCCCACCTGCGGAATACAGAGCTGTGTTACCCTGAGGCCTGCTGCCGTGTGCCAGGCAACCCCTGGGGCACTTCCCACAAATTACCCCATTTAACACTTATGCCCCCAGAGATCAGCGGATAGTACTAACACCCCCATTTTACAGGTGAGAAAGCCAAGATGTTGAGGGGGTGAGTCACTCATCTGGGTTCTCAGCCTGACTCTAGACCCTAGGTTTCCTGTCTGCGACACCACATTGCTTCTGAACGGATGTGTGATCTATAATGTCATGCCAACTGCAGAGGAAGAGTGATGGCTACTCTAGAGGGCTGTTTATGAATCCCGGGTGGGGGGAGTGTCTGAATAATTTCATGACATTGGACAGTGGGGAGCAGGTTTGCCTGGTGGATAAGAGCCATGGGCTGTGGTATGGGGGAGCCTGATTTTGATCTTGACCCTATTCCCTGTTTCTTAGCTGAGTCCTAAGGCCTTCATCTGCAAAATGAAAGTAATGATGGAACATGAGTCAGTGGGTCGTGGGAGGATTAGGAAAAATAATCACGCCTTAAGGAAGTCAGCAATGTATTTCTCTTCCTCCTCTTTATTTAATTGACTTAGGCAATACCTCCTGCTGCCTGAGTGTCAGTTTCCCTATCTGTAACACAAGCAGCCTGAGCCTGGAGAGTCTAAGAGGGATTTTTGATGTTCTGAGATACTAGATTTTTTTCTCCAGGCCATTTCCTGTGGTATACAGAGCCCCACTCTGTATGTAGTGTCAGGAGGTGAAATTGAGAGGCAAGCCTCAGCGCGCTGGTGGGCTGCCTTTCCTGGTGGGTGGACTCACTGCACACAAACTATGACCCAGCTGTCTCAGGTTGAGGACTCCCCACGTTTGGCACCAGTGAAAGTCCTTTATGCATATTATCCTGACTGAGGTGGGTGCTGGGGTAATTATCCCCCCCACATACAGATGAGAATGAGGCAGTAGGGAGTTAATCAGCTTGCCAGGTCTCGGAGTGGCCGGAGAGTCCGAACACAAGTCATGGGTGCTTCTTATGCTTCTTGTTCCCCTGGGACCCGAAGCTGTGAGCCAGACCCTGCTTCCAAGGAGGAGTCACTCCCAGTTTTGTCCCTTCCTTTTCTATCCTCTTTCCACACCAGCATAGACACCCTGCATTTCTACCTCACAGGAGGGGGTGGGGATGGCTTTGTCTAAACTGCCCTTTCTGCCTTTTCCAGTGATAAGATGCAGGCAAAGAGGAAAGAACAATCCAGAACAGTCTTTCCCAGCTTGCTTTAGTTTGAACCTGTTTACTCTCAATTTATTTAAAGTCAAGCACTCCCTCCTGTCGACAAGCTCAGCTCAGTAGATTTTCAGCAGGTAGAGAGGAGGGAAGCTTACAGTCCAAATAAAAAAATATTATTCCTCATTAGTCATGGTGCATGGGTATTGTGTCCATTTCATGGTTTTGGGAGAGAGGTGACTACAGTCTGCAGGGAGAATTTGAGGCTTGGGTAAGTACCATTTCCTGCCATTAACTCATTCTGTTTATAGCATCCTCCTCTCCTCAGACACCGCCTTCCCCATCATGTGTACTTTATTCTCAGGTTGCTGGGGGGACTGTGCCTGGGAGGGTCTGCCTGAGTCAGACTGGTGCCCCAGGCCCAGAAGCCAGCTTGGGCAAGAATTACAAGGATGCTTCTGGTTTGTAGGCATTTACTGTGCACGGGTCATTCAGCCTGCATTGCCCTATTTGCTTGATGAGGGAGAAATGATGTCATCATTGATGACAATGATGGTGGCACTGATGACAATGATGCTACCAGTTACAAATGAGACGACTGAGGGTTTGAGAGAGAGGATGGTAAAATCAAGGCCACACAACTGGTGAGGGGAGAAGTCAAGAGTGTCTGAAGTCAAAACTTGTGGTTTCTCACTTCTAAATCATACAGCCTCAGGCTATGCTACTGATAGGCTAGGTGTGAAGAAGGGATGGGGCTTCTAGATCTTAGATAGGCCTTTTCGATCTTTCTGTGAGTTGGTTGCCCCTAGAGTGAGAAGTAGAGCAATGGGCTGGGGGTTAGGAGTCCTAACTCTAGTCTTGCTTTTGCCAACAACTTGTTATGTGACCTTGGGTCTCTTACCCTCTTTGTGCCTCACTTCTCTTAGTTTTTAAGTGAGAGATTGGTTGAGACTATTTGATTCTCCAGGGCCTTTCTAGCTCTGAGTTTCAATCTTATCTAACCTAAGAGGTGGCATGAAGCAGCTGAAGGAAGGGGTTTGGAGAAAAATCTCAGTAAGGGGGAGCTCAGATCTCTGGCTGTGGAGTCAGGTTCAAGTTGCAGCTCCAACACTAGCTGCGTGATTTGGGGCCAGTCACCTCACCTCTCTGAGCTGCTATTAAAAAATCTTTTTATTGCTTGGTGTCCATAGCTCGGTGCTTAGGGTGCCAGCCACATACACCCAGTCTGGTGGGACCCGATCCCGGCCTGCTAAACAACAATGACAACTGCAACAAAAAAATAGCCAGGTGTTGTGGTGGGCGCCTGTAGTCCCAGCTATTTGGGAGGCTGAGGCAAGAGAATTGCTTAAGCCCAAGAGTTGGAGGTTGCTGTGAGTTGTGATGCACTCTACTGAGGACAACATAATGAGACTCTTGTCTAAAAAAAAAAAAAAATCTTTTTATTGGTAAGGTGCAGTGGCTCACGCCTGTAATCCTAGCACTCTGGGAGGCTGAGGTGGGTGGATTACCTGAGCCCAGGAGTTCAAGACCAGCCTGAGCAAAAGCAAGACCCCTTGTCTCTACTAAACATAGAAAAACTAGCAGGGTGTTGTGGCAGGTGCCTGTAGTCCTAGCTACTTGGGAGGCTGAGGCTTGAGCCCAACCGTTTGAGGTTGCTGTGGGCTATGATGCCATGGTACTCCACCCAGGGCACAGAGGAAGACTTTTCTTTCAGAACAACCCAAAAAACAAACACCTTTTTGTTTTCAAAAATTTTAAGACTATAGAAAAATAGAAAGGAAAAACAATGAACACTCATATACCCAACAAGTAGGATTCAACAAGTCTAAATTCCTTGCCACATTTGCTTCATCTAAACTACTTTAAAGTAAATTATAGACATCAAGGAACTTTGTCCCTAAATACTTCAGTGTTTATGTCCAAAAAAAGAGAACATTTTCCCCACAAACACAAAATCACTATTACACCTAAACAAATCAACAGTGGTTCCCTTACATATCACCTAAAATCTGGGACATTGTAAAATTTCTCTAATAAAGGCGGTGCCTGTGGCTCAGTCAGTAGGGTGCCTGCCCCATATACCGAGGGTGGCAGGTTCGAACCCGGCCCCAGCCAGCTAAAAAACAGCAATGAGAATTGCAACAAAAAATAGCCAGGCGTTGTGGCAGGCGCCTGTAGTCCCAGGTACTTGGGTGGCTGAGACAAGAGAATTGCTTAAGCCTAGGAGTTGGAGGTTGCTGTGAGCTGTGACAGCACAGTACTCTACAGAGGGTGACAGGGTGAGACTCTGTCTCCAAAATAATAAATAAATAAAATTTCCTTAATAGCCTCCAAATTGTATTTTACAGGTGGTTTATTCACACCAGGATCCCATCAAAGCCCCTGCGTTATATTTGTTTCCTTATAAATCTTAGGCCTCTGAGCCTTTTTTTTTTCTTTTTTTTTTTTGGAGACAGAAAAGCTGTCTCCCTGGGTAGGGTGCCGTGGCGTCATAGCTCATAGAAACCTTCAACTCTTGGGCTCAAGCAATCCTCTTGCTTCAGTTTTTCTATTTTTAGCAGAGATGGGGGATCTTGCTTTTAGCTCAGGCTGGTCTCAAATCTGTGAGCTCAAGCAGTCCACCTGCCTCGGCCTCCCAGAGTGCTAGGATTACAGGCATGAGCCACCGCATCCGGCCCTGAGCCTTCATTTTGCTCATCTGTAAACTGGGGAAAGAATAGTACTGGACGGATGTGATGGCTCACACCTGTAATCCCAGCACTTTGGGAGACTGAGGCAGGAGGATTGTTTGAGGCTAGGAGTTCAAAACCAACCTAGGCAACATAGCAAGTTCCCCTTTCTAAAAAACTTAAAAATAAAAAAAAATTATCCAGGTGTGGTGGTATGTGCCTCTAAGACCAGCTACTCTGGAGGCTGAGGCAGGAGGATCACTTGAGCCCAAGAGTTCAAGGTTGCAGTAAGCCATGATCATGCCAGTTCATTCCAGCTTGGTTGATGGATCAAGATCCTGCCTCTAAAAAAAACAAAAAAAACAAAAAAAACAAAAAAACCCCAAACTTGTAAAATGAAAAAAAAAAAAAAAGAATAGTACAGAGCACAAGAATTAGAGATGATATATGTTAAAGGATTAGGCTTGTGTATCCCCAAATGTGAGCTGTTACTATTAGATCTGCTGTGCTCCAGGCAGCAGCATCGAGGGGTATAGACAGTGAGGTGGGGTGGCGTGTCCTGAGATGTCAGTCTCACAGGCTAGGGATGAGGGGCCCAGGGGTCCCCGGCGTCCTCAGGGATGTGGTCTTAATGTCTCTGAGGTTTTGCCCTGCCCCGGCCAGGGGAGGAGGGGCCCAGACTCACCTTGACCACCTTCAGCACCCGCACCTCCCGGTCCAGCTCTTCCTCCCCGTAGAAGCGCTCATGCCTCAGGAACTGTTCCACGGTCTGCACCACCTGCAGCACCTCTTCCTTCCACTCCCGGCAGGACTGCAACTGCTGAGAGACGAAGGAGTTCAGCTTGGAGGCTGGCGTGTAATACAGCGCCTGCATCGCTGCCATCTCTGTTCTGAGAGCATCACTGCCTCCATATATAGAGCCACTCGTACACCAAGCCCCTGGCATACACTCCCTTTTTTAAGGGGGTTACTCCTCTGCTGACCTCCAGCACCCTGTGGGTTAAAGGATTGGAGTGGAGAGAGAGGAAACCAGGTGTGACCGGGCTGGCAACCAGGTGTGACTGGGCTGACTTGGGGGTCCCCTCCTCCGAGACCCCTTTTTGGGGTAGAGGTGCGGATAGACACTGGGCTGAGGTTGCACCATCTGTTGCCACCTTAACAGAACTGGCATCTGGCCAACCTTTCTGCTGTTGGTTTCGATTCTCAACTTTTAGAGTTTCCCTTTTGTGACGTTTGGAAACTGAAATGGCTAGTGTTTGACTATGGGAGGCAACTCAAGTTGGATGGTGAGTCAACCCAACTTATCCAGGGAAACTGAGGCTCAGGAAAAGAAGGGACTTGCTCATGGTGAGGGTGAGGTGGCAGAACTCTGGAGTGGGACAGAAAGGACTTTGAATCCCAGCCTGCCTTCTGCCAGGCTCTAGCCTCCCCGAGCCTCACATTCACTACTCACAAAGTGGGTTTAACATTAATGATCCGTTTATTGAGTGCCTGCTGGGGGCTGGACATTGCACTAAGAAGACAAAATAAGACAGGGTTCCTGTCTCAAGTAGCTCCCAGAGTAGTGGGGGGGACAAATAGAAGAAAAGAGACTCTCAGCGTCCAATGTGATGTGTGCTCAGTAGGAAGAAGCACACAGAAAACTGCACGGTGGGTAGAAGAATTTCATGTGGTGCCAGCAGACACCTGCTTAAGGACAGAGGAGGGAGAGGGCACAGCACAGGTAGAGGCTGAGAAGTGTGAACGATCCTGGTGCCTGCCAGGGGCTCAGGTGAGCTATACCCGTCAGCATGAGAGGGGAGTGTGAGAGATGTACCTGGACAGGTGGGCAGGAGTTGACTCTTGGAGGGTTATTTATTCATTCATTAGCTAGTTCTTTCATTTGACAAACACTTAATGAGCACATACTCATTGCCAGTACATGCTGGGATACGACAGTGACCAGACAGAAATCCCTACCTGCAGAGTGCTAACTTTCTAGTAGTGAAGACAGACGACAAACAGGATAAATAAGTAAAATTGTAGTAAAGGAGGTGGTGATAGGTGCTCGACAGAAAAATAATGCAAGAAAAGGGATTTAGAGGTCCCACGTGGGGGGCACGTGTTTAGGGTTCAGTCTCACCTTAGGTGGTTAGAGAAGATCTACCTGAAAAGGAGACTTTTGAGCAATGACATAAAGGAGGTGAAGAGTGAGCCACATATCTAACAGGGGGAAGAAGATGCTTCATGGCAGAAGGAACTGCAAGTGCAAAGGTCCTGTGGTGGGTAGAGTGCCTGGCTGGTTTGGAGTGCACCTTGAATGGAATGA
The DNA here is from genome assembly GCF_000181295.1 of Otolemur garnettii. Classification (NCBI taxonomy): domain Eukaryota; kingdom Metazoa; phylum Chordata; class Mammalia; order Primates; family Galagidae; genus Otolemur; species Otolemur garnettii. Next base: position 7,630,379 of record NW_003852433.1, on the reverse strand, counting down.
CTGAATAGGAGTGCCTGGCTGGTTTAGAGTGCACCTTGAATGGAATGACTGAATAGGACAAGGTTTGTGTACTAAAAAGAGGTGAGGAAAGTGGGTGGGATCTTGAAGATGACTGTTGAGACTCTGGCTTTACTGTAAATGAAATGGGGAGCTTTCGAGAGTTTTGAGCAGAGGAACGGCATGTCTGTCTTTCATTTTAACAGGGCCAGTCACGCTGGCGGTGAGGGGGTTGGGAAGGAGAGAAAGTCAATTCAAGGAAGATTATTACATTGATTACTAATGTGGGCAACCGGGGCTCAATTCCACTGGGACCCTCTGAAGAGCTGTGTAGTGTCTTAAAATTGTCCACCCGAGAGGTGGAAGAGGGGATGCTGGTTCCTGTATTTCCATTGGTTAAGGGTTGGCCCATAGGGTGGTAACTTCCTTGAATTTCCAGGCTTGCTCACGTATCACAGCAGTTAAGTGGGAACCCACAGATGCTTCTTCTGAGAAAGCAGAGACTACCTTGTGGAAAGCAGGGACATTTCCCTCGTCATTTGGAAAGAGATTATTGGATAAAATGCTTAATAACAATGGGTAAAACAATGCTCTCAAATTCTCCCCATCCCTGCACGCACACTCCTCTGCCACGTTGACTTTACAATTTCTCTCAACAAGAAGTAGAGCCTATTTCTCCATTCCTTGAAGCAGGACTTGGATGCAGCTTGTTTTGGCCAATGAGACATTAGCAAATGTGATGCAGGCAGAGGCTTAACAAGTGCATGCCTATTGGGACTTGGCTGCCTTCTTGCTGCTTGTAGAACTCAGCAGACACATGCACAAGCTCAGGCCAGCCTGTTGGATCATAAACACCTGGTTAAACACAAGTATGGACTAGCAAGGCGGGGCGCTGGGAGAGGAGAAAAGGGAGGAGGGAGGTTGATTGGCAGAATCTCACCTAATGTGCCCAATGTGAGGGTATTCAGCAGGCTCACTGTGTGAAGGGCTCAACTACAGCTTGAACTTTACCTTAGAAATGAAAGCAATGTAACCTGGACATTGTACCCTCATATCAATCTAAAAACAAACAAACAAACAAACAAAAAAAACACCTGGTGAAGGCATCCTGGTTTTCTCGGTGGAAACTGAATGAAAAGCCAAATGTGTAAGTGGGGCTGGTGCAGACCTCCAGCTGCAGGTGAACCAGATCAGACCAGGAACTCTGTTCAGCCAATTCACAGAATCACTGAGCAAATAAATGGGTGCTGCTGGGTGGTTCGTTACGCCGTATAAACTAACACACCCTTTGGTATCATTTGGACTCCAGGATCCATATGATAGTTAATTTTTGTGTCGACTTGACTGGGTTAAGGGATGTCCGGATGGCTGGTAACACATTGTTTTGGGTGTGTCTGTAAGGGCGTTTTCAGAGGAGATTAGAATTTTAATTAGTAGACTGAGTAATGAAGATCTGCTCTTACATGAGTGGGCATCATATACTCCTTTGAGGGCCTGGAGAGAACAAAATATGAAAGGGCGAATTCATGCTCTCTCATCAGGAGTTGGGACTTTCATCTTCTACTGCCCTCAGAGATCAGAACTCCATGTTCCTGGGACATCAAACTCTGGGACCTCACGTTCTCAGGCATCCAGACTTACACTGAAACACACTGCCCTGACTTTCGGGCTTTCTAACTTGCAGACAACTTATCGCGGGGCTTTTCAACCCCCATAGTCACAAGAGCCAGTTCCCATAATAAATTTCGATCTATATATCTGGTTAGTTCTGTCTCTCTGGAGAACCCTGACTAATATAACCCAGCTGTGCCTTATGTTAGCTTACCCTGGACTCTTAAGGGCCCTTACATTCTATCTATTTCTGCTTAAACTAATTCGAAGTGGGTCTCTGTCACTTACAAACCCAAAAGGTCCTTTGCATCCAAGAGTGAATGGATTTTCAGGACGAATGAGCAGAAAGTTGAAGACATTTGCTAGGGAGTCATTGGCAGGCTTGACCATGGGGTACAGGCTGGAGAGAAAAGGAAGTAAATCCAGGGTGTAGAGAGAACATGTTGAAGGGTCAGCAGTTCTAGATCCTTCCTCCCCGGAACCTCAGGGTTTCCTTCTCTGAATCTCTTCTTGGAGCTGGATCAAATTCACGGGGCTCCTCCTGCTCTCCTCCAGTGAGACTGGGTTCATGTTGCCTAAATTCACCTGGTTTCTGCAGACCCCTAGAAATATCCCCAATTGTGAACACTCTCCTGTTTAAAGGAAGGCAAAAGAGGGAGTCCCTTCTTTAACCATCATTATAATTCACCTCCTTGCATTCAGGCAAAACAGCTCAGTTGGGCTTGTGGATCTTAGGCATGTTTCCCTGTGGTAGCTAGAGCACCATGGAATGGAGCCACATCTGGTCTTAAGCCTACCCAAAGGGAATGCTGATTCTGCTAGTCCATGCTTTGAGAAACAATAATTTAGAAGTTTGAGTGTTGAAAGATGAGAACATGGAGGGAAGGGATGGAGGAATGAACAAGGGCTAGATGGTCAAATATCTCAAATGCCAAGGAAAAGAACTTGAACTTTATTCTGTAGGTAGTGGGGAGCCACCAGAGGATTCTAAGCAAGGGAAAGGGTACGTTCACATTTATGCTTCAGAAAGAGAGGAGCGGGGTCAGGGAACAGGACCATAGGAGTCTACCTCATGGGCAACCAGACCACAGGCCCCCAGTACAGGTTGTTTGTCCTGGCCTAATGCCCATAATCCTGGCTTCTCCTAATGAGCATGATGGTGTCACAGTCTTCAATCTGCAGGTCTGCCAGGCTGCGACGATTCTGCAGTTTCCGACCCTGGAACTTCAGTATCTGATTTTCCACACAAGGTCCTCCAGCTTCTTCAATCTTCTCTTTCAAGTCACGAATGGAGTCACTAGGGTCAATGGCATAAGGTTTGCTCTGGCCACTAGACTCCTTTACGAAGACCTGGATCTCAGGAGGGAAGGTCTCTATCACTCGGACGTTCACGTTTGAGAAGATCCCATAATCTGCCAGGGTCAGCCGGCTGCTAAGAAGTTGCCGGTCCCCTCCTGGCTCTTGGAAAGAGACACGCTGCTGTCCACTGAAGCCAAACTCTCTCTTGATTTCTGTCTTCATTTTCCAGATGGGGTTGTAGGGGTTCACTGATAGTGTCCAGGCCTTCTTCCCTGTCTGTTTCACTGTCACCAGGATGTTCCTTGCTCGCTGGAAGGGAAGGAAGAGCAGACAAAACTATCTATCTGGGCAGTCCTATAAGTTATCTACAAAGCCTCCTGCTGGCTGCTGGTAATGTAGTTTATCACCTACTGAGATACTTCTAAAACTAATAATTGTGTGAGATGACAGGCAGAAACCAGGACTGTTCCAGGGAAAGGTTGTCTGGTTACCTCAGAATCATTGGGTCAAACTGTCCTCTGACTCCCTGTAACTAGAGTA
>NW_003852433.1:7624111-7625557 GCF_000181295.1 Otolemur garnettii | reverse complement strand
TCAAGAATAGAAAAGCAAGCATCCCATGTACTGTGTTGAAACTAGTCGATCAACAACCACAGGCCCACATGTGAGAAAAACACAAATTCAACATGGGGAGAGTGGGGTTAAGTTCTCACCTAACAGGTACTATGTAGGGGTATATCGCACACTTCTTGGGTGAAGGACTCAACTCCGACTTTATCTTACAAATGCAAACAATGTAACCTAATTGCATGTACCCTTATATCAATATGAAATTAAAAAAAAGAAATGCAGAATTGGTGACAAGATTTCTCTGCGAGTAGGAGGTTGGGGAAATTGGGTCTTTCAGGGAGTTCTCACAAGCTGAATCTTGGTCTCTGTGATCCCACTTAGTTTTCAGACCTTGAATTTCTATGATCTGTGTGGGAAAATCATGTGTATATGGGAAAATTCTTTTACTATATCCTTCAAATGGCTACAGAGCAGGGCAGATATTGCTTGCCCATTTTACAGGTGAAAGAACTGAGGCCCGGACATTTATAGCAGAAAGGGAAGAACTGCACACATGGTTGGCTGGGATGTTTACATGGAAAGGGTTCCCTGTCCCAGGACCTTTGGGTAAGGTGGTAAGAGTTGGGGGTGGGGATTCATGTGGAGTTAAAGGGAGGTTAGTACTCAGTCATTACTCTGGGTGGGAGGGGCTCATACCTGTACGTGCCAGCCCTCGAGGGGGTTTACAGTTGTGCAGCAAGCCTGCCTCAGGCAGTAAGCAGCCTCTTGGGCCACCACATCCCATCTTTTTTTCCTTCCCAGGTTGTTGGTGGGGTCAGCTGGGTCCAGGATTATGGGTCTGGAGAAAGAAGAGGAGTGGATCTCTGTCACACTCAGGACTCTGGTCTCTGGCACTCAAGTCGACGGGATTGTGCATGTCTCTGTGAAAGGTGGCCTCCCTGCAAGGTGAAGCTCTTGGTTCAGGATTAGAGAGATAACCTAAGCTGGCCCAATCAGAGTGAATCTCAGGGGGTTTGCTTGGAATGCTCCATTTTGTGCTGGAAAGTGTGTCACATGAGACACACTATAGGCTCGGTGCCTGTAGCACACTGGTTATGGCACCAACCCCATGCACTGAGGGTGGTGGGTTTGAACCTGGCCCAGGCCAGCTGAACAACAATGACAACTGCAACAAAAAAATAGCTGGGCATTGTGGCAGGGCACCTGTAGTTCCAGCTACTTGGGAGGCTGAGGCAAGAGAATCGTTTAAGCCCAAGAGTTGGAGCTGGCTGTGAGCTGTGACTCCATGGCACTCCACTGAGGACAATGTAGAGAGACTTTGTTTCAAAAAAAAAAAAAAAGCCCAGAAATGATGCAGCCACGAAGGAACGAGCCTGAATTCAATGGTAAAACCTGGGTAAGGCAGAGCTAAGCAATTCACAGAATGGGACCCTGATGACATTGCACACATTTGGATCATACCATACCAGA
>NW_003852433.1:7618008-7618247 GCF_000181295.1 Otolemur garnettii | reverse complement strand
GGAGCGAGGGGTGCTGGTCCCTTCTCTGTGCTGGGCCACAGTGATGTTGTAGGCTAGGCTTCTGCTACAGTGAATCAATTTCTGCTCAATGAAGCTGATGATGTCTCCTCGGAGCCGTGCCTGGTCTTGGAAGCTGGAGAAGCAGCTCAGGAACAGAACCAGGTCCAGGTCGGAGCTGTAGTTCAGGGTCGTCCCCTTCCCTGTGGAGCCACCCTGCAGGAAATAACAATACTGAGCTT
>NW_003852433.1:7613469-7617629 GCF_000181295.1 Otolemur garnettii | reverse complement strand
TTTTTTTTTTGTAGAGACAGAGTTTTACTTCATTGCCCACAGTAGAGTGCCATGGCGTCACACAGCTCACAGCAACCTCCAACTCCTGGGCTTAGGCAATTCCCTTGCTTCAGCCTCCCCAGTAGCTGGGACTACAGGTGCTGGCCACAATACCTGGCTATTTTTTTGTTGCAGTTTGGCTGGGGCTGGGTGTGAGCCCGCCACCCTCGGTATGTGGGGCCTGTGCTCTGACCACTGAGCAAAAGACACTGCCCAACATTCCATTTTTCACTGGCCTCATTTCAAGTGCTCAATAATAACCAGAAACAGTGGCTGTCATTAAATATATTGGACAGCACATATATAGACCCTTTCCCTCATTGTAGAAAGTCCTACTGGATAGCCTCTGGCCTAGACAAACATATTTTAGTGTACATATTTTGTACACATACATTTTGTATGTGTGAATGCTTGTGTGTAGGTACGAAATGTTTTTAGACTTTATATTTTGAAATAATGTTAGATTCACAGGAAGTTGCAAAGATAGTATAGAGGAATCTGGTCTGTTCTTCACCCCATTCCCCACAATGCTCACATCTTACAAATATAATAGAATAACAAGACCAGGAAGTTGACATTGATGCTATGCATCTATTTAGTTCTGTAACATTTTATCATATGTGGAGATTTGTGTGACCACTGCTATAATCAAGATGCAGAACTATTCCATCACTGCAAGATCTTCCTCACATAGCTCCTTCATGGTTACACCTTCTTCTCTCCTCCCTCCCTCCCTTCTTCCTTTCTCTTCCCTCCCTCCACCATCCCTAAACTCTGGAAACTATCAATGTCTTTTCCATCTCTATTATTTTCATAATAATATCAAAATAAGATAACATCACGTTATATAATGAGAATATATGGTAAGTGACCTTTTGAATTTGGCTTTTCCCTCTCACTTAGCACAATTTTTTCATATCTGCCTGTATTAAGTGTCTTTTCTGAAAGTTTTTTTTGTCTTTAATTGACATGTAAAAATCATACATATTTATGGGGTACAGGGTGATATTTCAATACGTGTATACATTGTGTAATGATTACCATATCCATTACTTCAAACATTTATCATTCCTTTATGGTACGAACATTCAAAATCCTCTCTTCTAGCTATTTTGAAATATACAGTACATTCTCCCTAACTGTAGTCACCCCACAGGAGAACTTGGTCATCCTAACAGTAACTGTGTACTGATTGACCAGCCTCTTCCTAACCACCCCCTCTCGTGTTGTGTGTTTTATTATTTTGTTCCACCATGATCTTGTTATAAGTAATTCAAGTTTGGTTTCAGTCTCCAGTCTGTCTGCTGTTGTTTACTTTTTCAAACTTTAAAGTTGATATCTGTCCAGAGTTTCACTTGTAATTTGTGAGAGAGGTAATTTGTAAGGGGTTTACTTCATCTTAGCTGGCACCGGAAACTTACCAGTGCTTTTGAAATAAATATACTTATAAGTACATATGAAATAAAATGATTTTTTAGTTATTTAGGAACATTTAAAATGTGATCATAGTGCACTAAAACGTGAATAGTACTTATCTAGGAATAGTAAGGTCGTTTATTTTCTATATCTTGTATTTTCCTGTATTTTTGTGACTAAATGTATTACTGTGTAATTTTGAAAGATCATGATGCGATATTGTCTTCAGATTACTATGTATCCTTAATTTAGACATTGGATTTTTTGATCAGAGGACACAGAATAGTAGAAAAGGAAGAATAGGGGTGTCAGATGGAATTGGTGTTTAAGCACTGGAAGAGACTTCCTTGCACAAGTTACTATTGGGCCCAGAAGATTCTCCAGGCCATCAATGGTTGGAAATCAAGTGGAATAAGCATATTTAACTAGAAAAATACAGCACTCTCAGCCTAATATGGCTAGACGAAACCAGGAAGACTGGATGCAATTAAGGAAAATTTAGTGCTTAAAAGGGTTGACAAAGACAGAGAGAAGGCAAATGATGATTTATGTATAACTGGGCAATGTACACCCTTCCTCTAACATAGAAGTGAAATGGACTAAAGATGTGACCTTACTGTTATTTCCTGTTTACTCATGTTTATTCAGATAGGGTCTTAAGGGGCATAACAACATTGTTCTGAGTATTTTCTGTGCTGCTCAAAACAAGTGAGATAGTTATTCTGGGGTGTTTTTCACCTTCTCAAAATAGAGATCATTGAGAAAGCAAAAAAGAAACATAAAATTCATTTTTCCCCTTACATAATAATTAGTCTCCACTTGACACAAAACACCTTTAAAGGTGGCAACAGGAGCTTTAAGATATGGGTATTAAGGTATATCCCATAGAGACAGCAGATCGAGTTTTATTTGGAACATATGTTAAAATACTTGAATCCCTTTAGTCCCATCCTTAAGAGAATATGAATCCTACTTCTGGATCTGATGGGAATTTTCTTTTTGTTTTTGTTTCAGATTCTGAAAGCAAAGATGTTGACATAGCTCTAGAGAAGACAGCAAGCTCAGAGGTATGGCAGAATCAGAGCCCAGAAGTGCAAAGCTGTACCTTTTTAAGCAACTGCAGGAACTTGAATTCAATTAAATTGAATTTCTGTCTTGAAGCTCATAGTTTGGTAGTAATGTATCTGAATATTTGGCTTCAACCTTTCGCTTAAGAATTCTGTAAAGCTGCATGTCCTTTTTTCAGTCTTATTCTCAGTAGCCATCACAGCACCTAAGGAAAGCCTGATATACTTAAATTAATGTTAGATGCCTTTCATTCTAGCAAAATGAATAAACTCTAGACTTATGGTCAAGACTCGTGATATAGGTGATGTTCTAAGTGTTGATTAAAATTTAGTGCCTTCCCAGGAGAAACCATGCTGTAAATAAGTGTTGCATTTCACGGCCAGCCCCTAAAAACCCTTTGAACCCACGGAACACACTCTGGTGTTATCTAATTGCTAGATAATTTTTAGCATAACCAGTCAGTGCCATTTTAAAAGAAAAATAAATATAGGAGATTGTTTTCATGACTTTAGGGGTAAAGTAGGGTTTCTTAAACAAGAAACAACCCCCATAAATTTTATAGAAACCTGCTTGCTTCATTTCACCTCTCTGGCACTCAGAGAGCTGGGTGCCAGCTAAGAATGATAAAAATAATAATGATAATCATCATTACCCTTGGATTTATAGGCTAATTTACTGCTTGACAGCACTTTACTGTGAATTATCCCACTTATTGTTCATAACAGATCAATTTCAAAGAGGTGGAGAGATGAAGGGACCCATCCCCCAAAGTCTCCCAGTCCATTAGGGGCAGTGTGGAGATTTGAATCCCTGGCACCCCAAGTGCTCACCTTCACCACCTTCAGCACCCTGACTTCTTTGTCCAGAATCAGCTCATCATGGAAACACTGATCCCTCAAAAACTGCTCGATTCTCTGCTGGGCGTCCTTCACTTCATCTTTCCAATCCCCCTCGGGCTGAAGGCTGTGCCTCACGAAAGCATCTAGCCTGTCCCCAGGGGTGTCATACAGATCCTGGGAGGCTGCCATCTTCACAGGACCTGGATGAAATCTTCTTCTCTTCTGCCCAGCCTTGTAAGGGGCAACTTCCAGCCTTTCTCCAGGAGGCTAAAGGACTGCAGAGGGGGCAGAGGGCAGTGGCGGGGGTACAGAGGGGCTTATCCTCCTCTCTTTGAGGTGCAGAGAGTGCTGGAGACAGGTTCTTCCAGAACCGGCTTGATCTAATTCTGAGAGCTGCCTTTTGAGCTCGGAAGGCAAGCCTCCTGCTGGTGGGAAATGGAAACCGAAACTGAACTTTTGTTTATTTTTTATTAGGAACAGAAACTTTGCTCATTTTTGAAAGAGGGATGTTTTCCTTCTGTTTAAGACTGCCAGGAAAATTGGCTGGGGGATCGGACCCTTGGGCCTCCGCATGAATTCTCAGCCTGAGTTTCCCTCAGTGTCCTGGACCTGGCCTGTCCTTTCCCCACTTTTTGCTGCATGGGCCGCACACCCTGACCCCCTACAGGAACTGGGTAGTGCCTGCCCCTGGGGTCAGGGGATGTTGACTGCCTGGGGTGAGGAGGTGGAAGGCTTGTGCTGAGCCTGAGGGGGCCTGGGTCCTGGGATTGACTATTTTCTAAGAGGAAGGACACACTC
>NW_003852433.1:7611049-7612392 GCF_000181295.1 Otolemur garnettii | reverse complement strand
ATAAGAACACTTAACAAAATAAGCATAGATAGGACTTACCTCAAAATTATAAAGGCCATATGCAACAAACCCACAGCTGAGCTCATATTGAATGGGAGAAACTTGAAAGCATTCCCACTTAGAACTGGAACCAGACAAGGCTGCCCACCATCTCAACTTCTTCTGGGAAGTCCTAGCTAGAGTAATTAGGCAAGAGAAGGAAATCAAGGGTATCCAAATGGGGAAAGAAGAGGTCAAATTATTGCTCTTTGCTGATGACATGATCTATATGTATAAAATCCCAAAGATTCACCAAAGAGACTCCTGAAATTGAGAAATAAATTTAGAAAAGTCTCAGGCTACAAAATAAATGCATGCAAATCAGTAGCTTTCATATATGCCAACAACAGTCAAGCTGGGAATCAAATAAAATACACAATACCTTTTTCAGTAGCCACAGAGAAGTAAAATACTTAGGACTATACTTAACAAAGGAGGTGAAAAACCTCTATAGGGAGAATTAGGAAACACTCAGGAAGGAAATCGCAGAGGATGTAAACAGATGGAATAATACACCATGCTCATGGATCAGCAGAATCAACATTGTTAAAGTGGCTATTCTACACTAAGTGATTTACAGATTCAATGCAATTCCTATTAAAATATCGATGGCATATTTTACAGATCTAGAAAGTGGTTTGTAGGAAACCAGAAAAGACCCCAAATAGCCATGGCAACCTTACCTAATAAGAACCAAGTGAGGTGATTCACTTTACCAGATTTCAAGCTACATTACAAAGGTATAGTAACCAAAACAGAATGGTATTGGCACAAAAACAAAGACATAGACCTATGGATCATCACAGAGAACCCAGACATGAAGTCATCCTCATATTCCTATCTGGTTTTTGACAAGACAGATAAAAACATACAGTGGGGAAAAGAATCCGTGTTTAATAAAGAGTCCTGAGAAAACTGGACAGCCACGTGCAAAAGACTGAAACAGGATCTGCACCTCTCACCACTCACCATGTATAACTTTGACTCAATCTGTATGAAAACAAAATATGTAAACAAACCTTGTACTCCCTAATATTCTGAAATAAAATAAATAAATAAACAAATAAATAAAAGTTGTCCTCTGGCTCAATGCCCATAGCACAGTGGTTACAGAGCCAGCCACATACACTGAGGCTGGCAGGTTTGAGCCTGGCCCGGGCCAGCTAAATAACAATGACAACTGCAACAAAAAATAGCCGGGCATTATAGCAGGCACCTATAGTCTCAGCAACTTGGGAGGCTGAGGCAAGAGAATCGCTTGAGCCCAAGAGTTTGAGGTTGCTGTGAGGTGTGATGCCACGGTA
>NW_003852433.1:7609437-7610909 GCF_000181295.1 Otolemur garnettii | reverse complement strand
TGTACATATTCTTTTGTCACTATGACATTTTTGCCAATTTTCCTCTCTTCCACCAGGTGGTGGTCTACACCCACCTAAAACAACCATCATTTCTAGTTCCTAGAATCCTAGTGTGGAACAGACAGGTGATTTGTTTGTAGAAGGTAGACTAGATAGAAGATGGTTTACCAGGGCTCTTTGACAGTATGGTAATTATGTTGACTGCAATGGCTATTCCTTGTCAAGCACCTTGCATGTGCCAGACTTTTTTCATGGCTTAGGTCCTGTAATCCCCCACCCAGCCCTGTGATATAGGTTACCATCACCCTACATCACCTCAGAGAGATGATGTGACCTACGTAGGCATACAATTTAGAAGTGAACAAGCTATGATTTGAACCCAAGTTATTCAATTCTAAATGCCAGAGGCTCATCCCACTACACTACACTGTCCCACTGCCCAAGACTCCTACTATGTGCTGGGCACTGGGCAAGGCTTGGAGAATACAAAGATAAATAGGAGCGATCTATTGTATGGGAAGTTTATTATGAGACCTCTCTACTGGGAACCTTCAGGGTGAGATTCACATGGCCCCAGAGACTAGCACAGAGTTTGGCGCACAGTGAGCTCTCAGCTAATGTCAGCTGAATAAATGAACGGACTACACCAGATTGTGCAGGAAGCAAAGCACTTCAGTCTTCTATTTTGTAGTCTGTAGAAGAGACAGATGGCGGAGGACAGAGGATTTCCTGATGAGCTTCTGCTTACCCTATTAAGGTATCCAAAGTGTACCCATCTTTGGGTCTGGTAGCTCAACTACTCTGGACCGAAGGCCTTCTGGCTTTGAAATGCAGATATTCTATGGATGGTGGTTTAGGGCTATCCTTCCATAAGTGTTTGAGTCTTCATTTACCCCAGTGTTTATTAACATTTTTGGAGTCTTGTACACACTAGAGAATATATAATAAATGTTATGGGCGCTCTCACCTTTTAAGCCTGTACTTTGGATACTGTTTCCAGGGGTTCCTGGACTCCAGGTGATAGCAGCCTCTCAGCTCCTCTCAGGCCACGCTTGGACTGAGATGAGGATGGCTCCCACCTCCCCAATGAGCCTGCACCTTGTTCTACCTTCCCATCCCTCGGATAAGCTGTGTACAGTTTTATCCAAGGGAAGTCTGAATATTGCTGAATTGACTTTTGTTAGTAACCACATTCTTTAATGTTTATATTTCTAACATGTACCCTAGCAAGTGTAAAAATCAGCTGTGCTCAGTGTTGTAAATTCAAAGCTGCCCTCATTTCAATCCCTCAACAAAATGCCAGAAAGATTTTCCTGTCCTTTTCATTAATGGCCAAAATAAGATTTTGCGGCTCAGCGCCTGTGGCTCAAGTGGCTAAGGCGTCAGCCACATACACCTAAGGTGGTTGGTTTGAATCCAGCCCGGGCCCGCTGAACAACAATGATGGCTGCAACCGAAAAAAAATGGCCAGG
>NW_003852433.1:7608243-7609417 GCF_000181295.1 Otolemur garnettii | reverse complement strand
AAAAAAAAAAAAATAAGACTTTGCCATTCATTGCAATCAGTGTGTGGAGCACACTGGGGAACCTGTGACTAACCTGTCACAGAATGATATCAGGGTTTTGGAAACATGTGTGGAGAAGGTGTAGTGAGGGGGTAGCATAAACTTATAGCTGGCAGTAAGGGCCAATCCAGGTTTTGGGGGGGCTTCTAAAATTTTCTAGATCCCTTTAAAGAAAAATGACATAAAACTGTGAATACAAATTTCAGTTCCAAAGTGAATATTTATTTAAGAGGGAAGAGGAAACCATGACAAACTATCAAGATACAAAAGCTGTGAATTATCATCATGGAATTCAGAAAATAACATTTTTATTAATTGACATCCCTCCGTAACACCATCTTCATATATTACTTTTAAATTATTTTGTAAATTGACAAAATTTTATATAATTATTGTATACAACATGACGTTTTAAAGTATGTATACATTGAGGAATGGCACAGTCTAGCTAATTAACATACACATTACCGCATATATTTTTATGGTGAAAATATATAAATTGATGCTCAGTGATTTTCAAGTATAGAATCCATTGTTATTCACTGTCGTCACTATGTCATACAACCAATCTCTTGAACTTACTCCTCTTGTACAGGAGAAACTAATTCTCTCTATGTGATCTTTTGTATTTCACTTTACTAATATTTATATACACAATCTTTTATAATGGGAAAGGAAACAGAAGGGAAAACCAGAAGAATGGAATCTGTCCTGCCTGAATCCATAAGCACCAGACAGTAGGGAGGACTGTGGCAAGATGGGAAAAAAAGGCAAGACTGGCCCAAACTCAGAATTTTAATAAAGGCCATTCACCAAAGAGAAATAATTTTCTTACTTCACCTGCAAATTTTCCACTCCTTTCCTGACCTTGTAAGAAGTGACAACTGCATCCTTCTGTGTGTCTTCTATGAATAGAAGATTTGCATGATCACCTTAAAAAATAACTTTGGGAAATAATCCACTGATTTATAGAGTACAACTCAATAGTTTTTAGTGTGTTCACAGACTTGTACAACCATCACTACAGCAAATTTGAGAACAGACTAGATAGAAGATGGTTTACCAGGGCTCTTTGACAGTATGGTAATCACGTTGACTGCAATGGCTATTCCTTGTCAAGCACCTTGCATGTGCC
>NW_003852433.1:7606726-7608223 GCF_000181295.1 Otolemur garnettii | reverse complement strand
TGGGAAATAATCCACTGATTTATAGAGTACAACTCAATAGTTTTTAGTGTGTTCACAGACTTGTACAACCATCACTACAGCAAATTTGAGAACATTTTAAAACTGCAAATAGACACCATGCCCTTGAGTTCACACCCCATTTCTTCCTCCTTACCGCCCTCCTCAACAGCCTACTTTCATTTTCTATGGATTTGCATGAACCAGCTAATGGGTACCTGGGTTGTTCTCACTATTTGACTATTGCAAATAATGTTGCTATGAACATTCACATGCCAGGTTTTGTGTGAGTGTATACATTTAATTTCTCTTGGGTATACAACTAGGAGTGGAACTTCTGTGTGATATACAGCCATCCCTTGGTAGACTCAGAGAATTGGTTCCAAGATCCCTCGGTGATGCCAAAATCCATGGTGCTCAAGGCCCTTACATAAAATGGTTTAGTATTTGCATTTAAGGTATACAGACATACTCTAAGTCTTCTCTAGATTATTCAAAATACCTCATACAATGTAAATGCTATGTAAATAGTTGCTATACTGTATTTTTTTTTTTTTGAGACAGGGTCTTGTTCCATCGTCCAGGCCAGAGTGCAGTGGTGGCATAGCTCACTGCAACCTCAAATGCCTGGGCTCAAGGGATCTTTCTGCCTCAGCCTCCAGAGAAGCTGGGAATGCAGGCATGCGCCACCACACCTGGCTAATTTTTCTATTTTTTTGTAGCGCTAGGATCTGGGTCTTGCTCAGGCTGGTCTTGAATCCCTGGCCTCAAGTGATCCTTCCACCTTGACCTCCCAGAGTGTTAGGAGCCACTGTGTCCGGCCCTGTATTGCTCTTTATTGCTTTATTGTATTTTTTTTTTTTCCTGAGTACTTTTCTTCTGCAGTTGGTTGAATCTGAGGATGTGAAACCCACGGATATGGAGGTCTAACTGTATTCACTTTTTATTCAGATGGTACATACTAGACACACTGTTTTGCATCTGTTTTACTTAGCAAAATATCTCTGTTTGCCACATCATCAACTGGTAGATGTCTGTCTCATTTTTAAAATATCTTCTTAGTAGTATACCATTTCCTAACCACATCAATTATTTCACCAGGTTTCATTATTACACTGAAGCATTGTACTGTTAAATTGATAGCCATACTTCATGGAAGCAAACACACACTCGTGCGTGTAAAACTGGTGGATCTGAGCAATCCTGAATGATTGTACCACTGTCAATTTCCTAGCTGTGACACATTACACTGTAATTATACAAACACTGCCATTAAGGGAAACTGAAGAAAGCCTATATATTAATAGAAATAACTCTACTGTTTCTTACAATTGCATGTAAATCTACAATGATCTCAAAAAGTTTTGAAAAAAATTCAGCTGCCAAGAGTTGGGTTACCAACGGCCCTCATTTTCCCTGGAGAATTGGCCAAGGCAGATTTAACCCCCAGAGACAGCTGTGAAGACTGAGATCCAACAAAGCAGCTTAGATTGGAGGGAG
>NW_003852433.1:7584157-7589447 GCF_000181295.1 Otolemur garnettii | reverse complement strand
GCAAGGTGACAGTACTTAGGAAGGCCACAGATGTGTATGTCCTAAGAGGATTTGCTCAAAACGGGCCATATGTGGGGTGGAAGACGTGTAAAGTAGAGGAGAGAGGATGTGTCATGATCAGAGAAATATCCTTATTCACGTGTCCTTCGGGGCATCAGCTTTGATCCCCTGTGAACAGTGGGTAGGAAAATTTAAAGAGAGTGAGGGGAGCTCTTGCATCAGGAGTCCAGGATATGATGTAGAGGTTCCAGTGGTCAGAGATCTGTGCCTCCATGGAACCATGTATACTTCCCATGCCAGATCCATCACTCACTAATGATATGATGCTAAAATCCACTTAGCTTCTCTAAATGTCACAACCACTCAGTATAAAACAGGAAGTACAGACCCTCCTCTGTCCGTCCACAGGCTGATTTGAGGATCACAGGTCATAATGCCAGATGTTCCCTAATAGATGCAGAGCATCATACCCATATAAGGGATGAGAAATAAACCTCCATCCTTCAGTGCCCTGGGGTGATGCAAGCACCCTACCTAGTGTCCACTTTGTTCCCTGTGGCATTTAGGAAACACAGGATGACTAAGGTTATCAGTCCTCTTCCTTACCTGGATTTAGAGATTTTAGTCTCATAATCTGATAACAAAAAATAGTCCTATTAACATTTTAATATGACTGCAGAGAACCGAAGACAGAGGGATCTCACGACCTTCTCAGGTTCAGGTACCTCTAAGTGGGGCTTGGATTCCATCCCTAACTCTGCACCAGCACCCTGTTCTCCCTTTCTCTGCTCTGCTGCTTTTCTGTGTGGTCTAGTCTACATGAAGGCGTGGCCCACAGACTCCCTGAACCCCATAATTTCCCTGAAACCCAGGTTTGGTTCAGATGGCTTGCTTGGAAGCCAATAAACATGTTGGGTTGTGGGTCAAAGTGTTAGCACCTATGCAGTGTTGCTAAGTACTGTCCAATGTCCCCAGAGAGGTTAGGTCATGCGTTCTTAGCAACCTAAGAAAAATTTGTCTTTTTGAATGAGATGAAGAGCTGTTTGTCCTTTTTTTCCTTGAACTATTGGTTCATGTCTCTAACATGCTTCCAAGGGATTGTTGGTAATTTTTTCTTTTGTATTTTTAGAGACTTAAGTACTATAACAGGCAGAATTTTTCCTTTTCACTATTATCTTTTGGGTTCTGTTTATTTGAACTGTATGTTATAGAAAGTTTTCTAAGTTTATAGAACCAAATTTGACTATATGGTGTCAGGTGTTTCTAACACTTAGAAGTCCTTGTGGTCACTCTCCACAGTAGTCTGCACTACATTGACAAAAAACAGCTAGTTATCAGTTGAATAGGAGCTCTATTTCCCTTGTTTTTGATAATTTGTTCATCTGTGTTTGTTGCAGCAAACAAATGTCTTTCCTGCTCATGTTGCCCCTGAATCCTCCCACATGTCCCACCGATTTCTGTCTAGCCCCAGCCTGTGCCCCGACCCCACTCCTGGCCCCTTCTCACCTCTGGTGGCCCTGCACCTCTGTAGATCACTGACTTCTCTTCATTTACAGTCCCTGCCCACCCCTGCTGGTCCAAGGCCCCTTCCTCCCCTTGATCCCTGCACGCCCTCACTGTTCCACAGCCCCTTTCCAGGCCCCTGTTCCTGTGGGGCTGCGCCACTCCACAGCCCCTTTCCAGGCCCCTGTTTCTGCCTAGTGGCACCCATTCACAGCCCCCTTCTGTGTCCTTGGTGCCTGCCTGGCTGCACCTATCTTGTTCCCTTGCTCTGATGGCGTTCCAAGAAGCACAACCAAGTCCTTCTAGAGCCACAGCACATGGGACCCTCTCCACCCACATTCCACCAAGTTCACTGCCAGGGTAGAAGGCTGCATTGGTGGGGGTGGTAGCCATGATTCCAAGTCCAAGAAAGAGCAGAGTGCTACTGCATCCTGCCCAGTTCACCTCCAGGGCAGAAGGTTGTGCTGATGGTGTAGACATGGTTCCAGTCCCACGAAGAGCCGGATCAAACTACATTTTCATCATATCTACATATATTTTATCAGAAAATGGTGAAAGCATCTAACACCTTTACCATGAGCCAGTCTGGAATGAAGTCTTGGGGAGAGGGGATGAAGTTAGGCTTGCAGACAGAAGCAGAGAGGATTGTGTTCTATCTGCTCTTCTGAAGCATTAAACCAGATGGGTAGAAATCAGCAGCATGTTGACTTTATGCAAGTTATGGATTATTGGTCCTGACAGGTACTGGAGTCTGTACACCATGGTACATGGAGCCCTCAAGTCCTGGGAGACAGCACCAGGCACCCACTGTGGGTGCCAAGAGATTGTGAAGTGAGACACAGGAGGAGGGTTTAGCTCTAAACCTCTCTTTCTAATCAGAGGATGGCTGCACGCCATCCTAAGCTAGAATTTTTTATAAGTGTTCTCTTTGGTGTAAAAAAAGGTGCGGAACTATATTATAAAAAGGAAGTTTGACACTCATTAACACTTTCATCATGTAAAGAAACAATCTCTGTGCCATGAGCTCCATGAGACAGGTGCATGTCTGCCTGTTCTGTACTGTACCTCCTGTCATAACATAGATTCTGCCATTGATCCTTATCTGTTGAGTAGGCAGAGGGCTAGGAAGGATAAGTGGCTTGTCCACAAAGTAAGTGGAAGAAATGAAAATTTCAGGATAAAGATCAGAGATTTGCCAAATTTCAAGAAGAATAGTTACTCTTCATGAAAAACATTATAGTATAAATTTCCACCATTGCTAATTGTGAGTTGCTGGAACAAACAGGTCATGAATGGTGCGTATCACCTACATTAACATGGATGGTGCCATATTTCCTCCACACATGGTTGTACCAATAGACCCTGAAACAAAGAGCCAAAGTGCATAGATTTGTACTCCAATCATATGTGTGTGTATTTATATATTTGTGCCCAATCTTAAGAAAAAAATAGATTTACCCCTCTGAATGAGAAATTGGTAGAAAAAATTAAAAAATTGGAAATACAGCAGAAAAGTAACACATCTGGTTAGAAGAGCAGCACTTGAAAGGCAATGATGAACAGTTTAGATTTCTCATTGTGGGAACAGTGGCACAAGTCACCTCTGGGATCACCAGCCTTGGTATCTCCATGCTGGTCCCACCAGGGAGGAGTGGCACACAGGTCACATCAGGGTTGTCAGAGTTCGCCCCCACCCGAGGCATCTCTGTGCCAGTCCTGCCCAGGGTGAGAGGTGCACAGGTGTCCTAGGGGATGGCCAGCCTTGGCATCTCCAGGCTGGCCCCACGGGGAGGCAGGGGTGCATGGGTCACCTTGGGATGCCCCCATCCACGGCATCTCGGTACCGGCCCCACCTAGGGTCCTTGGCACACAGTGTAATGCCCTAACTATTTTGTTCCTAGGCTAGTCTTACTCCATTTTGCTACTTTGCTAAGGGCTTTCAACAACAGGAAGCTCAGCTGAAAGCTGCAGAGGCACCTGTGGCTCAAGGAGTAGGGCGCCAGCCCCATATGCTGGAGGTGGTGGGTTCAAACCCAGCCCTGGCCAAAAACTGCAAAAACAAAACAAAAAACCCTGCAAAAACCTGTGAAACCACAGCTCCCCCTGGTAAGCACTCTCTAGTTAGAATTAGATCTAATTCTGTAGGTGTTGGCTCTGGTGAGACTCGGCTTGTTAAGGACTCCTCCTCCCCTACCGAAAGCATCTTACAAGAGGTTTCCACCCCTGCTTCTGGGGGAAGAGACTTTGAGACCTGAGCTGGCTCTCAGCTGGCTCAATAAAGGATCAATAAAGGATCCTTGCTTGGGCGGCGCCTGGGGCTCAAAGGAGTAGGGCGGCCCCATATACCGGAGGTGGTGGGTTCAAATCCGGCCCCAGCCAAAAACTACACACACACACACACACACACACACACAAAAGGACCCTTGCTTAATTTGGACTAGTTGCTGGCATTTCTCTATACCACTCGTTTTGGGTATAACAACAGAACACCTCAGAGATCGCAGGCCTTGGCCTCTTCAAATGGGCCCCTCCGCAGGTAGTCGTGCTCAGGTCCCCTCAGGGACCCAGGGCTGAGGACCGAGATGGACAAGGTAAGGGCTCCCCTCACCCCCATCCTGGCTGCGGATCTCGAGGCTCATGGCCTGCAGGGTATTTTCCCAGTGAAATAAAACTTGGGAAGTCTCCAAATTCTCCACAGGATGGCAGTGAATCGGGAAGCACCGGGAGCATCGCGGAAGCCTGGCGCGGCTGGTAGTCACAGGAGAGAGTGCGGGAAAGGCCCCAACGGTCGCCGGCGGGGCTGCGGGCTGGACCTTTAAACCTCCGGGGCGGCCGCTGAGCGCGCAGATGCTGGAGCGCGAGGGGTGGTGGGACCGGGGGCGCGGGACGCAGGAGCGGGACTTCGGGTGTTAGACGGAGGGCTTAGGAGGGAGGATTCGGGACAGATGGAGTGGGACCCATGGCGCCGGACGGAGGGGCAGGAAGGAGAGCGAGAGACAGATGGCGCCGGGATGGAGGGTCGCAGCTCCAGGGCGGCATCTTCTCTCCGCGCCGGTCCCGGCTCCCAGAGGCTCCAGTTAGGAAAGAGGAGCCCCGAGCCGGCTCCCTGGAGCCTCTTCCTCTAGGACCTTCCGGCACTTCCAGCCAGGGAGGGGCCTTCACTGTTACGTCCACCCTCCGGCCAGAGGGAAAAGGGCCCGGGTGAAGCGTGGCTGCCGTGCTCAGGCAGGGACCCAGCTCCAGTGCAGCGCGCCTCTTCAGGGACAGGCACCCCCGACTGCACTCTGCAGGCCTGGAGGCCTCACAGCGGGGACCGCAGTTCAGCGCCCTGGCCCCGTCCCCTGCAGCCCACCTCTCTTCTCACCCTCCTTCCTAGCCAGGTAACATGCTACCGTGTTTCCCCGAAAATAAGACCTACCCCCAAAATAAGCCCCAGCAGGATTTGTATGCATTTGTTAAATATAAGCCCCACCCCAACAATAAGACCTAGTGATAGGTGTGGCTACGCAGATATGCTGCATAGCCACGCCAGGCATTTCGGGGCAGAGCCGTAAGGAAGGCTGGAATACCTTTCATCTGCCACAACCGCGGTCGCAGGCATCCTATGGCGCACGTGGGAATGGCTAGGGGAAAGGAGTTCACACAACACTAGCTTCAGCCCCACCAACAAGATCGGCTCCCTCTGTCAGGTTCCAGAAAAAGATGACTTAACTGTATTTGAATAAATGTAGATTGTTGTATTATACTTAATAAAAATAAGACATCCCCTGAAAATAAGCCCTAGTGT
>NW_003852433.1:7580177-7583873 GCF_000181295.1 Otolemur garnettii | reverse complement strand
AAAAAAAAAAAAAAAGACAGTGTCTTATTTTCAGGGAAACACTATAGCTGAGCTCCAGACCCTTTCCAGGCGGCGCCTACTGTGGAAGGCTCTGGGACCTGTGCTTGCGGAGTGGGGTGGTGACCTCAGCCTGATCACAGGAGCTGCTGCCCTGGAATGGAGGGGACATTGGTGTAGCAGAAGCTGAGATTGCACAGCACCTCCCAGACTCTGACTAGGGTTGGCCTTGGTTTCCCCACCTGCCTCAGGAACACAGCCTCCAGGCCTTGTGGCTCTCAGAGGCTGGCTGCAGTCCTGAGCTGGCGCTGAGAGGGACAGACTATTGGTTGGAGAGCATCCCTCCTGCTGCACCCCAAGGTCAGAGGAAGGAAATGGATGAGGCTTCCCCTTCCATCAAAGGTAGCCAGCTCCCTGATATCAGGGGTGTGTAAACCCAGTGGCTGTGAGCTCCAGTAAGTGCAGGTTCTGAGCTGTCCCCTTTCTCCCCCAGGAAGAAGAGTTCCCTCACTGGCCCGCCACAGGTGCCCCTAAGTCACACCCACCTGTATCTGTGAGCATGGGTGAGAAAAGGTGTAGCTCAGGTGGGATTCCTCATCATGCTGACCGCCAAGTTTACCTGCAACGTGGGCCAGCTGGGGATTTACAATGTCTGCTAGGACACCTTCACCTTTTGTCTGTGTTCTTTCAGCTCTTGCAGATTGTGGTCATCTCTGCACTCTAGTCATGTTATAGACTGCCTGGCCTCCTCTTCTGAGCAGAAGCAATAGCATGCAGAGACCTCCACCACCTGCTGGCAACTCCATACACCTTGGGCACACCTGACACCAGTCCATAGGGCTGGCCAAAGCCAACAACCAATGCAAGGAAGATGAGGAGGAGCTGGGCACAGCAGAGTGGTGTGCCGACACGAATGAGGAGGTGGGGGACACCAAGGGGCCTGGAAGGGATGGCAAGGCAGCTGGCCTTAGCCAGGCTAGGCCACAGAACCAGCGGAGGCACATCCAGTGGAGAGGGGCTGCATGAAGTTGCCAGCTCTACCTGTAAGTCACCACATTGCTGCTTTTCACAGCCCATGGAAAAACAACGTCTTCCTGCTAATCACAAACTCAGTCAGCTGCCTGTGTCTCTAGCCCAGCCTCTGCCAGGTGGCACACCGGGGCCTAGGTGCAATAATGGTGGACTGCCACCATGGCTCCCACCCTGTGCCTTCTCCACTTTAACCCCTGGCCTGGGCTGTCAGATGGACCACAGCCTGGTGGTGCAGGTGAGCATGGGTGACCATGACTAGCCAACCTGTTCCTTCAGGCACCTCACAACCAGGCTTCCATAGGAGACCACAACCCAAACAACCCTCCCCGCACCTATGAGCCCCCTGCATCCTCCTAAGGGTCTGGGGTAGGCACCAGGCAACTGAGCTAGCAGTGCCCTGAGCTGCCATAACAGAGTACCACATAAAAACTGTAAAGGATTTTTTTTTCTTTATAGTAGGCTGTTCAAAACAGTAAATGAGGAACAGGATTTTCTACTGTATTTATGCTATGCGCATGTGTACTGTCCTCAGTATTTTATTGAGGTGCATGTGCGTTACAATGCTAGTCACAACTGCCATGCTATGAAATCAACTTAGCGCCCATCCAGGGAGATATTGTGTGTCATATACACACAATGGAATACTAGTCAGCTTTAAAAGAAATGAAATCCCAACATGTGCAGCAACATGGTGAAACTGGAGGTCACTGTGTTAAGTGAAATAGGCCAGATGCAGAAAGACAAATAGGGCATGTTCTCACTCCTGTGTGGGACCTAAAAAGGTTGATATCATGGCCACAGAGAGTAGATGGTTAGCAGAGGCTGGGGCATGGCCACTCAGGGGAGCCAGACCTGGGAGCATTTTTCAGTTCCAGACCCTGTAGAGGAAGGTAGTTTTCCAGGGACTTTGAGCAAGGTGAGGGGTTGGCTCTAGCAGAGTGGGTGTGAGTGAAGCCTGCCTTCTTTGCCCTAGGGGCTGGGGTAGGTGATGCTGTCAATTAACAGCATCACCACTTTCCCCTACTGTGCTCTCATGCAGGATGAACTTAGGGGTCTGCCCCCAGGTGTGCACTAGCAAGGCCAGGCTGAGGGTAGTCCCCAGGTGTGCAAGGAGGAGAGTGTTCAGCAGGGAGCAAGGGGCAAGGAGAGGAGAGGCTGTACTGCCCCATCCTGCACATGTGCCACAGTCCCTACTCCAGCCCTGCACAGCGCTCTGGGTATCACCTGCCCCTTCCATGCTCTGCCAGGCTTCCTTCTCATCAGGGTTGGCCTGGCAGGTGGCTGAGAGGACCAGGTCCTATGGTGACAGCCAGCTCCCAGATCGAGCAAGGAGGTGCACACATTTCCATCCACAGCTTGGCAGCCTTGCTCAGGAAGAGGCCAGCAGCAAAAGAGGCAGCACAGCTCTCCCAGGGAAGAGTTGTTCATCCTGGGGCTGGTCCCGTGTACAGGGGCTGTCAGACACCAGGAGCAGTGTAGGAAAAGGGAAGGGCGGACAGACGGCAGCAAGGGCGCAAGGGAGCCAGCACACAGGGCGGCCACAGCCTGCCTGCCTGGAGCAGAGGAGGCAGCGCCGGTCTGGAGAGCGCAGCTCCTCCAGCCAGTGCAGGTGAGCGGTGGTCCCGGGGGCAGGGGAGACACAGGCGACCAAGCCTCAGCATGTCCCTCCACACACGTGAGACAGCAGGACGGTGACTGCAGATCCTGGGCGCTCCACGGCGGGGAAGCTGCGCTCGCACTCGGGCCTCCCTCAGTACTCTGGGGAGGGACAAGGAAGTAGCCTCCCTTGAGAAGGGACCCCAAAGCCGATGCTGCTCGCAGGTCCCCGACCCGGGACCCCTGCAGCCCCCAATCTCCTGCCCACAAGTCCCCAATCCTGGTGTGCCCTGCCCCAGTGGCCTGGTGGGGAAGCGCTGCGCCCTGCCTCTTGGAGCTACTGTCCCCACAATGACTGCAGAAACTGCGTGGACCGCTGGGGCAGTACTTCTCTCTCGTCTGAGCTGTGCTTTGTGGGTTCTTCTCCTCGGAGATGAAGGCGGATAACCCGCCAACCAGCCGCCCCAGGAGCAGCAGGTGGAGCCAGCCTGGCCTTAGGGGCTCCAGAGCCACGCTTGCAGCCGCCGCACAGCTCCAGCCTTGCTGTCGCGGCCCTGGCTGTCGCATGCTGAACGCGGAACCACCCGCCCACGAAGTAGGATGAGTGTGGAGAGGCTGACAGGGCTGAGGAACAGCTGCAGGGTGTCCCCGTGCAGGCATTAGCAGCCCCGGTCCTGTGCCCCCGTGCACAGGCACCAAGCTTGGGCTCCTAGGGCAGGGTGTTGGGGGGTGGGGATGGGAGCCCAAGTTCGCTGAGAAGGCAGCACACTGGTTCCGAAGAAAGCCAGGAGGATGAAGAGGCCCCACAGTTCAACCCTCCAGCAATGGACCAATTCACAAGGTGTGCCTCGGTTTGTGCGGAATCTTTTATTGCTGATGAAGATGATGCCGAGTCCAGGATTATACATTGAAAAACTAATGGTCCAGGAAAAACATGGCAAAAGGCTTACAGAGACATCCTGTTATTGGAGACTCTGGACTCAGAGTGGATGTCTCAAGTAAGAGAGGCAAAGTTTGAAAAACTGGTCCGAGATGGGGAACGTGTCATTAACTGAGGTGTTGTGATGATGG
>NW_003852433.1:7577095-7579697 GCF_000181295.1 Otolemur garnettii | reverse complement strand
TGAGGACAACCCATTCCATCGGGAGAATTTGTGATAGGAGAGGCCTGACCCTAAACATCTCCCATGTGTGAGGACCAAAATTTTAAACTTATTTTAGTTAAGAGAATAAATAGAAGAGAAAGTCAATAGAGGGGTTTGAGAATGTGCAAGATTCTGCCTATCACTGACCCAAATTCAGAGGGTACAGTTGTGAGTGTTTCAAGAGCAGGACACGTCTGGGAAATGGAGTCAGAAGACTAGAGTCTTGCAGCTAGGGATTGCCCTGGGAATTCTCGGCTTCCTATAGTGACAGTATATTGAAGGATAAAGGATATAAAGGCGTTTTTCCCTAATGATCTTGGGGAAGATGCCCATGGAGAGGCTGTGAGAGCTCTAGGGAAAGTAGGGTAATGCAGCCGCCAGTTACACTTAGTTCTGGAGGCCTGGCTTCCCCTAGTAATGGTGACGCCAGTTACACTTAGTTCTGGAGGCCTGGCTTCCCCTAGTAATGGTGACGTGCAGGTTGGGAACAGAAGGTTGGTTACACAGACCACTAAGATCTCTGCGGCTCTTCCTCATCTACAGAAAATGCAGAAGCTGGAGAAAGACAGTCTTTACCAAAACTCAGAGAGCACCAGTATTCCTTCTTGGCTCCTTCCAGTGGGAACATGGTGGCCAGAGTAGGGTTACTTCATCTAGAGCTAGTGGACGCCTCCAAATGCAGGGGTCAGAGGTGGGATGGGAAACATAAGAAGTAGCAGTGTCTCACAGTCCCATTGAGAAAGTGCTCATAGTGGAATTACTTACAGCTGAGCTCAAATGTTGACTACATTTGGGAACTAAAAAGTATAATTCAACAAGGGGACCAGAATCAAAGATATTATGGGCAACGTGAGCAGTTTCCCAGATGGGAGGTGGTCTATGCTGCAGTGAGCACACATATTGGTGAGCAGCAGAGAATAATGTTAGCTTAAAAAGGGTCAACATTTTTAGTTTGAAAAATCTCAGGTATGGAAAGAATGAAATAGAAACATTTCTTTCCTGCTCTTTGTCATCTTGGCAGGAGACCAAAGGCTGAAGGAAATCTCTTTGGTGGAGTCTGACGGCATCCCTTCATGTACTCCTATTGTAGGAAGGTGATATGCGTAAAATGGCAATGCTTCAGGCATTCTTTGCTCAAATAATCTTCTCCTGTAGTGAACCTTGAGTTAAAGTAACCGTTCCTTATGAATTTACTCACAGACAGTGAACACTTCAAAGATTATCCTCTTTAACTCTCACCATGATACTATATCATGCAGGCTGGGAAAGTAAGAATCCACTGTAATGGAAGTATCATCAGAGCACCCTCTTGTTCATTATACTACATCCTGTTGCCCACAGGACTCTGAGTTCGTAGGTTCTTTATAAATATTGTTAATAAATCAATCAATAAATAAAGTTCAGTAACTTATCCAACTGACATGCAGATAGAAAATTATAAAACACTCTATTTTTCATGGATATAATTATTTATGATGGTTTATGAAAATATATGAATGTAATGTTGACTTTGACAATATCATCTGTGAAGATATTGCTTCCTAGTCCTTTTTATCCTCATCCAACCTGAAATTACCCAAGCCAGAAAGAAAACAATGAAAATCTTGATTACTTAACTTCCATGTCAATGCTTGTTTCATGTTTACTTTTGAGCAAGGTCTACTATACACTAAAAAACCATGCTTACTGCTGTGGCCCCCGCTGAAGCCCTGATAATTTACACGGATTTCTTTTATGATTATTTGATTTTGTTTTTGTGTTTATTTACATTTCTTGTATATTCAAAAAAATATTTCTATTTCGGTTATGAAAATAAAATATTTTCTTGATTATTGTTAACACTTTAAAAAATCCACAATTTATTAAGGAATATAGCATGAGAAGAATACAGACCAAAGTATGTATTTCTTTTCTAAATTATTAATCAACTCTTTCATTCTTTCTAAATATATTCAACTATCATGTTTTTCTTTTTCTTCTCTCTCTCTTTTTTTTTTTAGAGACAGAGTCTCACTTTGTCGCCCTTGGTAGAGTGCTGTAACATCACAGCTCACAGCAACCTCCATGTCTTGGGCTTAGGCAATTCTCTTGCCTCAGCCTCCCGAGTAGCTGGGACTACAGGTGCCTGTCACAATGCCCAGCTATTTTTTTTAAATTGTTTTTGCAGTTTGGCCAGGGCTGGGTTCTAACCCACCACCCTCAGTATATAGTGACAGCACCCTATTCACTGGGCCACAGGCGCTGCCCTCATGTTTAATACTCTGATTATCATCTATATCATAAAAGTATTCTCTTTATTTCATAATACTTTTCTAGGCATTTAACTTTCATGTCAATTTTCACATTCTTATATTTATTTAGGTTTTAGGATATATTTTATATTTTCTTCAATTGATTGTTTATTCTAGTGGCAATACTAAACTTTTAAAATTATTTTATCTTTACATTGTACTTCAAAACATGGGTTTTCAAGCCCTCTCTCATTCGTCATTATTTTCTTTTTTTTTTTTTTTAGACAGAGCCTCAAGCTGTCCCCCTGGGTAGAGTGCCGTGACATTACAGCTCACAGCAACCTCCAACT
>NW_003852433.1:7574078-7576491 GCF_000181295.1 Otolemur garnettii | reverse complement strand
AATTTTGTATAAATTGTATATATTGTATATATTTATAAACATATATAATACAAATATATGGCAGATCTTGTCTCTATGATATAAAATGTATGTGTGTGTGTATATACACACATATATTTATGTATAAATATAAGTATATATACATATATGTATGTTTATTTGGTCCTGTTGTTTATATATGTGTATTTATACACATATAAATGTATATGTATATATACAATATATATACAATGTATATGTACATATATATTTATACATATAGAAATATGTGTGTGTATATATATACACATATATTTCATTTTGTAGAGACGGGGTCTTGCTTTGTTGTTCAGGCTGAACTCAAACTCCTGGCCTCTTGTGATCCTCTTACGTTGGCCTTCCAAAGTGCTAGGTTACAGGAGTGAACTATTCCATCTGGCCTTAAAATTTTTAAGAAATATTTAATGTTTTCTGAGGTTCTTCTTGGCAGGAGTTTGAATTTTTTTAAATTTTCAGATTGATATAAGGGTACATATGATTAGGTTACATTGTTTGTGCATGTTAGGTAAAGTCTAAGTTGTAGTTGAGCCCTTCACCCCGAAGGTATGCCACGTACCCCTAATGTTGTGTCCTTTAGGTGAGAGCTCACCAATCCCCCTCCTTCATCTCCTGCTTACTTCCTTTTTGATTTTAATTGTGTTTTAAATCTTGTGTGCAGGCTACTTTTTGACCAAATACATTGTATTCTAATCCTATATTTTGTTTACAGGAGGCGTATTTGATGCATATGTAATATATATTTATTTGACATATACATCTTTTAATGAAAAGATTTCAAGAGAAAGAAAGAAATACAATAAGTAAGTCCTATTCAAATAACATGAGGTAGCTATTTTAGTCACACAAAATATTATAAATGTCAACAACAAAAGTCATTTTACTACACAATGATCGAAGGTATCCTTTTCCAGAAAGACTTCACAATTCTAAAATTACATGTATCTAACAACATAGTTTCAAAAATATATAAAGCAAAGCTTAAAAAGACTGCAGGAAGACAAATACAAATTAACCATTATAAAGAGAGATTTCATAGTCCTTTGTCAATTACTGGTAGTACAGAACTCAGTAATTATTGAACAATAACAAGCTTAATGTCACTGATAAATAAGAAATTTGAACTCACAAGTAAAGCATACTTTATTTTATTATAACCTTTACAAAAATAGTCCATGAACGAGGGCAATGAAGTAATTTTCAACAAATTTAAAATGTTGATCTGGTCAGGCCACCCCTCTCATAAAATATATTTATAAAGAAGGTGATAATATATATACATAAACCCATATATTTGTCAATTAAGGAACACACTTCTATATAACTGATGAGTCAAGACAGTTTAAGAACAAAAATTAGAAATTATTATACTTGACTAGTTATTTAAATAACACATTGTAATTTCTGGGGTGTAGTGTCTTTAGAAAAATTCCCAAATTGTATGTTTTATGTTAGGAAGGAAAAGGTTCACATACAGAAGTTTGAAAAATGCAATTAAATAAACACAAAGAAATTAGAAGATACACAAAATTAAAAGTAGCAATAAATAAAATAGAAAACAACAATGTAGTAAAGTGAATCCACGATGAAAAAAATTCTTTCTTTGTAAAGACGATTAAAATAGACAAATCTCTCCTAAATGTAATCTGGACAAAATAGAAAACAAAGAAATAAGCAATACACTAAGATTTTAAAAGGGTCCATTACAACAGCTACAGCAGCAAATAAAGGGTCAATACAGGAATATCAGAAGTAGACTTATTTATGACAATACATATAAGTACTAAAACAGTAAATGGAAACATTCCTGAAAAATACAATTTAGCATAACTGACTCTAGATGAGAAAGAAATTCCAATAGCTACATTAAATAAATTAATTTTCTATTCATATCTTAGCCCAGAGACCACCAGATTCATATTCTACCAAAATTTTCAAAACAAACGAATCTAAATCTCATGTAAAATTTCCATATAATAGAAAAAGAGTGACACCATAAAAATTACTCTCGGACATCAATATCATCTAACAATGGTTGGGAAAAAAATTGGAAACCTCAGACTGATTTCACTTAGGAATGTAGATGAAAAATATTAAACATATTGCCAAACTGTCCAGAGTGTATCAGAAGAGAAATACATCACAATAAATTTTTATTTTTTTGTTTTATGTTTTGAGATTTATTTATTTCAAATTAATGTGAGGGTATGAATTTCTAGATTACATTGTTCTCGTTTCCAAGGTAAAATTCCAGTTGTAAAAGAACCCCTCACCTGGAGGACATGCTGTACATCCCCGCCTTGTACCCATTAGGTAAGATCCCACCAAATGCCCACCCTCCTTCTGCCAATACTCCTCCCACCTCCCCACCTCCCCC
>NW_003852433.1:7566280-7573903 GCF_000181295.1 Otolemur garnettii | reverse complement strand
TCTCACTTTGTTGCCCTCGGTAGAGTGCTGTGGCATCACAGCTCACAGCAACCTCCAGCTCTTGGGCTTAGGTGATTCTCTTGCCTCAGCCTCCAGTGGCATCCCCACAACACCTGGCTATTTTTCTGTTACAGTTTGGCTGGGGCTGGGTTTGAACCCACCACCCTTGGTATATGGGGCTGGCACCCTGCCCACTGAGCCACAGGCGCCACCCAGCATGTCATTGTTTATACATTGGTTTCATATTAGTATTGAGTACATTAGATATTTATTTTTCCATTCTTGAGATACTGCACTACGAAGAATGTGTTTCAACTCCATCCAGGCAAACACAAGAGATGTAAAGTCTCCATCTTTTTTATGGCTGAATAATATACCTTGGTATACATATACCACAATTTGTTGATCTATTCATTGGTTGATGGGCATTTGAGTTGCTTCCATGACTTGGCAATTATAAGGTGAGCTGCAGTAAACATTCTTGTGCAAATGTCTTTGTGGTAAAATGATTTTTGTTCTTCTGGGTAGATACTTAGTAATGGGATTGTGAGATCAAATGGAAGGTCAACTTTTAGTTCTTTGAGAATTCTCCATAGTTCTTTCCACAAAATTGTATTAGTTTGCAATCCCCCCAGCAGTGTACAAGTGTTCCCTTCTCTCCACGTCCCTGCCAGCATCTGCAGTTTGGGGACTTTGTGATGTGGGCTAACCTTACTGAAGTCAGGTGATAATCTCAGAGTGGTTTTGATTTGCATTTCTCTGATGATTAAAGACAATGATCATTTTTTTCATGTATTTGCTTGCTATTCATCTGTCATCTTCAGAGAAGTTTCTTTCTGTTCAAGTCTCTTGCCCACTTATTTTAAAGTGAGGGTTGTTTGCTTTTTTCTTATTGTTTAATTTGAGTTCTCTGGAGATTCTAGTCATCAGGCCTTTGTCAGATTCATCCTAAAAATCTAAAGTGTTTTGATCCTATAAAACTATTCAATGGGGTGGCGCCTGTGGCTCAGTGAGTAGGGCACTGGCCCCATATGCTGAGGGTGGCGGGTTCAAACACGGCCCCGGCCAAACTGAAAAAAAAAAAAACTATTCAATGAAATTTACTGTATTAATATATCATCTCAGTCTCCCCAAAATCTTTTCAATGAAATCCAGCAGCCACTCACTATAAAAGATTTCAGCAAGTTTGCAATGGAAATTTTTAAAACTCATAAAACAAAAACATGGAACAATAATTTTTAGCTATTCTCTTTAATATCAGAAGGAAGGCAAGAATGTCTACTGTCACCATTCATTTTCAACACTGCTCAAAAGATCTTACCAGTGTGGTAAGACAAGAAAAGAAAAAAACACTATGAGGAGTGGAAGGGAAGGACACTGTCATTATTTTTAGGTGATATGGATGCTTAAATAGAAAACCAAAATATCTACAAATACATTATCAAAATCAAAGAGGCTGGATACAAGAACAATTCATAAAAGAAACTGCATACACAAATCTTTTGTTGATAAGGCCAAAAATATCCTATCTAATACATTGAAATTACAAGAGATAAATTATAATCTGAATGAGACTTCCTTAAGTATTTTTCTTCCTAAAAAATCATAATGCATTCTTCTTTGACCCTTTCACCATTCACTTTGATTTTGTTAAAATTCTCCCCTTATCTCTGAGGCTTACTGCCTGGGTAGTATAAGTTCATCAGTTCGGTTTACTTACCTCTCAGACTTAGGTCAATGGGAAGAAAATAGGGGCTGTAAGCAGTACCGGTGGAGAGAAAAAAATAGATTTTTGTTTTTTTCTGTGATTGTTGATTATCATATACTATTGTGTATGCAACGTATTATTCAATGCCCCGTTTGTTCTGGCCTCCTCTCTGGCTATAAGGCGTAGATGTCTGTCAGACCCTAACCTACTTCAGTCTCACCCCCACCACCAAATCTGGACCTACTTCTTGACTTACTAAGACCCTCAGGCTTTACCAGTTCTGCAAATTCCTAGTACGTTAGAATTCCAACATGATATATAAGTACATTTTCTAGATCAGGCAAAGTATATACAAATTTTAGATTCAGAGACGGTTTGAGCCAATTTGTGTCTATTAAGATTCCCTTCTTTGGCTTTTATATTGTTCTGTCCATTTGGCTTCATAGACAAATTTGTCCCTGGAGTAAAGTCTGTCAGTGTATCCTACGGCTCACTTTGCAGCCATAGTCCTATTTTAACTATTTGAGCATTGCTACGAAACATTTGCGTGTGTTTCTTATTTTAAAAATCATATAAAACTACCTGCACATGGTAAGTCTGTGGCTCAAAGGAGTAGGGCACCAGCCCCATATACAGGAGGTGGCGGGTTCAAACCTGGCTCTGGCCAAAAACTGCAAAAAAAAAAAAAAAAAAAAAAAAATTAACTGCAAAGAGTTAGAAGAAAGGTCACTTCAGATTACTTTCTATAAAAATGTGTGTATCATGGTATAATATGCTCTGCTGATCAAGAGGCTACATGTGGCTTTGCTCAGGCTTGAATGATGCACTTAATTTTATATGTGAAAATTTAATGATCTTTTTAAAAAAACATGCTTTTAACAAACAGAATTTTTCCTTTCTCAATACTATAATTTCATAGTCTTATAGAAATAATAGTTTGGAGCACAGTTGACATGGGTCTTTTCCTGCATAAATTTAACTATTTTTGTTGATTTTTGAAAGCCTTTTTTTCTCCAATAGCATGGCCTTTCTTTTTTTTTTCAGTTCATACAAAATTCTAAGATAATAGGGTTTAAAGGCTTGGCGCCTATAGCTCAACCGGCTAAGGCGCCAGCCACCTACACCTAAGGTGGCAGGTTCGAATCCCCAGCCCGGACCCGCCAAACAACAATGACGGCTGCAACCAAAAAAAAATAGCCGGGCGTTGTGGCGGGTGCCTGTGGTCCCAGCTACTTGGGAGGCGAAGGCAGGAGACTGGCTTGAGCCCAGGAGTTGGAGGTTGCTATGAGCTGTAATGCCATGGCACTCTACCCAGGGGGACAGCTTGAGGCTCTGTCTCAAAAAAAAAAAAAAAAAAAGATAATAGGGTTTAAAAATAATATTGTTTGTTTTTGGCTTAGAGAAAAATTATATTATGCAAGTACAATACTTCATTGACTGGTTAAATCTATCATCATATGTGTATATAGAGCTGTTTTTCACTTATCAAGATTTATGGATTTTATAAATTAAGATGATCTTGGTTTGGAGAAAACATATTTTGAAATATGTGTCCAGAGGATTTCAGGGACAACTAGAATGGGGAAAGCATTTTTATATGCAGGATACACATTTGTAAGATGTTCTTATATCCGCATATTCCTGATAAGCTTTCATAGAATTTTAACTTTACATTCTTTTCTCTTGTACCCTTTTTTATTTCTCACCCAACAAATGAGGTGGTGAAAAGGGGTTATAGAGCACCAGGGAGTCCTCTTGTTACACTAGGTAGCTAGGCAGTCAGCACTCATTCCTATGTTTTAAACAATATGCTACAAAAATCATACTTTGTGGAAAGTGTTTTACATTAAAAAAATGGGTTTCCATCTCCATAATGTCACTTGATCCTTGCAGAACCAATATTATTATTTCTATTTTGGCATAATAATGCCAAAGGTGGAGTACTCTGGGGCTATTTTGGGTATTATAATAAATGGTGAAGATTAAATTTAACCCAGGAGTTCTGATTTCTTATCTATTGTTCTTGTTCTTGCAGTGAAATGTCAGGCAGTAATTGACTGAATGCATGAAAATAATATTTTCCCACAGTTCAAAAGCATCCATGAGTGATCTTAGGAAAATATTAGTTGTTTCTGAAAAAAATATTATTCATTAACCTTATACTGTTAAGACTTTGGAGACATCTGCCTTTTCATTGACCTTGCTGTTTACTCTATGAAGGGTAAAATTCAGCCCCTGGGAGAAGAAAATTCCAAATGCTGGGCAAGTATTAAGGTTGCAAAGTTTTTAAACTAATAGCTGTTTTAAACAAAGTGTATGTTCCATCCGGGTCTAAGAATTAAAAGACTAAAATTTGGTCGTGGTGTAGAATCACATCTCCTGTGATTAAACTTCTACCTTTGGGACTGGCCTGACCAATGTCTGCCCCGGGAGGACATATCTGACTAATGTGAGAGAACAGGATCAAGGGTTCAAGTGAAACATCAGTCATAAAGTCTCGGTTATGCAAGATAGAGAACTTGTCGAGATTTGCTGCTTGGCATTTTCTCTCTAGTTAACAACACTGCATTGTATCCTTAAACATTTTTATGGGGGTAGATCACATGCTGTGTTCTTACTACAATAAAGGAATATTTAAAGGGGAAGGGGAGTCGAGGAAGTGGTGAGGTATAGAACATAGAGGAGTCTGGAGTTACTGTAGGTGAGAATCAAAATTATAGGATGGAGACTGACTCCAGCATAAGAGAAATGAATTGATGAATATATTTAAGAACAAATTGGATGAAAGAAACCAGGTTGATACCTGACTGCATGGAGCAGCTGTTGGTGCTTGTAACAGGGCCATTATGATTGAATGAAAAACTAGATTAACAGTCACGGCAGAATAAACAACAGCTTTTCTGCCATTAGTAGACATCTGCCATAGAAGACATTTTTATCAAACTCATGTCAGAAAATGTCATAAAGGACAGGTAGTATGTTGAATGGCAAATCTGGATTCAAATTGTCAATCATCATTACAGGTTAAATCCCACAAGATGAATTTTAACATAAATAAATGCCATTGCAAATATTCAGAAGGAAAGAAAGCTTACTTCATTGCACTTTATGAGAACAACTCATGTTGCGGATATGAAAATGATTTCACAGCATCTGTGACTAAAGATATCTTTAATATGGTGGATGCAAAGAACTCATTTTTTGGTTCTCATTTCATAACAGGCTCAGATTGCTTAGTTCTACAGTTTTAGTTATATAATAAACAGGCTTGTCAATTCTATTTTTGTGCTTACCTGTGATTAAACAGAATACATTGGACGTGATTTGTGCGTTGTCTTAATGTCCCTTGTCACTATTGCTCTTCAGGTGACTCGCTATAGTATACCCGATAACCAGGGCGGACACTGAGGTAGGTGGAGTCCGCTGTACGGAGGCTGGCTGGGTTATTCTTTCTGCCTCCTTGGCTCCGTGTTAGGTTCTCACTTCTGAGTATTTCAGCTCTATGTCTCAGAGCCTGCTCCCTCCTCTAATACTCCAAACCATAGATCTCCCGGCTTTGGAACGCACCAGTGTCTGTCCTACTCGCCATCCTGCCCTGCTCCCCGCATCTGCCCATACTCCCCACTACCTCCCCGCTCCCGATGTCAGACACGCTGCTCACAACTGCTCGTCTCCCTTGGTCTACCCGGCTCTGCGCCTCTGCCCTGCTCCCCACAACCGCCCTTCTCCCTGCGTCTGCCAAGCTCCCCGCAACCGCCCTGCTCCCCGCATCTGCCCTGCTCCTCACATCCACCCTGCTCCCCACAACCGCCCTGCTCCCCACAACCGCCCTTCTCCCTACGTCTGCCCTGCTCCTGACACCCACCCTGCTCCCCCAAACCGCCCTGCTCCCCACTACCGCCCTTCTCCCTACGTCTGCCCTGCTCCCCACACGCACCCTGATCCCAGCTGCTCCCCATACCCACCCTGCTCCTCTAATCCGCCTGGCTTCTTACATCCACCAGGATCTCCACATCTGCCCTGCTCTCCCCCTCGCCCCCCGCGTCCCCCGGTCCATCAAGCTCCCACCATACCCGCTCCTCACCATACACCCATCTTGCTCCCCGAGTGTGCCCTGCTTCCTGGGTCTGCCTTGATTCTGGCTTCCTCCCTACTCCCCGCTACCGCCCTCCTCCCCACACCTACCTTGCTCTCCACCACCGCCCTGCTCCGGGGTCCGGCCTGCTACCCTCAGAGGCTGCGCTACCCACTTCTGCCGGGATCCCTGCTCCCCCCACCGCCCCCGCCCTGCTCTCAAATGTCGGTTCTGCTCCCGGTTTACCGGTTCCGCGCTTCACTACCGCCCTGCTCCCGCATCTGCCCTGCTCCCCTCCTTAGACACTGCTCCCCGCATTACAGCCCTGCTCCCGCATCCACTTTGCTTTATGCATCAGCCCTGCTCCCCACTACCGCCCGGCTCCCACATCCCGTTTGCTTTCTGCATCTGCCCTGCTCTCAGCAACCACCTCCTCCCCTTGTTTGTCCCCGTCCCAGTGTCCGCCCTGCCTCTGCCCTGCTCTCCGCAGCCGCCCTGCTCCTCACAACCGCCCTGCTGACCACAGCCGCCGGGCTCTCCATATGGGCCCTCTGTCCGCTCTGCTCCCCGCTCCCGCCCTGCTCCCTGGGTCCACCCTGCTCCACACCACCGTCCTTCCTCCCTTCCCCGCCCCACGCCCGGTGCCCTACATGCTCCCCACTACCGCCTTGCTCCCGGTGTCCGCCGTGCTTTAGGCATCCCTCCTGCTCCCCATTGCCCCCTACTGCACCCTGCTCCCCACCACGGTCCTCCTCTCCTTGTCTGCCAAGCTCCCACTACACCCTCCCTTGCCACAACCACCCTGCCTCCTCCACCCTCTGCCCACTACGGGGCTCCTCCCTGCATCTGCCCTCCTCCGCCCCTCCTCCGCCCTGCTCTCCCCCACTGCACTGCTCCCAGTGTCCGCCCTTCTCCCCACTACCCTCCTGCTCCCCGCGTTCCCCATTCTCTCAGCGTCTGTCCCCCTTGCCACAAATACCCTACTCCCCCCATCGCCATGCTCCCTCCACTGCACTGCTCCCCATCTGCCATTTTAATCCAATACTGCACTTCAAGTTTAAAATAATTACATTTCGAGAATTTGGTTTTTTGAGTGTTTTCAAATTCCACAGTACCTTACTTTTAATCAAAATTTATTAATGATACTTTCGTCTCTAGGAGGTTTATATTATAAACAAAATTAAATCTAGATAGCCTACTTCATTATTATGTTATATTATGATAAATTATTATAATAGTACACTTTACATAAGTATATAGATGTTTACATAGATACTATATATTCAGCATTATATACATACATATGTGCTTGCCAATAGAATATACCTACATATTCAAAAAATTGTAAGTCATGGGGCAGCGCCTGTGGCTCAAAGGAATAGGGAGCTGGCCCCATATACCAGAGGTGGTGGGTTCAAACCCAGCCCCGGCCAAAAAAAAAATTATACATAATGATCAAGTGGGCTTTATCTCAGGTATACAAGGATGGTTTAACTAAAGCTCATGTCTTTAGTCTTAGCTACTCAGGAGGCTGAGGTTGGAGATTCTCTTGAGCCCAGGAGTTTGAGGCTGCAGTCGGCTATGATCATGCCACTGCCCTGGAGTCTAGGCAACAGTGAGACCTTGTCCCCCTCACCAAAAATATTATTCCTATGAATCATCAAAAAATTTCAGAACCAGAAATAAGTGAAAGTAAATAAAAATCAACATTTCCCAATGGAATACATATACCTTTCATTCTGATGTACATAAATTTCTACCAATTTATAAAATTGCAAATGTAATCATGCTAAATAATCTATTTTAAGATCATAAGTAAAGCTTTTTTTTTTTTTTTTTG
>NW_003852433.1:7559570-7566028 GCF_000181295.1 Otolemur garnettii | reverse complement strand
CCTTAGCCGCTTGAGCCACAGGCGCCGAGCCCATAAGTAAAGCTTTAAGTGTATCATATATATCAACAGAACTGTTGCTACTAACAAATGATGGGAAAATCTCTAAAATAAGCTCATTAAATTAGTACAAGTCTTATTTGCTCTAATGTAGCTCCCTGATCTTAGAAACCAGCTTCACCAGCTGCCACTTGGGCCCAGTGTTGTTCTGAAATGCTGAGACCAAGACATTGTACTAATTAATACAAAGGCAACGTAATCTTATCTTCATATTAAACAAAAAATTTACCATCACGATGAAGGATTTTACTACATTTACAGATAACTGGAGATAGATCACCAATGAAAACTCTGTTCCCTGCTATAATGAAATTAAAATCTGATTAGGTTGAGGAGGTGTGGCAGGGTGTGTTGAGGGAGAGGGGAATCTTCACCATAAAGGCCATGCTGTGTGTCTTCCCCATGTGCCCTGAGCTACTAGCATGAGCAGCTGGAGGACAGGGGAGATTCCAGTGAAGAGGAGGTGAGTCCTCACCTCCTTTTACATATTTGGGTTGTCTCTTCTCAGATGCCCAGGAATGGTGGTTATGACATAGTGGAGTAAAAGCAATAAATTTAATTATGAAGGAATTCAACAAACGCTGTCCAAATGCTGACTCAGTGTTGACAACCGGACACACCGGATGCCCATGGAGCGGTGGGCAGTGTGGTTTTCAGTTTCAAGCCTGACAAAAGGATGCATTGATTGTTTTCATAAATCAATTTGTTGCTTGAGTTACTCCAAGAAACAGTAAAATGTTGCCATGTAACATGTTCAAGCACCTCTGTTGTCACAGCTGGTGGGGGGAGGGTTGCAACAGGTGTGGGCCCTTCCTCCACCATAATTCAAAGCATAACGACCATTTGTGACTTTCTTTTCAAACAGGACATCCCATCTCTGAAGATACGGGTGTGTGCTTGTGTATCACAGTCTCGTTGGCCTGTTCTAGGGATGACAAAGTTGGAACACAATAATTCTATGCACTTAAAAGTTGTCACTTGTCACAACTAATAGGCATTCAGCGCATGGAAATTCACCTCCCATCTGCATGTTCCCCCGGCAGTAGGCATGGCTGGACTGTTACAACAAGCAAGCAGACACTCCATCCGCCCAGCCTATCTCGAAAAGCCAATGTTCCTGAAATGTGGATGCACCCATGCTTACAGTAACAGTCACCAATCTCAGAACTCCTCTGAGGAAATGCTGAGAACAAGACATTCTCCTGGAGCGGCCGTGACATCTTCTGCGTCAGCTATGTCAATTAACTGAAGAAGGAGCCACATGGGCAGGGCTTACTGTGACCCTTCTGCATGGTGTCTTCTCAGAAGAACAACACTGGACCCAACTGGCAGCTGGTGAAGCTGCTTTCCAAGATCAAGGAATTAGAGCCCCAGCCAAGAACTACTCTACTGATGAACCCAAGAATGCAGAAGTTCCAAGATAAGGACTCTGTACCCTGCTCCCTTCTCACCATGAAGCCGGGAAAAATTGTCTGCAGGACTGGCTCTCCATTGCATGTGGGGATCAGTTGATGCTGACACCTAAAACTGAGACGCTCCTCTAGCTGCAGTGTGCCCAGCCCTAACAACAATCACCTGGTGATCTTTAACAACTACCAATGTCTGTTGTGAGATGAGGGATTCTCAAAAATTGCCATGCTCGGGTTACCTGAGGATCTTAGTAAAATGCAGATTCTGAACTGGGAGTGACTGGATACCATAATTCTAGTGCATAGTGAATTTTGGCCCCCATTGAACGAAATGACCTCACCCCCAGGGTTTGGTTTAGCATCAAGCACCTGGGTGGTTGTGTTAGGTAGAGGGATCTCCAGCTCTTCTAGGGACAAAGGTGGGCTCCCTGCCTTGGTGCTGCCTGAGCAATTGTCACACCTGGGAGAAGGAGAAACACACTGATAATCCACAGAATAATACAGGAAATCCCTCAGCCTGTGGGCCAGGCAGGCCAGGCCTAATAGGATCTGCAAAGTGACCTGGATTAACCTAAGGATAATTATCATGTCTTTAGCTGTCCATCAAATTTGTTCATGGTAACGTTTGAACCAGAAGGAGGGCCCATTCTAGACAACATAAAATAGGATCCCAGATCGTAACCAGAGCTTCTTGTTACAACAGGGGGCCTGTTCGTCGTCTGTAGTAAATGTATCTTACTCTTGCTTTATAAACCTATCTTGCCCCTCCTCGATACACTTCATTTCAAGCTTGTCTTGCTTTCTGTGTATCTGGTCATTCTTCAGCCAAGAGCACACGAGGAAATGAACAGACAAAAACTACTTGGCAGTCGTCCCAGTCAGTGGGTGTGGGCAGATCTGCAGACTGTTCTATCAGTGCTCTGTGGGCTTCAACAGTGGCCCTGGCTACAGAAAATACTATCTGACTCATAACTCAGGAGAGAAAGAGGTTTTGTTTGTTTGTTTGGGGGGATTTTTGTTTTCGTTTTGAGACAGAATCTCTCCTTGTCACCTAGGTTAGAGTGCCACAGCCTCACCCTAGCTCACAGCAACCTTAAACTTCTGGTCTCCAGAAATCCTCCTGCCTCAGCCTCCCAAGAAGCTAGGACTAGAGGTGTCCCACCAAGGCCAGCTAAATTTTCTACTGTCAGTAGAGATGAAGTCTGGCTCTTGTTCAGGCTGGTCTCAAACCCTTGAACTCAAAGAATTCTCCTGCCTCAGTCTCCTGAGTAGCTGGGACTACAGATACTGGAAGCTGCCACCAGGCCAGCCTAATTTTTCTATTGTTAGTAGAGATGAGGGTGGGGCAGGGGGGTTCTTGCTCTTGCTCAGGCTGGTCTGGAACTCCTGAGCTCAAGGGATCTTCCTCCCCGAGCCTCCCAGACTGCTGGGATTACAGGTGTGAGCCATAGAACCACGCCAAGGGAAAGATACTTAAATAAAGAGATTATGATCTGTCTGGGCTAAGAATCACAACTATAAAGATATGTATTGTTATATGTAATATAATTGTGTATATTTATGGGGTATATGTGATATTTGGATACATGCATACAATATGTAATGATCAAATAGGATATTTAGGATATCTATCACTTTAAACATTTATCATTTCTTTGTGTTGAGAACATTTCAAATCTTCTAACTATCGTGAAATATACAATAAATTATTAACTACAGTCACCCTATTGTGCTAACACTAGAATTATATTCCTTCTTTCTTTTTTTTGTGTTAATGTATATTTTATTTTTTTCCTTTTAATTTTTTATTAAATCATAGCTGTGTACATTAATGCATTTATGGGGTACAATGTAATGATTTTATATACAATTTGGAATGCTTACATCAAACTGGTTAACACAGCCTTCACCTCACTTAATTATTGTGTTAAGACATTTATACTCTACTCTTAATAGATTCAACATGTATCCTTGCAATATACACCATAGGTGAGGTTCCACCCTTTGCCCTCCCTCCACCCAACTGTCCCCGTCTCCTCCCCCTCCTCTTCCATCCTTCATCCTGGACTATAGTGGTATTTTATCTTTCATATGAAAGTGTGGCTGATAATATATCAGTTTCATAATAGTATGAGTACATTGGATACGTTTTCTTCCATTCTTGAGATACTTTACTAAGAAGAAAGTGTTCCAGCTCCATCCAGGTAAACTTGGGCACTTGGGCTGCTTCCATGACTTGGCAATTATGAATTGGGCTGCAATAAACATTCTGGTGATTATCTTTGTTGTAAAGTGATTTTTGGTCTTCTGGATATATATCTACTAGAGGAAATGAAGGATCAAACGGCAGGTCTACTTTTAGTTCCCCAAGTATTCTCCAAACTTCTTTCCAAAAGGAACATATTAGCTTGCACTCCCACCAGCAGTGTAGAACTGTCCCCTTTTCTCCACATCCATGCCAAAATTTGTAGTTTTGGGATTTTATTATGTGGGCTACTCATACTGAAGTTAGATGATATCTCAAAGTGGTTTTGATTTGCATTTCTCTGATGATTAAAGATGATGAGCATTTTTTCATGTGTCTGTAGGCCATGCTCCTGTCTTCTTCAGAAAAGCTTCTGTTGGGGCAGCGCCTGTGGCTCAGTGAGTAGAGCGCCAGCCCCATATACCGAAGGTGGTGGGTTCAAACCCAGCCCTGGCCAAACTGCAACAAAAAAATAGCCAGGCATTGTGGTAGGTACCTGTAGTCCTAGGTATTCAGGAGGCTGAGGCAAGAGAATCACCTAAGCCCAAGAGCTGAAGGTTGCTGTGATGCCACAGCACTCTACTGAGGGTAACAAAGTGAGACTCTGTTTCTAAAAAAAAAAAAAAAGAAAAGCTTCTGTTCAAGTCTCTTGCCCACAATGAAATGGGATTACTTGCTCTACTCTCACTCTTCACTGATGATAAGATACTATACCTGGAAAATCCCAGGGACTCAAATACAAAACTCTTAGAAGTGATCAAGGAATATAGCAGTGTCTCAGGATACAAAATCAACACTCACAAATCAGTAGCTTTTATATATACAAACAGTAGTCAAGCTTTAAAAAATAGTCAAGGACTCTATTCCTTTTACAGTAGTGCCAAAGAAGATGAAATATTTGGGAATTTACTAACAAAGGACATGAAAGATCTCTATAAAGAGAACTATGAAACTCTGAGAAAAGAAATAGCTAACGATGTTAACAAATGGAAAAACATACCATGCTCATGGCTGGGAAGAATCAACATTGTTAAAATGTCCCTATTACCCAAAGCAATACACAAACTTAATGCAATCCCTATTAAAGCACCACTGTCATATTTTAAAGATCTGGATAAAAAAGTATTTTGTTTTATATGGAATCAGAAAAAACCTCAAATAGCCAAGACATTACATTACTCAGAAATAAAAACAAATCAGGAACAAATCATGCTACCAGATGTCAGGCTGTACTATAAATCTATACTGATCAAAACACCGTGGTACTGGCACAAAAATAGAGAGGTAGATGTATGGAACAGAATTGAGAACCAAAAGATGAACCCAAACACTTATTGTTGTCATTTGACTTTTGATAAACTTATCAAAAATATAAACTGGGGGAAAGATTCCCTATTTAACAAATGGTGCTGGGTGAATGGCTGACAACTTGTAGAAGACTGAAACTGGACCCACATCTTTCACCATTAACTAAAATTGATTCTCACTGGATAAAAGATTTAAACTTAAGACATGAAACTATAAAAATACTCGGAGAGAGTACATGGGAAATACTTGAAGAAAATGGCCTGGGAGAATATTTTATGAGGAGAACCCCCTGGGGCAATTGAAGTAACACCAAAAATATATATTACTGGGATCTGATCAAACTAAAAAGCTTCTGTGCAGCCAAGAACACATAAGTAAAGCAATCAGACAGCCTTTAAAATGGGAGAAGATATTTGCAGGTTATGTTTCTGACAAAGGTTTGATAACTAGAATCCACA
The DNA here is from genome assembly GCF_000181295.1 of Otolemur garnettii. Classification (NCBI taxonomy): domain Eukaryota; kingdom Metazoa; phylum Chordata; class Mammalia; order Primates; family Galagidae; genus Otolemur; species Otolemur garnettii. Next base: position 7,560,551 of record NW_003852433.1, on the reverse strand, counting down.
GAGAACTCAAACTTATTAATAAGAAAAGAATATTCCTTTTTTCTACCTGTATTTTTGTTCCTAATAACAATCTCTCTTCATCTCCCATTACCCTCCCATTCCCAGTATTTGATAACCAAAATTTTAGTCTCTAGCTGCATGAGATCAATTTCTTTAGCTCACACATATGAGTGAGAAAATGTAATATTTGTCTTTCTGTGCCTGGCCTATTTTACTTAACATAATAACATACAGTTCCATCCATGTTGTTGAAAATGACAAGATTTCATTTTTTTGAAGTCTGACTAGTATTTCCTTACATATAGAAAACTTTTATCCATTCATCTATTGATTCTGTGTATTAGCTATTGTGAATAATTCTGCAATAAACTTGGGAAGTGCAAATATCCATTTGGTATACCAATATCATCTTTAGATATGTACCCAAGAATGAGATTGTTGGATCAGTTCTATTTTTTAATTGTTAAGGAACCTTCATACTGTTTTCCATAACGGCTGTACTAATTTACATTCTCACCAAAACCCTACAAGAGTTCCCCTTTCTCTGCATCCTCACAAGCATTAATTTTTTGTTTTGGGGGGCTTTTTTGTCTTTTTTGATAATTAGCCTATCTAACTGAGGTGAGATATTACATCATGTGGTTTTGATTTACATTTCCCCAAGATTAGTGATGAATATTTTTTATATACCTGTTGGCCATTTGTGGTTTTTTTTTCCATTTGTGTTTCTTTAGAAAAATGTCTATTAAGATCTTTTGCCCACTATGTAATGGGATTGTTTGGGTTTTTTGTTGTTGGGTTGTTTGAATCCCTTGTATATTCTGGATATTAGTTCTTTTTCAGATAAATAGTCTAAAAATATTTTCCCATTCTATGGGTCTTTTGAAATAACCCAGTCAGACAAAAAAAGTAAAGAAAAGAAAAAGAAATTAAGAAATGAAAAAGGTTGGCTCTGCGCCTGTGGCTCAGGTGGCTAAGGTG
>NW_003852433.1:7555848-7559193 GCF_000181295.1 Otolemur garnettii | reverse complement strand
TTTTTAACCTAATAGTAGCTGATGTCTTAATCTATAAATCCTACATGTTCTGTAGATGTTTTATTCAGAATCCTCCAGACAGCTTTCTCTAGCCCAGAAAACACCCCTTCCTTTCTCTGTGCTACATTAAAATTGGCAGCTTCTTTCTTCAGCCATATACCCAACACCTTAAAATACTCATTCTACTAACTTTACTGAGAATAATTTATTTCAACTCCATCCAGGTAAATGTAAAAGATGTAAAGTCTCCATCTTTGTGATGGATGAATAATATTCCATGTTATATATACACCACAGTTTGTGGATCCATTCATGAGATGATGGGCACTTAGGTTGCTTCCATGACTTGGCAATTATGACTTGAACCACAGTAAACATTCTAGTGCAAATATTTTTGTGGTAAAATGATTTTTTTTCTTCTGGGTAGATACCTAGTAATGGGATTGTAGGATCAAATAAAAGGTCTACATTTAGGTCTTTGAGGATTCTTCATACCTCTTTCCAAAAAGGCTGTATAGTTTGCAATAACACCAGCAGCATAGAAGTGTTCCCTTCTCTCAACATCCATGCCAGCATCTGGTGTTTTGGGACTTTGTGATGTGGGCTAATCTTGCTGGGGTTAAGTGATACCGTAGTGTGGTTTAGATTTGCATTTCTCTGATGATTAAAGATGATAAGCATTTTTTCATGTGTTTGTTGGCCATTCATCTGTCATACTTGGAGAAGTTTCTGTTCAAATCTCTTGCCCATAAAGAGAGGGTTGTTTGAACTTTTCTTATTGTTTGAGTTCTTTGTATATTCTAGTTATCAGGCCTTTGTCAGATTCATAACATGCAAAAATCTTCTCCCATTCCAAAGGCTCTCAGTTTGCTTTATTTGTGGTACCCTTATGTGAGCAAAAGCTTTTTAGCTTGATCAGATCCCAGTTATTTATTTTTGGTGTTGCTGCAATTGCTAGGGGGGGATCTTCCTCATAAAGTTTTTTCCCAGGCCAATATCTTCAAGTGTTTTCCCCACATGACCTTCTAGAATTTTTATTGTTTTTGTGTCTTAAATTTAATTCTTTTATCCAACAAAAATCAATTTTTGTCAATGGTGAGAGGTACGGATTCAGTTTCAGACTTCTACATGTGGATAACCAGTTCTCCCAGACCATTTGTTAAATAAGGATTCTTTTCTCCATTGCATGTTTTTGTTAGGCTTATCAAAGATTAAATGACAGTATGTGGCTAGGTTCATCTCTAAATTCTCTATCCTAGTCCATAGATCTATGCCTCTATTTTTGTACCAGTATCATGCTGTTTTGATCACCATAGCTTTGTAATATAACCTGAAATCTGGCAACGTGATGCCTCCAGATTTGTTTTTATTTCTAAGAACTGTATTTTCTATTCAGGGATTTTTCTCATTCCATATGAACTGAAGTACTATTTTTCAAGTTCTTTAATGTATGACATTGGTGCTTTGATAGGGATTGCATTAGATCTATAGATTGCTTTGGGTAGTATGGACATTTTAATGATGTTGATTCTTCCCAGCCAAGAGCATGGTATGTTCTTCCATTTGTTGATATTTTCTGCTATTTCCTCTCTCAACATTTCATAATTCTCTTTATGGAAATCTTTCACATCTTTTGTTAGATATATTCCCAGGTATTTCATCTTCTTTGATGCTGTTATAAAAGTCTTTGATTTTATTCTTGGCTTGATGATTGTTGTCATATATGAAGGCTACTAATTTGTGGGTATTGATTTTGTATCCTGAGATGCTGCTATATTCCATGATCACTTCAAAGAGCTTTGTAGTTGAGTCCCTGGGGTATTCCAGGTATAAGATCATGTCAGCTGTGAAGAGGGAGAGTTTGATCTCCTCTGCCCCCATTTGGATTCCTTTGATCTCCTTCTGTTTTCTGATTGCAATGGCCAGGACTTCCATTTCTATGTTAAATAGCAGTGGAGACAGTGCGCATCCTTGTCTGGATCCAGATTTGAGTGGAAATGCTTTGACTTTTACTCCATTCAATATGATATTGGCTGTGGGTTTACTGTAGATAGCCTCTGTGAGCTTAAGGAATGTTCCTTCTAAGTGCATTTTCTTGAGTGTTTTTTATCATGAAAGCATGCTGGATATTGTCAAAAGCCTTTTCTGCATCAATTGAAAGAATCATATTGTCTAAGTTTTTGATTCTATTTATGTGGTGCATTATATTTTTAGATTTGCATATGTTGAAAAAACCTTGTGTCTCTGGGATAAAACCCACTTGATCATAGTGTATAACCTGTTTAATTGTTGTTGTATTCTGTTTACTAATATCTGGTTGAAATTTTTTGCATCAATATTCATTAATGATACTTGTCTATAGTTATCTTTTTTTGTTGGGTCCTTTCCTGGTCTGGGGATCAAGGTGATATTTGCTTCATAGAATGTGTTGGGGAGGATTCCTTCTTTCTGCATTATAGGTACTAGTTCCTCTTTGAAGTTTTGATAGAATTCTGGCGTGAAACCATCTGGTCCAGGGCTTTTCTTTTGGGGGAGATTTTGTATAATGATGCTGTTTCAGTACTTGATATTGGTCTACTCAAGATTTCTAAATCTTCCTGGATGAGTTTTGGAAGGTACTATGCTTCCAGATATTGATCCATCTCCTCTACATTTCCGTATTTCTGGGAATAGAGTTTTTGTAGTAATTGTTGAGAATCTTTTGTATTTCTGTGGCATCTGTTGTTATTTCTCTTTTATCATTTCTGATTGTAGTTATTAGAGATGTTATTTTTCTCTTTCTCTTAGTCTACTGCCAAGAGTGTATCAATTTTATTAATCTTTTCAAAGAACCAACTCTTTGTTTCCCTGATCTTCTGAGTAATTCTTTTGTTTTCAATTTCATTTAGTTCTGCTCTAATTTTGGTTATTTCTTTTCTCCTGCTGGGTTTAGACTGCTCTAATTCTGGTTGTTTCTTTTCTCCTGCTGGGTTTAGACTGTTCTTTCTTTTCCAGTTGCTTGAGATGGACCATTAGGTTGCTGACTTGCTCTTCTTCCGTTTTCTTGATGAAGGCATTGAATGCTATAAATTTCCCTGTAAGGACTGCCTTTGCAGTACCCCACAGGTTTTGATAGTTTCTATCTTCATTATTGTTTTGTTCCAGAAACCTAATGATCTTCTTCTTGACCTCATCTATAACCCAGCTATCATTCAGCATAAGGTTATTTAGTTTCCATGATCTTATTTGAGTATGAAGATCTGTGCTGCAGGCTCGGTGCCTGTGGCTCAAGTGGCTAAGGCACCAGCCACATACACCTAAGGTGGTGGGTTCGAATCCAGCCTGGGCCTGCCAAACAATAATGAC
>NW_003852433.1:7544422-7555318 GCF_000181295.1 Otolemur garnettii | reverse complement strand
GAAAGATATATTGTTAAGATCAGTTAGGGTTTGTTTTATATATCAAGGAGCATTCAGATAAGGTGCATAGATGTTAACTATTGCATTCTCTTCATATTGCGTGTTTCCCTTCACTAGTATATAGTGTCCATCTTTGTCTTTCATTATTTTTTTTTCAAGACAGAGTCTTAAGCTGACACTCTCAGTACAGTGCTTTGGCATCACAGCTCACAGCAACCTCAAACTCTTGGGCTCAAGTGATTCTCTTGTCTCAGCTTCTCAAATGGCTGGGATTACCTCATTCTACTAACTTTAAAATACCTTTCTTTTTTCTCTTAAAGTTGAGCCTATTACCCACAGTTTAAGACCTGAACTAATCTTCCATCTAGGTCACCATTCCTTCTCCTGGCCTTAGATCCTTTTAATGTCCAGGAATAGTACTTCTGTCACCATACCACCATCTATAGAAATATCCCATTTCCTATCATAACTTCAATATTAATTTATTTACAAACATGGAAAACAAAAGCCTGGACTCCTGTTGTACATACTATTTGAATTGCAGTAGTAAAATGTGGAAACAAACTTCATTGAATGTAGCTAACTTGAATTGTCTTATCATTTTTTTCATTCATCAATGTGGTAGAAAGAGATCATAGTGTCTACCTTCAGAGACCCTCCACTATAAAGGGAATAAAAGTTCAATTAAGTAAACACATTGCATAATATAAAAAATAAGAATTACTACTATGAATAAGAGTCACAAAGTGCTACAAAGCATACCTATGCTAATTTGAACTAGTCAGGCTAGCCAGGGAAGTTTCGTTATGAAAAGTTCTGATGTCAGTAGAAGGTAGAATTAATGAAACTAAAGAGAATCGCTTAAGCCCAAGAGTTTGAGGTTTCTGTGAGCTGTGATGCCACAGCACTCTACCAAGGGCAACGTAGTGAGACTCTGTCTCAAAAAAAAAAAGAAAAGAAAAGAAAAGAAGAAGAAAAATAGACAATTCCATTACGTGATTAACCTAATTAGATTTCTTATAATATAAACTGAGTTTTAAATATTGAGTATGGACACCATCAAATTTACTGAGGTTTATGCTTATAGTTTGTTTCCTAAAATATGTCCTGCATTCTCAGATCAATTTCCAAATGTTTTTCTTTTTATTTCTGAAAGTTCAACTTAATGTATTATGGATAGTATGAATTCAATGATTATTTAGATGTAACTAAATTATGTGAGTTTGACTTAGCACCTGTGGTTAAGGCATCAGCCACATACACCTGAGCTGGTGGGTTCAAATCCAGCCCAGGCCCGCCAAACAATGTCGGCTGCAACCAAAAAATAGCGGGGGATGCGGGGGGCGCCTATAGTCCCAGCTACCTGGGAGGGGGAGGCAGGAGAATCGCTTGAGCCCAGGAATTGGAGGTTGCTGTGAGCTATGATGCCATAGCACTCTACCCAGGGCGACAGCTTGAGGCTCTGTCTTAAAAAATAAACAGATTATGTAAGTTTCTAAATACTAGAGTTGCAACATTCATTTATACCGAAGTGTGTGTGTGTGTTGTGTATTTGAACAAAGAACTGGATACGTGGCTATCTGGAGCTGAAAAGACAATTGTTCACCACCACTCCTTAGCGCAGGTCATATTTTAGTGGAGGTGTGCTGGTCCACGCTAACATTTCCCCACTGTAGAATGCACATCTTGTCCCAAGGACGCTGCTGGTGATACCTGACCCTGATCGGCTGTTCTTTCCTCCTTCCTTTCCCCAGGAGGCGTCGTCACTTCCTCCCAGCAGAGTTGGTCACTACAAGGACATCATCCCGGGTGCAGATGGATGCTCTTATCACAGGTCAGTCCCCTACACCCTGGATCTAATACACCTAGTTCTGCCTTCTCCAACTGCTTACTTTTCACATTTATCAAATCTTTTAAGAGTCATTGAAGATGTTCAAGAGTCTGACTTGTCAGCGCTGTGAGCTGATGATGTAAGAGGGGAATCTGACTTCACAGTTCATGTGGTTTCAGAGAAACTGCCGTAAAGAACGGGAGTAACCAAGCAAGAGTGCAACTTTAGGTAAAGCCCAAATATTCTTTAATTTTTCTCGAGACCCCTTTGACCCATGTGTAATTAAATCTCTTAATATTTTAGGAAAAGAAGTGTGCTAGTTCATATTTGGAGATTTTTCCAGCTGTCTTTCTGTTATGGACAGCTACTTTAATCCATTGAGATCTTGAAAGCATACTTCGTATGAGTTATATGCTTTTTAATTTGTGAAGGTGTATTTTGTGACCCAGGATGTGGTATCTCTTGATGAATATTCCGTATGGGCATGAGAAATATAGGCTGAGGGCGTCAACCCAAAACCGAACGCACACCCAAGCCAGGTATTGGACCGCAATCTCTGGCGCCATCTGCTGGGGGTTGGAGAAAACTACCTGAGAAAGGCCCCCTGAAGCGTCGTCCAGCTGCTGACCCTAAAACTGAGTTAAAACCCCAGGAGTGCCTCCTTATGCTCCCACCATCCAGATACAGCCCCAAGTGGACAGCTCAGAGTGTGACATCTGGCTCTCGGGGCCCTAAGGACATATTTGGTATTGAAGGAACAAATGAAATACACATAGCAGGAATGAATAAATGAGTGGATTTATTTTCCTTAATTGTTAGCTCCTATTGAAAAATAATGGAATTCCGGGCCGCGCCTGTGGCTCAGTGAGCAGGGCGCCAGCCCCATGTACCAAGGGTGGCAGGTTCAAACCCAGCCCCGACCAAACTGCAACAAAAAATAGCCGGGCGTTGTGGTGGGCGCCTGTAGTCCTAGCTACTTGGAAGGCTGAAGCCAGAGGATCACTTGAGCCCAAGAGTCTGAGGTCGCTGTCAGGTGTGATGCCACGGCACTCTACCAAGGGCAACAAAGTGAGACACTGTCTCAATTAAAAAAAAAATACTAAACCCAATATCTGAATAAATATTAGTACCCAATAATAGTAGATGATAATAACAATGATAAGATTAAAATACTTACAAGATAAGTGATGAAAACTCTATTATTCTTTCTTTCTATAAAAGACAAACCAAATTCAAGCACCTATTCTGTTTTTTGCCACTATAAAAATTACTGTGGAAGATCATTTTTTATCTGAGACAGAGCCTCAAGCTATTGACCTGGGTAGAGTTCCCTGGCATCACATCTCACAGCAACCTCCAACTCCTGCAGATAAGCGATTCTATTGCTTCAGCCTCCCAAGTAGCTGGGACTAGAGGCACCTGCCACAACGCCTAGTTATTTTGGGGTTGTAATTGTCATTGTTGTTTGGTGGGCCTGGGCTGGATTCAAACCCTCCAGCTCCGGTGTACGGGGCTGGCGCCTTAGCCACTTGAGCTATAGGCGCTGAGCCAGAAGATCTTTTTTAAAAAAGTCATTCTATAAGCAAGAGTCCTTTTTATTTTAAATAACAAAACATGTCAGATCTTAAATATCCAAAGCCGTTGCCTTGGGAGATTATATACTTGTTCAAATATTCACATTTCTTTCAATGTCAGATTACAGTAGGTCACACAAGAAAATCAGCAGTTATAGCCTTCACACCACAAGGAAGCTGTTCTCAATATAATATTCATTATAATTATGTACTAATAACATTTTTTAACTACCCAAGCCCTTCTCAAAATTACACTATGGAAGAATAAATAGTGGCTATCAACAAAAATGCTTAATAAAAAAGGCCAATAATACTGAACACTGCACCAAAAGATTATTTCTAACATGGTTTAGTGATAGTAAGTGTTAATAATCTTAAGAGCAAGGCTTTTCTAGATACCTGAGTTCAAGGATATTAGTTTTTTTTAATCCCATTACATTATGAATCAATCTTACATGAAGTAAGTGCCTAATCCAAGGAGCTAACAATCTTTACAACAGAAAAAAATTAGGAAAAATAAGGATAACCCTGCATTCTTTTTGTTTGTTTGTTTCAGGTTAATTGAGGGTACAAAGAATTAGGTTGCGATGTTTGCATTTTTTAGGTAAAGTCCCTCTTATAATAGTGTCCTTCCCCCAAGAGGTATGCCATACACGGTAACATTGTGCCCATTAAGTGGGAACACACCTACCTCCCCTTCCTTCCCCTTCCCTCCCTCCTCATTCCCCTCCACCTTATGTGAGTGTGTATTAGATTGTCTACTGGCTTCATATTAGAATTGAGTACATTGGATTCTTGTTTCTCCATTTTTGTGATACTAAGAAGAATGTGTTACAGCTTCATCCAGGTTCATACAAAAGATGTAAGGTCTCCATCTTTTTAATGGCTGAATAGTACTCCATGGTATACACATACCACAGCTTGTATTCTTTTTGAAAAACAATTTCTATATATACTTGAAATTACCCTAATAATCAATCTTAGTTTCATACTATTTACAGCTTTTTCAATCAACTCTTCACAAGCATCAAAATCACCCTTCAGAACCAGTTTGTCATGAAGATCGGTTACTATGGGACATTCCAGTGCAATCTTGGTCTTCTGCAGTGATTCAAAAGCCTCTGTGTAGTTGTGTTGTGTGACGTGTTTTAGGCACAGCCGAATGGCTTCCTGTTTACGGGCCCACTTGCTACACCAGTTGAGAGAGGGTTGTACTGCATCAGGATCATGAGCGTCACTAAGTTAACATACCAGAGGCTAAAGTTAAAGCCGGGTCCCCAGGACAAGAGTGGAACTATTTTAATGAATGGACAAGGGAAAGTCTCTTCATCAATTTTGTGCTTCAAGGTGAATGTTTTCTTTGTTAGAATCATTCTTTAAGCCTCTAGGCAATAACTCTGTCATATTTTCTTCATTCATTCTACCAAAGACGTTAAATTTCTTCAAATTGCAGACGTGAGTTTTCACATTTTCCAAATGTGATATTCTGAACTACAGCAGGCCTTTCACGCTTCAGAATCAAGTACTGGGGAGGATAGTTGCTTTCTGATGACCACCTTGATGATTGGCCATTTGGTTTATTCACTAAAACGTTCTGGGGAAGGTAGGTGGAGGAGCTCCTTCGGTGCAGCGCATAGGGCAGAAGCCCGCGCTGGGGTGCCAGGCACAGCTGCGACAGCCCAGCCAGACGCTGCCTTGTCAGCACCAAAGCAGCAGCAGCCCCCGACCGCGGCTGTTCTGTACCTATTAAAAGCCAGGCAATTCTGTACCTATTAAAAGTGAACTCCCTATCCCCCATTCTCCCAGCCTCTGGTAACCTCCATTGACTTCCACCTCCTTGAATTTTCCTATTCCAGGGATACCCTATGCATCGAATCTTACAGTATCTGTTCTTTTCTTCTACTTCTCTCAAACAACTACATTATGGTGGGCAGTCATCTTTCAAAGCTGCCAGAAAGGACCTACTGTCAGATAATTGCCTCAGAAAGCCCCTTCCCCAAAAAGTCCCTTCCTATTCTCAAAGTTACAACTCCTCCCCAAGCACAGGGAGTGGCTTACCACATCACTCTGTTCCAATGACCCGCTTTCCGCAGGAAGAATAACTCCTTATTGGTTATCCCACCATCCCCTCACCATTCTGAGACTTCCCTATATAAGGGTACGTTCTCCTCCCCCTCTCTCTCTTTCTCCCCTTCTCCCCCTTCTGTCCTTTCTGCTCTCCCTCTCTCTCTTCTCTTCCCCACTCTCTCTTTTCTCTCCTCTTTTCTCTTCTTTTTCTCTCCTCCTTGGTGCTGCTCTGCAGCCTCCCTCCCCCACCAATAAAAACCGTTCGTACAAGCCTTGGTGGTCTGTGAGATCTCTGCCGGTCGGTGGAGTGCCTCCCTTTCATTTATGTACTTAATTACAATTGTGAAACAATCATTGATGTTATCATAACATCAACATTTAACACCACTAGCACATAAAACCAAAGCTTGAAGTTTTTCAATTTTTTACATTGCAGGAATAGACTTCAAAATGATGAGACCGTTTAGCATTGGTCATCTAAGTAAACCTCAACGGATAGAATTACTGGGGATTTAGGAATCACTCAAATTGAGCATTTGATTCCACTGTGGCTGGGCCCTGGAGCCCTTCAGGGTCCCCTGAGGACAAACCTCCACACCGCCTGCAGGGAGGACCCCGGTGGTGCCCTGGTTCAATCATGCAGTGCATTAAAGAAGGACAAAGCCCAGAAGAGCAATGTTCCCGCCTTAGGGTACAGGACCGGCCCCTACCACAAACGTCCCTGGGCTGAGATTCTCTCACTAGGGCCTCCGTGCCTGAGGGTCAACGACCACAGGCACGTCTCCGCTGCAAAGTCAGGTAACATCCTCAACTGTCTCCTTCTCCGGCCTGGTCCTAAGGAACGCGACAGACACGCTTGATCACCGGCCGGCCCCGCCTCCATGGGCGGGGCTGCAAAGGCTGCGGACGGCCCCGCCCACCGCGTGGAGAGGATGGCCTCGGCCCACCCAGACACCTGTCCGCTCTGGCGCCCTCTCTGGGCGCCCAGAATAATGCCGGAGGTCGGTGGGAGAAGTTGATGTCCAAGAATCCAAACATTGCAGGGCCTTGTTCACCGCTGTGTTGATCTGTCTGTTCTTTCAGTAGTACCACCCAGTGGATATTATTATAGAAATAAAACTTTTTTAAACTTCATTTTCGTGTAATTGATATACAAAAATTGCTTTTTATGTATATATTTTAAGGGGGTTGTACAGACATATGTATTTGTAACCAACCAACAGCATCCACGGTACTAAACATCTCCATCACCGGCAAAACTGTCCTTGAATTTTTCTGTTTTTTAAAGAAATAAGGTGACATTAACCAGTTATTTATATAAAAATCTCACAACAATGTAGCTTTATTTCTTTGTTGTATTAATATTATCAAAATTGTTGTAGCTATGCTTGTTCCTTCCCTTTGTCCCAGACATTTTTGCATAATCTAGTTTACAACTACAGACAATCTTGCTGTGATTTTCACAGAGATCATAATAAATGTCTACGTCCTTGTAAAGAGAACTGACTATGACAGGAGTCTTGCACTTCATGAAGATAATACATCTCTCTATTAATTAGATCTTTCTCTCATCACATTCATCAGCATTATGAAGTTTTCAGGACACAGGATTTATACAAGTTTTCATATTTGAAAATTTACTTTGTTATGCTGTTCATCTTTTTTTAGATTTATCTTTAAGTATTCCAGTTTCATGGTATTATAAGAGGTCTGAGAATTAAGTTTGCAAACTCATCCTAGAGAGAGTGCACCGTACCCCATAGCTGGAGATCACTACAGTCATCTTCAAAGTACTCCCCTTGGGAATTTATTCACTGATGTCAGGGCCTTGGCATCCTTCAAAGACATTTTGGTTCCACCCTTCAGAGCCATTTTGGAACTCTTTCTGGAATGGCCATCAGAGCTACCCTCTTATTACTTTTGATTTCTTCAATGTCATCAAAATGTTTTATTTTCTATATTTCCCTTATCTTTGGGTAAAGAACAAGTCATTGGGGGCCAGATCTGGCGTGTGAGGGGGTGTTTTTAGCTATGTTTACCAGCTAAACACTCTCTCACAAACAGTGCCATGAGAGCTGGAGCACTGTTGTGATATAAGAGGCATGAGCTGTTGGTGAGAAGTTCAGGTCATTTTTTGTCTAAAACTTTCACACAGCTTTTTCAGCACTTTCAATCAGTAAACTTGATTAACTGTCTGGCTAGCACAAATTCATAATGAACAATCCCCCTGACTTCAGAAAAGGTTAGCAATATCGTTTTGACTCTTGATTTGGACTGACAGAATTTTTTGTTGTGGAGTATTGGCTGAGTTTCATCATGCACTTTGACTCTTTGTTCCAGGGTCCTATTGGTACACCCAGGTTTCATCATCAGTGGTATCACGGCCCCAAACGTCTTGCCTCTCCAAAAGGTCTGGCAAACTTTGTCCTTTGCTTGTGTTCATGGTGAACTTCTTTGGGACCATTTTTGCACACAGTTTTCCTTGATCATGCCAAGACTTTCAGTTAACGTTTTCCTAACTGTTTCTACACCAATGTTTACTTGGTCCGCTATGCTTCTGGTAGCCAGCTAATGACTTTAATGCACAATTGAACCACTTTTTGCAATGTTTTGTCAGTTCTGCTTATTACTGGCCTCCCTGACCACTCTTCATCAGTGATGCTTTTTCTTCCTTTAGGAAAATATTTAATCCATTTGTATGGTGCTGTTTTCTTCATGACATTATCCCCATAAACTTAGACTAACATGTCCCTGATTTCACTTCCACTCTAGCCAAGTTTAACAAGAAATTTAATGTTTGCTCATTGCTGTAATTTAAGCTCTGACCTTCTCACGATGTCACTCCAAAACAACAATAATGAACATCACTCAGTAGACACCCTCACATGTTGACATAAGCACAGCTGCGTTGTCAGATTTCTGCAGCTTTTGCATACTAATCTTAGATGATGAAATTTGGCCGAACGCACTTATTACATATATGACTTTCTATATGATGTCGCTCTTAGATTCTAAAAACTGTTCTATGGAGACAGTCATGTTCTCTGCAACAAAGCACAACGAGGATCATGTGAGCCCAGGAGTGTGGAGTTGCAGTGAGCTAGAATTGTGCCACTGGACCCCAGCCTGGTCAACACAGCAAGACCCTGTCTTTTTCAGCCCTGGCATGGGGTGGGGGAGCAAAAGTCATTGACTGTTATAGAGACAAAGTATTCAATTTTTCATAATTTTTCAAGGTTGGGTTTACTAGTAGCTACAGGTATTTGTAGATGAACTTCTTCAAAGTGAAGATGGTCTCTGCTATTTCTAAATTGCTGAAAGTTTGGTTTTTGTTTTATTGGTTTGTCAGTTGTTGTTTTTTACTCGGGAATGATAATAAAATTTAGCCAAATTATTTGAAGGAATGGATTAATGTAATCATATAATTTTTCCCCTTTAATCTCTCAATATGAGAGAACATGTTGGTTGATTTATACATATTCAGCAGGGGTTTCTCACCTCCAGGAAATACAGTTGGCCATGCTGTACAAGAATCTTTAGATAAAGTTGATTAAGGTTTAAATAATTTTGTGTTTAAACTCCTGAGGGATACTGTTCTGTATTTTTGTCTGCTCTGGGCATCCTGGTCTGAGCGTCACATCACGGTAATACTAGTTCAGTGTGCTTTCCTGCTCTATTTCCTAGGATGAGATTGTGTAGAATTGTTATTTTCTTTTTTTTGAGACAGAGTCTCACTATGTCACCTTTGGTAGAGTGCTGTGGTGTCATAGCTTACAGCAACCTCAAGCTATTGGGCTTAAGTGATTCTCTTGCCTCAGCCTCCCACGTAGCTGGGACTACAGGCACCTGCCACAATGCCCGGCTATTTTTTGTTGCAGTTGTCATTGTTGTTTAGCTGGCCTGGGCCAGTTTCAAACCTACCAGCCTCGGTGTATGTGGCTGGCACCGTAACCACTGTGCTACAGGCACCAAACCAAGATTGTGTAGAATTCTTAATTTTTCTTAAACTATGGTAGATTTCTCTAGTGGAAACTTCTGGACCTCAAAATTCCTTTTATGTGAGGTGTTAGAATACAAATTCAATTTCCCTGCTGTTTAGAGGGGTATTAAATTCAATATACAATATTGCAAATCAGGTGAGTTTTGCTAGTTTATTTTCAGGGATTGGTCCATTTTGCATAACTAGTTTAACGGGTATGTGTGGTGCTGTCCCTATGCCTTCTTTGCCATTCTTTATATGTTTGCAAGATCTGTAGTAATACCACCTATTTTATTCCTGACTTGGTAAAATGTCCCTTCTCTGTTTAGTGTGAGACTTGTGATAACTTTGACACTGTAAGTGACCTTTTCAGAGAAGCAATTCTTTACTACATAGATTTTTTTCTATTTTCAACTCCAGAGGTTTTTGCTTCATGCCCAGATTATGCCCATCCTTATGTTTGCATTTTTCTTTATTTTCCTCTTAGTTTTCTAGGCTCTTGAGATGACACCTTAGATTATCGATTTGAAAGATTTTTTCTTTGTGATGTATGCATGTGGAGCAACCAAGTTCACTCTCAGCCCTCTTGTGGCTGGGACTTACACATTTTTAATTGCACATTTATATGGCATGAGCAGCAAGACAGTCTCTTATCTAAGGGCTATCCCTGTGTGTTCTCATGCATTCTCCGTTGACTGTGGTGAGTTAAATGGTGGCAGGAAGGAAAGTCCAGCATCATGGCCACTGTTCCCACAATGAGAAATCTAAACTGTTCATCATTGCCTTTCGAGTGCTGCTCTTCTAACCAGATGAGTAACTTTTCCGCTGTATTTCCTTTTTTAATTTTTTCTTCCAATTTCTCATTCACAAGTATAAATCTGTTTTTTTCCTTAAGATTTTGCACATTTCTGGCTCGGCGCCTGTGGCTCAAGTGGCTAAGGCACCAGCCACATACACCTAAGGTGGCGGGTTCGAATCCAGCCCAGGCCCTCCAAACAACAATGATGGCTGCAACCAAAAAAATAGCCGGGCATTGTGGTGGGCGCCTGTGGTCCCAGCTACTCGGGAGGCTGAGGCAGGAAACTTGCTTGAGCCAGGAGTTGGAGGTTGCTGTGAGCTGTGATGCCATGGCACCCTACCCAGGGGGACAGCTTGAGGTTCTGTCTCAAAAAAAAAAAAGATTTGGCACACACATATAATAGGAGTGCGATCTATGTGGAGTGTGTGTGGAGGAAATATGGCACCATCCATGTTAATGTAGGTGATATGCACCATTCATGACCTGTCTCTTCCAGCAACTCACAATTAGCAATGGTGGACATTTATATTATAATATTTTTTCATGAAGAGTAACTATTCTTCTTGAAACTTGGCAAATCTCTGATCTTCATCCTGAAATTTTCATTTCTTCCCCTTAGTTTGTGGACAAGCCACATTCCTTCCTT
>NW_003852433.1:7542346-7544357 GCF_000181295.1 Otolemur garnettii | reverse complement strand
GTTTCAAAGGTTTTCTACAACTGTGCATCCAGAAGCACTTTAATTACATACACCCCACTCCCCAGACTGTTCACTCTCCAGAAGATGCACTGGTGAATATATAGTGGCTGTCCCCTCCCTAAATTACTGAGTGAACAAGCCAGGTATTTACATACACATTGATGGAGAAATTCCTTCTTGCGTGCACAGAGCTTGAGCTGTAACTAAGTACACGGTAATATATGTAGATATGATGAAAGTGTAGTTTGTTAAGTATATTCTTCACTATGACTTTTTGTAATTAAGTATCTATTAGTGCTGTATTTTGTCTAATCCTGAACAAAGGTTACTCATTGGTTGTAGAAATACTTGATGATGCAGGAATGGTAGAAATGCCTGGGGATGTATTTCAAATAGAAAATGAAAACTCTGCTTGTTCTCAACATGTCAGTCTCACCTTGTCACCCTCGGTAGAGTGCTATGGTGTCACAGCTCACAGCAACCTCAAACTCTTGGGCTTAAGCACTTCTCTTGCCTCAGCCTCCCAAGCAGCTGGGACTACAGGCACCTGCCACAACTCCTGGCTATTTTTTGGTTCTAGGTGTCATTGTTGCTTGGCAAGCCCAGGCTAGATTCAAACCCACCAGCTCTGGTGTATGTGGCTGGAACCCTACCTGCTAAGCTACAGGCGCCGAACCTAGATGTTGAATTTTTACCAAAAGTTTTTTTCCCCTTAAATATATCACAAGACTACTGGAAATAATGAAAACTGACCCCTGCTTTACCCCATATTTAAAAATAATTTGACTTAAGTCACATTCTTTGTATAAAATGTACAATCATAAAGAGTCTAGAAAAAATATATAGAATATTTTTCTGTCTTTGGAATGAACAATGCCGTTTCAGAGAGGATATTAAAAAAAAATTTAAAAAAAACCAAACATTGAAAACGTCTGCATAGCCGAAGTCCCCTTAAGGGAAATTACTGTGCAAAGCACAGAATGAGAAAATACTTCCGATATGTACATATAAAGAATGTGTAACGTCAGCCCTGGTCACCGGCATTGCCAATATTGTTGCTGCCCCCAGTGCAGAGAACTGTGGCTTCTGTCCAAAGCCCTAAGATGCTGAGGGCAGGTGGGTCAGTTTTGTATGGGCCACAGACTCTACAGGGAACAGAGAGGACTTTGAGTCAGAGTCCTAGCTCACTAAGCCAGAGTTGAGGGTGTCAACCCCCCCCTTAAGGTCCACTCTCACCTGTGCCATGAGGAGGGTGCAGGGGAGAGGATCCAGGTAATGGTGCAGACTCACTCTGTGCTTCCTAAAGCTCCGATTTGGAGACTGAGTTCCACGGTTTCCTTACACCTCCCAAAGCCTTCACAGAGGCAGAGCAGCTGCATTCAAAGAAGCCCTTTCCCTCTGTCTGTTGCGGGGCCTTCCTGCCCTGGGCACTCACAGGTCGGAAAGTGCTAGAGAAGGAGATGAGCTGACCCTGTGGGTGGAGGTACCTGGTTCATGATGACTCCTGGGTCCTGGTGGATCAAACCTAACTCAGTGAGTGCACTGATGGCTGACCTCCCTGGAGGCCCTCAGGGGTTTCCCCTCAGGGGCAGGGAATTTAAAAAGGAGAAGAAGTAAGTTGTGCTAAAAGCTGGCATTCTTGTCTTGTTCCTGATCTTCAAGGAAAATTCTTTAGTCTATCCCCACTGAGTGTGATGCTAGCTGTTTTTCATGTATTGCCTTTTTTATTTTGAGGCATTTTTTTCCCTATTCCTCATCGTTAGTGTTTTTTTGTCAACAGATTTTGAATTTTGTCAAGTGCTTTTTCTGCATCAATTGATTCTTCCCTTCATTCTATTAATATAGTGTGTTATACACTGATTGATTTAATCATGTTGAACCAACCTTAATACCAGGAATAACTCCCAACTGGTCAGAGTGTATAATCCTTTTAATGTGCCACTGAATGTTCTACTTACGAGTATTTTGTTGATGTTTTCATCATAAGAGATACTGACCTGGACTTGGCACC
>NW_003852433.1:7537064-7541697 GCF_000181295.1 Otolemur garnettii | reverse complement strand
CATCACAGCTCATAGCAACCTCAAACTCTTGGGCTTAAGCAATTCTCTTGCCTCAGCCTCCCAAGTAGCTGGGACTACAGGTGCCCACCACAATGCCCGGCTATATTTGGGTTGCAGTTGTCATGGTTGTTTAGCAGGCCCAGGCAGGGCTCAAACCCACCAGCCTTGGTGTATGTGGCTGGTGCCCTACTCACTAAGCTATGGGCACTGAGTCAGTAAGTTGAGTCTTATCTCTTCTTAGTCAATCTAGCTAAAGCTTTGTCAATTTTGTTAAATTTTTTCTTGAAGAATCAACTTTTCTTGACTTCTATTGTTGTAGTAGTCTATTTTACACTGGAGATAGGGAGAGGATGTGATATGACCTTGGTAGAAGTCACTAAGGTGACTTCTAATAACTTACTGAGTTCTACTTATGTTTTGGTACTTTTCTATCTTTGCATTCTATTCCGTATAAAAAGGTTTTTACAAATAACTATAATAAAAAATATTGCTTCACGTAACAACCTTCAGTGTTGAATATAAAATATCTCTAAAGATAATTCTAAATACATACAACTCACAAAATAAATAACTGGGGCTAAATTACATGACTTGGGGGACAAGCACTGAGCTGACCCCTGTTCTGTGCCCTCGTGTCTGATTCAAACTTCCCAACACTGGGTAAACCCTCTGAGGCCCAGGCTGAGATCACAGACTTCCCAGGTGTCAGTACAGGAATCTGCAAGGCAATCACAAGTGCAAGGATTGCTGGGGAGACAAAGACAAGAAGGAGGGGCTTGTTGGGGTGGGCACACAGGACCCAGAAGTCTTCTCCGCCCCAGGAACTTGACCTTGGCCCCTGACCTCCCCTGGGGCAGGTCAACAGGGCACTGAAGCCTGTTTTCTGCTTTCTGTTGAGGATATTGTCTGTTCACAGAGAGCACCTATAAATGTCCATTTGCAGCAAATTAGCCCAGGCATTCATCTGTGCAGCCATCAGGTGAGTGATTCTCCTGGATGATGAAATAGTTGCAGAGGAAAGGGACTCTCTGTAGGACTCCAGGATGAAAAGGCAGAGTTCCCTGCACCTGGCCCTGTGAGAAGCAGGAGACATGATGACACAGGAGTGGGAGCAGTGACCCTGCCCCTCCACTTGGACCTCAACACAATCCACCAAGGAGACCTGCACAGAAAATCTGCACAGTGTCTGGGGCTCCTTCTTCACCTGCTAATTATCATTATTCCCTCTAACGCCGCTGCTGCACCTTGCCTATGTCTTTCTATTACAAGAAAATCATTATGCTGTGACAATAAAAGTATAAATTTTATGACTTCAGTGTCTTTTAGCAGGAAAAGGTTATAGAAGACATTTCTCTTTAAAATATAATAGTTGGCTTGGTGCCTGTGGCTCACGCGGCTAAGATGCCAGCCATATACACCTGAGCTGGCAAGTTTGAATCCACCCCAACCTGCCAAACAATAATGATGGCTGCAACCAAAAAATAGCGGGCGTTGTGGCGGGCGCCTGTGGTCCCAGCTACTTGGGAGGCTGAGGCAGGAGACTTCCTTGAGCCCAGGAGTTGGAGGTTGCTGTGAGCTGTGATGCCACCGCACTCTACCCAGGGTGATAGCTTGAGGCTCTGTCTCAAAATATAAAATAAAATAGTTAATAAACCAGGTATTTTTTTAATTTAAAAATTGGAAAATAAAAGAAACACAACTTGAAATTTTACCCACTTAACATATCTCAAAGTTATTGTTACATTGTATTTCCTTCATGTGTTTTGCTTGAATTTGACATATACACCCAAAAATAATCTATAAAACCTCAGTTTGGGCTAGGCACAGGGTCTTGAGCCTCTAATCCCAGTGCTTTGGGAGACCAAGGCAGGAGGATCACTTAAACTCAGGAGTTTGAGACAAGGCTGGCAACATAGTGAGAACCAATGTCTACAAAAAAAAATTAAATATTAGCCTGGCATAGTGAAACATGACTGTGGTCCTAGCTACTGGGGAGGCTGAGGCAGAAAGGTCACTTGAGCCCAGGAGTTTGACATTGTAGTGAGCTGTGGTCATGCCACTGCACTCCAGCCTGGGTGATGGAGTCTCTTGTCTCAAAACCCCTCCAAAACAGTGGATTGCTTGAGCTCAGGAGTTCAAGACCAGCCTGAGCAAGTGAGACCCTGTCGCTACTGAAAATAGAAAAACTAGCTGGGTGTTATGGTGGATGCCTGTAGTCCCAGCTACTTTGGAGGCTGAGACAAGAGAATCACTTGAGCCCAAAAGTTTCAGGTTGCTGCGAGCTATGACACCTTGGCACTCTACCAACGGCGACAAAGTGACACTCTGTCTCGAAAAAAAGAAGCCTTCAGCTTAAAAAATGGTGCCAAAAAAAATCTAAAAAATGTTCTCAGCCCCTCCACAAGAGCTGAAGAGCCCCCCAGGGGTTGAGCTACTTCTAGCTAGGTTTGGATATTGCAGTGTCCCCTAGCCCATGGCAGGGCCTGCTAAGAATCCAGAGGGATGCAAAGCTGGGCCAGGTGAACTATGTGCTTACACAGGAAGGAGCCCCACCCAGTCTATGTCCTCTACAACTTCTGTCCAAGGCAACTGAAGTGGGGAACTGAGAACCCACTTGCACTGTGTCACCTCATCCAGCAATTAGCCGTGGTTCTCCCTGTTTACCTGGGAGACGGGAGGGCAGGACTGAGTCCTGCAGGGCTGGGACGTTGAATCCCTACAGGGACACTTTCCACGAGAACATACTGTGCGGTGCACCTCATGGAGTCAGGCACATGTGGCCCTGAGACCACCTACATAGAGCCCTCTCTTTTAAAGCAAGGCGGCCAGAGAAGGGCTTGGCCTAGGAGCCGCAGATGCTTGGGTGGAGTGAGTGTCTATCCCCTAGGATATGTTCTCAGGACATTCTTCACTGGCCTGTGCTGATTTCAACCACCCACTTCTGTCCCCTTGCAAGGTCCTATACAATAGTGGCCACCACCCTTTGGTCTTGTTGCTTTCCTAAGGTGCTACAAGGCAAGTTAGGGACACAGCAGAGAACACATGCACTTGGTGTCTCTGCTCCTCCTCCGGCCCTCTCCACACTCACACTTCCTCTTCCTGTTCATCTATGTCCCCTTTTGCTTCCTTGATCCCTCCTCTTGAATCCAGGACAAGAAATTTCTGGAACCAGATTACTATGAGGAGAATTGAATTGTGTGATCTTGCTATGAGGAAGGAAGAGAACAGTTGTGCACCCCTAGGGTCCCCAAGTGCAGGGACAGCCCTGTCAGGGGAGGGGCCACTCCAGCAGGGAGGGCCCAGGTTCCCAACTCCAGCCCAGCTCCCTGCCTGGAACATCCAGGACTGCTCGGCAAGGGTCACAGCTGCAGCCTGCAGGGTAGAAACCAGTGTGATGCCAAGAAAAGGGAAGGAGGCTGGAGTGAGACTTAGAGAGCGTGAAGGCCAAGGACCCACTGCCTGGATGTGACCTGACCTTCAGGATGACAATCATGAAAGGAAGGAAGGGAATGGGGAAGATACACAGAAAAGTTGATTTATACAAATAAAATACGAGATGCAAATAGGAAATAGATTACGTGGAGACTTCTGGTCTACTCTTCATCTGAAAAGGACGCGTTCACACGCACCAGAGCAGTGATGGTGGCCTGGTGGCCTTGGGAAAAGAAAGGAAAGAGATTGGAGGCGAGAACTTAGGCCCTGCTGCTCCTGGTGTTTTGCAGCCCAACAGCAGAACTTAATGCTTCCTCATCTCTGCAGACTCATCTTAGAACCTCATTACTTCACCTCTGCAATGAGAAATGGGCCTGGGATCTCTAGGGCCACCTTTTCCAGCCCAAATTCTACAACTGTAACCAGGAAGGGATGCCTGTGTCATCCTGTCCCTCCCAGAGGCAGCCGCTGTCTCCATGGCCTCCCATGCATGCTCCTATGTCCTTCCCTCATCAGATTTTTCTCCAATGTGGGAAGATTGATAGAAAGATCCAGGATATTCTGCCTGGTCCCTAACCAATTAACTGATCAATTAACTGATCAATTCCAACCCAGGGAGCACCTGAATTGGGCCCGCGGTTGTGCTGGGTGCTGTGAGAGAGACAACTGACTCGACCTATCAAGTGAGTTTTGTTGACCTTAGGAACTTGGGAAACACTTGATCTGTAACTTCCCTTGGCATTGAGCATACTGTTTATAACTTGTTTCTTGCTTTGCTGGTTATGTTTTAAAATAAACTTAGAAACTCAGAACTGTATCATAGTAGCCACGTTTCAGATGCCCAATAGAAATATATTTATATTGTAGACAGTAGTTCCATCCTCACCAAATGCTATCTCTCCCCTGTAGCTAGAGCACCTTCCCTGGCCCAGTGGGTCCTGGGTCTCCCTTAGTGCTTAAAGAGGATGAATATACCTTTAGAAGTAAAGTGAGATATAAAAATGCCCTTTGTCTGCAAGTAAGGCAAGTAGCCATTGCCACATAAATAAAGGGGACCTGCCAGGGTTTGCACTGAGCCATGGGGGACTGGCAGGGAGGGGACCTGGCAAGCCTAAGGACAGGAAAAAGGCTGGAGTAAACACAGCACTGTCTGGCTATAGCAGTGGGTCTGAGATAAAGTGACCAGATTTTTTTTTTTTTT
>NW_003852433.1:7534255-7536551 GCF_000181295.1 Otolemur garnettii | reverse complement strand
GCCTGGCTATTTTTTGGTTGCAGCCATCATTGTTGTTTGTCAGGCACGGGCTGGATTCAAACCCACCACCTTAGGTGTATGTGGCTGGCACCTTAGCCACTTGAGCCACAGGTGCCAAGCCCAATTATTTGTTATTATTAAAGTTTAACATTATAAAATTAATAAAAATAATATAAAATGCATATCCTGGTGAAATAGCCACATGGCAGCTGAAAACTGTATATTCCCTTCCTGTTCTCCCATGTTCCCTAGCTTGCGTTCCCTAGATTGTCATGCATTCAGTCCAAAAATCGGGGCTTTTTTAAAACGCCACAGGACACAGGACAAATTGTTAAAAATTGGGACTGCCCCGCCAAAAGTAAGGGATGTGTGGTCACCTTACTCTAGGGGCGGGGGGTGGGGGTAGGGGGTGTTGGGTGGGGGGAATACTTGTTTGTTCCAGACAGTTTGGCTCTCTCTGAGCTAATTGTCCTTGCCTAGAAGCAAGGGAGGGAGCCAGTCTCCTTCTGATACCTTGCCCAGGAGGAGAGTAGGGAGTTTACATTAGTCTTTTCATTTCCGAATGAAGTTACATTAACCTCTTCCTTCCCAAATAGAGTTACGTTAACCTTTTCAGCAGCTGAAAACTGTATATTCCCTTCCCATTCTCCTGCTGTTCCCTAGTTTGTCATGCATTCTTTCCAAAAATAGGGACTTTTTAAAAACACTGCGGGACATGAGACAAATTATTAAAAACTGGGAATGTCCCATCAAAAGCGGGACATCTGGTCACCTTAGTCTTAGTCTGAGAGGAGCAGTGACTTCTGTCCCTGCTGCCCAGAGGCTCTGTCTGGGCCCAGTCAATCCTAAGAATTAGCCATCAGGGCTGTGAGAGCCAGTGAGGGCAGCAAGCCCAGCAGGCCTTCACACATACCCTCGGGGTTCCTGCCGGCCTTAGGGGTCTTGAGGGGCAGAGGGACAAGGGCCTCTCCAGTGGAAGCAAATCCAGGTTTAATTCCCAGACCAGGATTTGGGATTTGGGTGAGGAATGGAGGCCAGAAATATGCTCAAGGACCTTTTCTTCCTGCATATCTGCAAGAAGTTGGGACACAGGCGGCAACCCCAGAGAAAGAGTTCTTTCCTTCACCCACCCGAGGGGGAGCCTTTTCACCCAGGAGTAGACAGAACAGAAGTGATGGCGTCACTGTAAGTCCTGAAAGTGCTTAGGGAGTGGGCAGCTCCTCCTCCCACCTGGGCACTAGGAGGGCACTGGCTCCAGGCTCAGGTAGTGCCTTTGAGGGAGGCTTGTCCTGCCAGAGATTCCGCCCAGTGGGGGTCAACACCGAACACCCAAACCAAAAGCTCTTGTGTACACTTCCCAGAAAGTTCTAACCACTGCAAGCTAAAGGCCTTGATGTTTGGCAGAGGCAGAAATAAGAAAAAGTAGGTCTCACAGAAAAGATTATCATTAACCGGCAAAGCAAGAAAAGAGGTTACAAACCGTATGCTCAATGCCAAGAGACACAATAGCTTTTATTCTTATGCCACTAAAGTATGAAAAGAACACATATTTCCTTTTGCCTTTGGGTTTCAAACCCTCCTGCCTCAGTATCCAAAGCAGCAGAAGTAACCCAGCTCCTCCCAGGAACCCTTTCTCCTTTTTCCTCATACTTGATGGATAGTTGATGTCAGAAATCCAGTCCATAGAGACAGAAACATGAGCAAGAAAGTCACCCGAGAGCGTGGCTTGCCCATCCCTCCTACTCCAGGTAAGGTCAGCTGGATTACACAGGGTCAGCCTGGCCTTTCCTCTGGGTTCTCAGATCCTCCCTGGCTCTGTGGAGTCAGAGACCTCCAGCATGACATGGCTCACAGTTGCGAACATCAAAGGAGCAGATACCCTTTCATCTTCTCACTTCCCCATTTCCACCAGCAAGTTTTAGCTCTTAACTCTCGTCTCAATATCCTGAAATTCCAACTTTGATGAGCACACTTTGAGATGAGTTCAATGAACAGACCTTGTGCCAGGCTGCCCAAAATACCATTTGGTGAGGATGGAACTGCTCTCTACAATATAAATATATTTCTATTGGGCATCTGAAGTGTGGCTACTATGATACAGTTCTGAATTTCTAAGCTTATTTATTTTTTATTTTCATTTATTTATTTATTTATTTATTTATTTTGAGACAGAGCCTCAAGCTGTCACCCTGGGTAGAGTGTGGTGGCATCACAGCTCCAACTCCTGGGCTCAACCTCCAACTCCTGGGCTCAAGCAATTCTCCTGCCTCTGTCTCCCAAGTAGCTGGGACTACAG
>NW_003852433.1:7528621-7534086 GCF_000181295.1 Otolemur garnettii | reverse complement strand
AGAAAGGCGTATCTGTCTACTGATGTCTACAGTGGACAGAGCAGCTCTAGGGATCCAAAGATAAGGGAGACATGATTCCCCTCCTCCGTGCCTCCATGCAGAGTAGTTGGCTGCTCTGATCCAATCATTCATTTATGGGCACTTCCTGGGCACATGTGGAAGGGTTGGGCACTCTGTAAGGCCTGGGGATAGGTCAGTAAGGACAGCATCTGGGATCAGAGGGGCCCAGCAGGGGCATAGTTGCAAAGAGAGAGACTGAGCATGGCCCTGCAGACCCTGTCTAGACAGGATTCAGAGCAGCAGGAACAGAGGAGTGGGGGAACCTTGCTGCCCTTAGGAGCTCGCCCTCATCTCCCCTGACCCTGGATCAGAAGCTAGGACAGCACCTGGATTAGTGTGAGACCCAACTGGGCAGGATAAGGGGGGAAGCTTTCCCACACCTGAGCTAGATCCCAGCCAAGGCTGCCTCCATCAGACCTTCCTGGGGCCTAACACAGGCTGCCCAGGGCTGAGCTCTGAGATAAGAAGGAACAAAGAGGACACCGTCCCTGCCCTCACAGTGACCAGCTATGGCCAGGCTTCCTTTCAGCATGAAAATATGCTCTGGAGCAGCGGTTCTTAACCCATGGGTCACGACCCCTTTGCAACAATGAAAATACATTGGGGCATCAGGAAAGTTGAGAACCTCTGCTCTAGAGAGATGAAGGATTTCTAGGATGATGTAGTCATGAGAAGGTAGTTCCTGACATAAGTGACATTTTTCAAAGGACACAGGGCTTGGGACTGAGAATCCCAAGACCATTGCAGAGATTCACTCAAACTGATGTCCCCTGGGCCATCTAAGGGAGGAGTAAAGACCACCTGGACTCTGAAATCAGCCTCCATGACTTTGCTGTGCCTGCCCTGTGTTGCAGCCCATGTCCCTCCCCGCCTCCCCTGTAGCTAGAGCACCTTCCCTGGCCCAGTGCTGGGAGCCTTTCTCCAGTTTAATCCTGTTTCTCGGCCAATCCGTGGCCAACAGAGTCCACATGAGGACCAAAAGCAGGTAAGAAATTAAAACCTGTCTCTGTCCCAGCCCCAGGAAGATCAGGCCTGGGACCTCTCTGTGTCTGCCCTGACCTTGTATTCTGTCCCTGCAAGGATGAGTTGGAGAACTGGAGACCTGACTTCTATTCACTGCCTCTCACCAATTTCCATGAATGAATGTGGAACAAAGATGGAGAAATTGGTGGACCAGGGAGGAAGTTTCTCCCTCCATCCATAGTGTTCCAGCTATGAAGACTACGTCCTTGCTGACTGTCTCTCAAGAAGGACCCCAAGCATTATCCTAAGTGGGGTCAACATCTGTACCCAGGTGATGATGTTGAACTGATTACTTATTCTGACTTTGCACCTTTGGGATCCCCCTCTTTCCATAGTACAGAAACCCTTCTGTCTCTCTCCTGCCCCTCTAAACCATGTTCCTTCAGGTCCAGGGCAAGGCTCTACCTGGCTGTCTGTTGTCAATCCCCTGAGAAGCTGCCCATGACTTCTTAAGAGTTTTCATTGCTGGTCACATCAATTTTTACCTTTAATCACACATAGCACAGGGTCCCTTCAGCACCATTGGGAAAATATGCTCTCGAGCAGCAGTTCTTAACCCATGGGTCACGACCCCTTTGTAACAATGAAAATACATTGCGACATTAGGAAGGTTGAGAACCACTGCTCTAGAGAGATGAAGGATTTCTAGGATGATGTCGTCATGAGAAGGTAGTTCCTGACATAAGTGACATTTTTCAAAGGTGCAGTCTCATCTTTTCGTTTTATAGGAAAAAATACTGACACCTGCAGGGCAATCAACTTCTTTGAAAGTTTGGGTATAGCAGCTCCTGTCTATAATGACAGCACTTTGGGAAAGGGAGGATCATTTGAAGCCAGGAGTTCAAGACCATCCTGGGAAAAATAACAAGACCCCATCCTACAAAAAAAAAAAAAAAGTTTTAATTAGCTAAGAGTGGTGGCATGTGCCTGTAGTCCCAGCTACTCAGGAGGCTGAGGTAGGAGGATCTCTTGAGCCAAGGAATTTGAGGCTGTAGTGAGCTATGATTCTGCCATGTCACTCCGGCCTGGGCAACAGAGTAAGACCTTGTCAAGAAGAAAGAAAGAAGAAGGAAGGAAGAAAGAGAGCAAGGGAAAGAAAGGGAGAGAGGAAGGAAAAAATTCTATTGTTAGTAAAATACCATATATTTCCACAAAATGCATGATCCAAAAGAAAATTAAAAGCATAGTTGATCTCATTTTACATTTATATTGACTTAAAACAACTACCTTGATGTGATTCCTTGTAATGGCCTTCGTAGGAAACCAAGAATCTATTTCAAATGGTACATTTGACAGGTACCTGAGTGGGGATTCTCCTGTCCCAAGGTTGGGTTTATCTTTCCCCACCTTGCAATGCACGGCCTACTCTTTGTCCTCCTAGGAAGAGAGCCATGTGCCCACCCTTATGCTCAGTCCCAGAAGAAGACCTCTCGTTTCTTTTTCATTGGTTGGTGAAAGTGATGACAGATTACCCCTGGAAATGGAATTTCCTATTTTCTTTTCTTTTCTTTCTTTCTTTTTTGAGACAGTCTCACTTATGTCACCCTTGGTAGAGGGCTGTGGCATCAAAGCTCACAGCAACCTCAAACTCCTGGGCTTAAGTGATTCTCTTGCCTCAGCCTCCCAAGTAGCTGGGACTACAGGCTCTTGCCACAACGCCTGGCTATTTTTTTGTTGCAGTTGTCATTGTTGTTTAGCTGGCCCAGGCTGGACTCGAACCCACCAGCCTCCGTGCATGTGGCTGGCACTGTAAGCACTGTGCTACAGGCACCAAGCCGGAATTTCCTATTTTTAGCAACATTGTCTATAATGGAATATCAGACCTCAACTGGCAAAGATGGAGTGAAATCATCCCAACTGTACCAGGAGGCTCCTCCTTTTTCAGATTCCTCCTGGCTGTGTGTGACATGTGGCTCCATCAGGGCCTCCAAATAAAAAGAAGGAAGGAGCCCTGCCCAGCACTCCTGGCTGTTAAGATGGGATGAGGATTAATTCTGAGTTTTCTTGTAAATAACTGCAGTTGAGAGTTGGGAGGAGGGATGAGAGTAAAGCTTTACTGGGGTTAATATCCATTTAATGCAAATAGCATGTGAGGGAGCAATGACAAGGACTCCTGCAGCCTCTCTCCTGGTGAGCCCCCAACATGAGCAGGCTCAGGAACAAGGATTGAAGTCCTAACTGATGCCAAATCCACAGTAGCAGTTTAGACTCTCTCCTAAGCAGTAGAAGTGTGAAAGAAAATATGAGAAAGTGTGATTTGGAACCAAAGGACGTACCCCACATCATAGGATTCCCTAGTCAGAGGGGAACCATACAGGCATGGTCCATCCAACGTCCCAAGCATTTGGTTTCTTCTTTGTGAAGTAAAGCCAGTGATGGTTGCTTCTCATTTATCATCATCAAATTACTTTGAGGAAAATACAAAGCCTTCAACAGAGGGAAGACCATTTTATACATCATGGGCCCATGCATGCTGGTAATGCACCTACCATCTGTTATGTAGGATCTTGCATTGATTAAAAGCAAACTTTTATTGGGGGACTGGATTAATTCACGTCTAGGCTCTTCCACTTATGAGCTCCTGAACTTGAGTCACATTTATCACTGCACCTCAGTTTCTCCCTCTGAGGATCGGAGATTATAAACAAATGCCAAGGCATAGATGTGGTAAGGGTTGAACAAGATAAAATATGTAAAGTGTGCAGCAGTGATAGGAGTTTCTTTGAGAAATTTGACATTGGAAATTGTGCAGTAGAAGTGAGAAATGCATATTCTCAGTCATATGCACTTCGCACACACATTTATAATCACACCATGTGGACACACGCAGTCACCCCTAAAGCCCCATGCACACAAATCTACACCATCTAAAGAAAACACAGCTGCTCCCAGGCACTATAGGACACAATCATAGCTCTTCATCTGGAAAAATCAGTTTCCTACACCAATACCCTTAATCCTCATTCCCAACAGGAAGGTGGAATTAGGATAACCCTTTCTGAGTAAAATCAATAATTAAGCCCAACTTTTCTTTTCACCTAGGTTTTTCCTCAGTGACTGACTCTAAAATACATACCATTTTCACTGGTTCTTGAGGCCGCCTGCAAGAACTGGGGCCTTAATTCTAGACAAAACACTTTATTGTATTTATTCATTCATCCTTTATCATAAAGATAACCTACTATAGAAGTTTCGAAAACACTGATCTCCTATCATTTAAAAATAACCACTATGGCTCAGCATCTGTGGCTCAAGTGACTAAGGTGCCAGCCACATACACCTGAGCTGGCAGGTTGGAATCCAGCCCAGGCCTCCAAACAACAATGAGGGTTGCAACCAAAAAATAGCCGGGGGTTGTGCGGGCGCCTGTGGTCCCAGCTACTTGGGAGGCGGAGGCAGGAGACTCCCTTGAACCCAGGAGTTGGAGGTTGCTGTGAGCTGTGATGCCACAGCACTCTACCCAGGGCGACAGCTTGAGGCTCTGTCTCAAAAAACAAAAAAATTAACCACTATTAATCATCTGATATGTTTGCTTCCAGTTTTCATACTTTTTTTTTTTTTGAGTTGCAAATGCATTTACTTCTGTGGTTGTAGCACTGTTGATCGATTTAGTAAATTTTAGTAACATTTTCCATGTTAAAACAAAGCACATAGCTTAGCATTTTAATGATTTTTTTGTACATAACGAGGTATTGACTAAACTTCAGTCATTATTTTAGAATCCACTGGATGACCAGATTTCTGCAGTACCTTCCGCTGAGTTGCAGGCGCCCCGGGCTGTGGCAGGATGCCCGTTTTTCTGATTTGCTGCTGCAGGCAGGCTGTATAGCTTAAATGAGGAACAACTTCTCTCTTTGTATCCTTCGGGTGAGATCCTGGAAAATGCCTTACAATAGAAAGAGCTTTTGACTTCTTGCTGTCACAAGACCATAAGCAACTCCAGCTCCAGCTCGCCCGCTGGCGCCCGCGCGCTGGGAGAGAACACCGAGGAGTCACGAGTCGCAAGCTGAGCCGGGGAGGGCGGTGGCGCTGCTGCTCGCGCTGCTCCTGGAGATTGAAGTAAATAAGTAGGCTAGCTCCTATATAGCCAAGTTACAGGAGCTTGCTAGCTCAAAAAGCAAGGTGCTGCCCTGGAGGTCTGCTATAGGAACGAGTCATCCTTACCACGCTCTGTTATAGTGTGTAGGGATGGAGTGGGGGACAGCCAGCTGCAAGCACTGCTTGACCACGAGATACCACAGATGTTGGCCTGCCTGAAAAAGATCCCCTCTCATGAAAAGCAGCTTCAGACTAACTTTCATTATGGTGAAGAAACAAATCAACACCAGATTTTTTGCTGACTCTGGAAGAGGTCTTAAAAATCCACTTTCAGGAACAATTAT
>NW_003852433.1:7522578-7527742 GCF_000181295.1 Otolemur garnettii | reverse complement strand
AAAGAAAGAAAGAAAGAAAGAAAGAAAATAACTGAGCTGTGCAGCCTCAGGTTCCTCATTTAAGAAAAGCTAAGTTGACACGTTCTTTTCTGAAGTTGGAATTTGGTTTATGACAGTATATTTTCAAGGTCTAAAAAAAAAAAAAAAGCATTCGGAAGGAACAAACTGAAAGCAAAACTTCCTGAATGTTCCCTGTCAATATGATATGTACAAATACACGTATCACATACTCCTAACAGCATTAAGTTTAAAATGATTTAATTGAATGAAGGTATTCATGTTTTAAAAAAATAAATTAGTAATAATTTCTTCACAGTTCAAACTTTTCATGGCCTCTTCACCATCTTCCCAGCAGAGCCACCTGAATCAGAAGTAGTTGTGAGGAAGAGCTTGCAGTGTTGCCTGCATGTAGAATATCTA
The DNA here is from genome assembly GCF_000181295.1 of Otolemur garnettii. Lineage (NCBI taxonomy): Eukaryota > Metazoa > Chordata > Mammalia > Primates > Galagidae > Otolemur > Otolemur garnettii. The sequence continues at coordinate 7,527,322 of NW_003852433.1, read as the reverse complement.
ACAGGGTAATTGCAAGGGCAAATAACTCTATTAAAATGAGGTCATTGGCCAGTGCAGTGGTTGATGCCTATAATCCTAGCACTTTGAAAGGCCAAAGCAAGAAAATCATTTGAGGCCAGGAGTTCGTGAAGAGAACCACCAAAGCAAGAGACCCTGTCTCTATAAAAAAAAAAAAAAAGAAAGAAAGAAAGAAAGAAAAATCAGCCAGGCATGATGGCACACGCCTGCAGTACCAGGGGCACTGAGGCAGGAGGAGAATCGCTTGAGCCCAAGAGCTTGAGGTTGTTGCAGTGAGCTGTGATGACACCACTATACTTTATATAATACAGCCTGAGTGACAGAATGAGATGCTGCCTTAAAAACCAAAAAAAGAGGTCACAGCAGAGCACAGTAACAGGAAAGCACGGGGCTTGATGAATTGGGTTCTGATTCCACATGAACCTAGGAAAGGTAATACACCTTGTCCTCAGTTCTCTGTAGTGCCGCATTATAATGATACTAGGACAGAGTTTGTATTGGGTTATGAAGCTAAAACTGCATGAATACAAGTAAAGGCTTAAGGAAACACAGTAATCGAGTCATCATAATTGCTTTATAAGTGTTTAACTTTCCAACGTCTGGCAGAGTAGGCAGACACTTGGTAGTAGATAACTACAGGACAGGGGAGGATGGAAGTTTACTTGTCATCCTTTACATGGGTATGAAGCCTTACAGCTCTCGGATACTATCTGGAATATCTCCTGTTATCCCCATATCAGCCCTGTGGGGTGGGCAGAGAAAGAGTCATTTAAAGATGTTAAATGATTCTTTTAGATCCATCACTTAGTGGAATTGTGACTCTGGACTCTCGTTCTCAAATCTGACTGTCCCAAGATTTCTGTGGGGAAAGAGTTGATTCCTTTTATTGGTCCCTGAGCTGATCTCATGACCCAGCTTCCTGCCTCTAAGTTTCAACCCCTGACCAAAATATGACAGTTGCCATCAAACAAAGCCCCTCTGAAGGACAAAGGGAAGTCCAAACTTGTGGCCATCCTCTCCCAACATTTTCTTACTGTCAGCTGTCTCTTGGCGAGCCTTCCTGATGACTGACCATTTGATCACCCCAAGTACCCAGTGTTCTGCTTGGCTTCCAAGCTGACTCAGAATTCACAATATTCCAAACCAACTGCCACATGATAGTTGTGCCAAGAATTAACTTCCCTTTAACTGACAAGGCCTGGATGGGCAGTTAGCAGGAATTAACTGTGAATGTGGCCATCTGGGCTTATGCTTCAGTGGTTTAATGAATTAAATCTGTGATGAGCCCCATCCACCCACCCACTGTCACATTGCCTATTGATCTGGGCACCTGAGCAGCCTGCACTAAGGCCTGGATAAGAAGGGGCAGTGGCTGCACCAGTGCACAGTGCGCACCTCCCTGCTCATGTCTTTTCTCCCCAAAGCTCAGTCTCCACGGTGCAAGCTCCTCATTCCTCCCTGGACCCAGCAGGGGTAGGGGGCAGAATCCCATCTTCTCTGAGAGGGACCTGTTCATTGTCACAGCCTGGTGACCCTCACCCTCCCTAAGGATAACACAAACCTCCTTCGCTCTGTCACCTAATGTCTATTCCACTAACTGATGGCACTGTCCCTTCCAGGCAGCATTCAAACAACCAATGATCCTGTCCTCTTCAACTCCATGGAAACCCCACCATGAAATCCCAGTTTCTTTCCTTTCTGAAAAGCCCTTGAATATAGATTGCCAATGATTAATATCAGATTTTGGCATCAACATTCAGTAGGGTTTGGCCTATATTTCCTTTTTCTCTAATGTCTTTTGCTGGGTTTGGTATCAAGGTTCTCATGCGCCGATGAAAGCAGTGTAGCTGTGCTTCCCTCTGTATATATAACTCTCTGAAAGTCTGTGTACAAAATTGGCATTCTTTCTAAACTTAAATATTTGACAGAACAGAGGAAGATACAGGAGCTGAAAACTCATTGGTTTTGTGAAAAAATATTCTTGGTATTTCTTGTTTTTAATTTGATAGTTGCTTTACATGGCTATCCAATGCACAGATACTAAGTGTACACCTCAGTGACATCTTATCAATATAAACATCCAAACCAGTATATAGAGTATTTGAAACAGCCTGGCAACATCATTTTGGCTACTTCCAATCAGTAACCCACAATAGATACCTACCATTCTGACCAAAATCACAACATTTCAGATTTCTCTGCTTTTTAAACATCGCATAATTGGAAGCATACAGTGTGAGCTGTTTTGTGTCTGACTGTATAGCATGTATTATGTCTGAATATTGTTTGAATTCACCAACATTGCTGTGTGAAGCAAAAGTTTATTGAGAATTGTCATATTAGTATGTATGACTTTGAAGCATATGACACAGTAAGTTTATTCCATCTACATTTTATTACATACGCTGTGTTGTTTCCTGTGATAGTTACTCAGAATGATGCTGTTGTGGAGATTATGTTCAAGCTTTGCATGAACATTAGCAACCCTATCTCATTCATGGCCCTTGGATGCAGGTGGCAGGAGTGGGATTGCTGTGTCCTGTCCTCTAGTGAAGAAAGACAACCTGGCATCTGAGCCAAAGGTCCCAGTGAGGCAGAGAAGAGGCAGAAAACCATAACCATATCTCTAACCCATGAACCTTCCTCATACCAGACATCCAGGCCAGTCAAACAGGCTATATTTATTTGTTTTTGAACTACCGAATTAGTGGACTCCTAGAGGAGTTACGTCAAGCCCAGCACCATAGATAAAGCAGAGAAGGCATCTTTCATCCTTGCCATCTAGGTAGAGGCACAAATGCACATCCTTACTGCAAAACTTACAGTCTTGATGGAAGGTAAGCATAGAACTAACACAGCAGTGAGTTTCAGAGCTGGTAACATCTACCATGCACAAGTGTCGTTTAACCCTCATAACATCCCTACAAGTCAGGATCTGTCATCACATCCATTTTAGAGAAAAGGAAACTGAGGCCCAGAGAAGTTAAATCACATAATCAGAAAGTAGCAAAGTTAGAATTTAAACTCAAGAATTTTGGCTCTAGTTTCCTTGCTTGTAACTATCTCAGTTTACTTTTGCTTAGAGCAGTTCAGGGTACAGAAAGAGGTAAATAAACAGAATTTCTCCACAAGGAAAGTTACAAGCATGTGGTGATGACAATGACAAGGTCACGGTGCCCTTCCAGACTCTAGAGAAAAACTGTGGCTTTAAGACCCATCATCCAGGGTGTGATGCAATTGCTGGTCAACTGCTGTTGTGTGGCAAATGTCTCATTTAACTCCTTCAAATCTGTAATGAGATGTAGCCTTCAGTCCCCAGTTCAGTGGAAGAGTCAATAATGTCATGGTCTTGAGGCAAAGACAAGTACCTAGCACATCCCCTAAGGATATATTAAATACAGAGCAAAAGCAAACATCAGAGTAGATTCTTCAAATACTTTTTCCTCCTTCTCTGCCCTTCTCCATAAGCAAAAGCCACCCCACCAAACTTTAAAAACAAAAAGAATGGGACAAATGAACTTCCATCTCTTTCCTGTTGATCAAAGACAAGTGTTTAGAGACATATGCCAAATGGTTTGCTTTTTACAGGAGTTAGTTCTTGAGATTTAACATACATTTTGAAAGTCCATCAATGAAGGGAGTGAAGTTCATTTACACAGAAAACTCTTTGACCAGGGACACAATTCTTTGCAATAGAGTTGTGACTTGGTGTTGTCACACAAACAAAAATATGTAACTGTAGAAATTCTTGAAGTAGGCCAGGCATGTTGGCTCCCACCTACAATCCTAGCACTTTGGGAGACTGAGGCAGGAGGAATGCTTGAGACTTGGAGATTGAGACCAGCTTGAGCAAGAACAAGACACTGGCTCCACAAAAAATTTTAAAAATTAGCTGAGCATGGTGGCACATGCATATAGTCCTAGCTGCTTGAAGTCCAGGGATTGCTTGAGCCTGGGAGTGTGGGGATGCAGCGAGCAATAATGATGCCACTGCAGTCTAGCCCAGATGATGGAGCACGATGCTGTCTAAAAGGGGGGGAAAAAGTGCTCAAAGTAAATGTCCTCAAACTGACAGAGGGAAAAAGTTGTTGAGCTGGTGGTTCTTAAATTAGTACACTTGTAAAAACTAAATTTTACCTTGTCTCAGGCCAGAAGAGCAGAAACACAGTTCTGTCTGAGAAAAATGAAAAAGACATTTTATAGAAAAGGAAGCTGACGCCCAGACAAGTTTGGGAGAACTTTGATTACCAATAAAGGAAGGAAATAGTACAGGAGAGGCTAGCTGATTCTCTGCTCTAAATGTATCTGAAAATATACATTTATAAAGTGAAAATATACATTTATACATTTGTATTTTAAATATAGAATGTTTTTGGAAGCCAGTCTCCTGTCATCATTTGAGGCCTTTCTTCTGCTGGGTCTTTAAAAAAATGTTTAACTCCATTCAATACAATATTGGCTGTGGATCTGCTATAGATGGCCTCTATCAGCTTAAGAAATGTCCCTTCTATACCAATTTTCTTAAGTGTTTTGATCATGAAGGGATGCTGTATATTATCAAAAGTTTTTTCTGCATCAATTTAGAGAATCATATGGTCTTTGTTTTTTAATGTGTGTATGTGCTGAATTATATTTATAGATTAACGTATATTGAACCAGCTTTGAAACCCTGGGATAAAACCCACAGCCAATATCATATTGAATGGAGTTAAATTGAAATCATTTC
>NW_003852433.1:7517368-7521089 GCF_000181295.1 Otolemur garnettii | reverse complement strand
ACCAGAGATGCTGGCATGGATGTGGAGAAAAGGGGACACTTCTACACTGCTGGTGGGAATGCAAACTAATACGTTCCTTTTGGAAAGATGTTTGGAGAACACTTAGAGAACTAAAAATAGACCTGCCTTTTGATCCTACAATTCCTCTACTAGGTATATATCCAGAAGACAAAAAAAAAATTACACTATAACAAAGATATTTGTACCACAATGTTTATTGTAGACCAATTCATAATTGCTAAGTCATGGAAGAAATCCAAGTGCCCACTGACCCACAAATGGATCAGTAAATTGTGGTATATGTACACTATGGGATATTATGCAGCCTTAAAGAAAGATGGAGACTTTACCTCCTTCATGTGTACATGGATGAAGCTCAAACATATTCTTCTTAGCAAAGTATCTCAAGAATGGAAGAAAAAGTATCCAATGTACTCAGCCATACTATGAAATTAATTTATAGCTTTCTTTTTTATTATTATTTTATTTTATTTTATTTTAATATTTTTTTGAGCCAGAGCATCAAGCTGTCCCCCTGGGTAGAGTGCCATGGCATCACAGCTCACAGCAACCTCCAGCTCCTGAGCTCAAGTGATTCTCCGGCCTCCGCCTCCCTAGTAGCTGGCACCACAGGCACTCACCAGAACACCCGGCTATTTTTTGGTTGCAGCCGTCATTGTTGTTTGGTGGGCCAGGGCTGGATTCAAACCCCCCACCTTAGGTGTATGTAGCTGGTGCCTTAGCCACTTGAGCCACAGGTGCCAAGCCATTTATAACTTTCAGAAAGTTATAACCCAATTATATGGGGAAAGGGGAAAGGAGGGTCCCCTTTCCCCATATAAGGGGAGGGGCGGGGGGAGGAGGGGTGGAGGGAGGCTAATTGGTGGGACCACACCTACAGTGCATCTTACACGGGTACATGTGAAACTTACTAAATGTAGAATATAAATGTCTTAACACAATAATTAAGAAAATGCCATGAAGGCTATGATAACCAGTTTGATGAAAATATTGCAAATGGTATATAAAACCAGCACATTGTACCCCATGACTGCATTAATGTACACAGCTATTATTTAATTAAAAATATGTTTAAATGTAATCACAAAAGCCCAAGTAAGAATAATTGTTTAATAGGACACATATGGAATTCCTGTTTAATTTTAAAATACTGGTGTAAGGAATACCCAAATGCACTGTGGTAAATTAATGACAGTTTTGTCCTACTCCAGCTGAAGGAACAGAATGACAATGGAGACAGCTATTCCCTTTGCTAAATTAGTTGGGGTGCTCGTTCAACTAAAGTTTCTACAAGTCTATCATGTCAGGATCTTTTAAGACGAAAATCCCAGCTACCCAACTCAACAAGCAAGTTAAAGTAAAATAGGAAATTGATTGGCCTTAGGGACTTCAAATTCTAGTCTAGGAGTGTGGAGCTAGATGCTCAGTGTCCCAGATTCCATACCATTTCCATTTCTCCCATCCTTTCAGAACTTCTCTCTTCTAGGTTGGCGTTGTCATGCCAACAGGTGACATCGTCCTCAAGAGTGACTGGAAAAAGACTGGATATAACCCTCAGTGGTCCAGCTCAAGTCACATGCTAGGTCCAGGACCAATCACTGCAACCAGAGGGATAGAAGATGCTGATTGGCTGAGTCCAGGTCAGGTGAGCTTTCCTGGCGTTAAGGCGCGGGGTTCTCACAGGTTGGGAAGCAGGGGTGCTTTCCTCAGGTCACCAGCTGTAACCGGAAGAGGGGGGAATAGCTCCGGGGCAGCCAAAAATACCCAGCGTACACTCTGCCATCACCGTGGGAAATCTGGAGCTCTCTCTAACATCTCCAAAGATTCTTCTCATGGTCGCTTCTTGCTCAGAACATGTCCCATATCTTTTCCTATCACCCTTGGCGGTTTCCTCAACACTCCCAAGGCTGCAGTTCTGTCTCTAGCTTGAGTCACCCCAGACACAGACACAGCCCCCTCTTTGATTCCCCCAGGCATTCCTAATTTAAGGTAGTGCTGTGCATAATACTCTTTTACTGAAGTTTCAGGCATGAGGTGGGTTTGGAATCACAGCACAGAATAGGAAGCCACAGAAACTAAAATCCCAGATATGTGAACTCTCTGATGCCATGATACTGCGGTTGGGTTCCTCCCAACCCAGCTCCTCTCCCACTTCTTGTATCAGCTTCTCATCTTGAGGTCCCTACCACTTGTTTCTTGGGTACCAGGTAAAAGTCAACATAATAATGATTTTATTATGCAGAGCAATTTAGTTCTTTATCTTCTACTCTATTTCAAACTGTGCTCTGGGCTTTGCCTTTACAACCAAAAAGACTGCTGAAGTATTTTCCTAAACCACAGCAACAAACCACTTCTTTCCCAAGTTAAAATTGGTTTCTCCCAATGCCAATGAAAACCACAATGAGATGCCGCTTCATACTCATTAGGATGGCTATAATTTTTTTTAAATGGAAAACAAGTGTTGGCAAGAATGTGGAGAAATTGGAACATCCCCCCGCCCCCCGCAGCTCCCGGCATTGCTCGTAGAAGTGTAAAGTGATGCACTTGCTGTGAAAACTGTTCAGTGGTTTCTCAAAAGGTTAAACATGGAACAAACACATGACCCAGAAATTCTACTCCTAGGTATACATTCAAAAGAATTGGAAACGGACATTTGTACACCTACGTCCATAGAAACATTTAGTCACAACAGCCAAAAAGTAGAAACAACCCAAGTGTCCATCAGCAGATAAATGGATAAATGAAATATGCGTGTGCATAAAACAGAATACTCTCCATTTGCAAAAAGGAATGAAACTTTGCCATATGCAACAATATGAATGGACCTTGAAAACATTACACTTGGTGATGTAAACCAAGCACAGAAGAACAAATATTACATGATTCCTCCTAGATGAATGGTCAAATCCATAGAGACAAAGGGGACTAGAGGTTACCAGAGGGCGTGGGTAGGAAGAAAGGGGGAAGTATTGTTTAATGAGGACAGTTTTTCTTGTGGATAATGAGTTTGGTGTGGTGATAATGGTGCTGGTTACACAGCTTGTCCATATATTAATTATACACTTACAAATGGTTAAAATAATATCATGCACCTATTTTCCTACAATATTAATTAGTTAATTGGTAGCCCCCCCAGACTCATTTTTACTTTTGTTAATGTTTCTGTACAAAAACAATAATATAAGTGTATCATTTGAAATATACAGTGACCTGGATATGCATAAATATTTATGTCTATGATCACGCAAGTATTCATTACATAAGCATTTAATGAGCACCTACTGCATGCAAAGCACACACAATGCTAGAACCTGGGGGAAGAAAAGTACAAAGACAAATGAGTTTCAGATTGAGCCTTGAAAGTAAATTTGCCAGGTTTAGCAATTAAAAGTACAAGATGGCTGGGCGTCTGTAGGTCAATGGTTACAGCGCCAGCCCTGTACACCAGGGTTTGCTGGTTTGTTTATTTATTTATTAACTAACTAAGTAAATAAATAAAAGTACAAGATGCCAACTTGGCGCCCCTGCTCAGTGGTTAAGGTGCTGGCACATACACTGGGGCTGGCAGGTTTGAACCTGGCCTGGGCTTGCTAAATGATGATGACAACTATAATTAAAAAAAAAAATAGCTGGGCATTGTGGTGAGCACCTGCAGTCCAGCTACTTGGGAGGCTGAGGCAAGAGAACTGCTTAAGTCCAA
>NW_003852433.1:7493816-7517295 GCF_000181295.1 Otolemur garnettii | reverse complement strand
CATGTACAAGATGCCAAGTGACATCTGAATTTCAAATAAACAACAAATATGATGCCCCACACAATATTTAGGATAGACTTTTACTAAATATTGTTTATTGTTTATCTGAAATTCAGATTTAACTGGGTGTCCTGCAACCCTGATGGAAATGTTTATAGTCTAATTAGGGAGATATGAGACATTCAAAAGTCACCAGAATGCAAAGTACAACGAGCCAAGCATTGAAAGGTCAAGGAGTTCAAATATTTTCTGGTAGAAATTATTATATCTAATTCTAAATGGTCCACCATTTAAAAAAGGTACAAATATATGTGCAGTTATTAAATGGAGAAAACAAACTCTTTTCCATACCATATTTTTTTTTCCTCCCTCAGTTTTTTGTTTTTTTTTTTTTTTTTTTTTTTGAGACAGCGTCTCACTCTGTCGCCTTCAATAGAGTACTATAGCAACAGGGCAACCTCAAACTCTTGGGCTCAGGCAATCCTCCTGCCTAGGCCTCCTGAATAACTGGGACTACAAGAGCCTGTCACAATGCTTGGCTAATTTTTTTCTATTTTTAGTGAAGATTGGGTCTCGCTCTTACTCAGTCTGGTCTCAAACTTCTGAGCTCAAACAATCCACCCACCTCAGCCTCCTAGAGCACTAGGATTACAGGAGTGAGCCACCGCACCTGGCCTCCTCAGCCTTTTTTTTTTTTTTTTTTTTTGAGACAGAGTCTCATTATGTCACCCTGGGTAGAGTGCTGTGGTGTCACAGCTCACAGCAACCTCGAACTCTTGGGCTTAAGCGATTCTCTTGCCTCAGCCTCCCAAGTAGCTGTGACTACAGGCACCCACCACAATGCCCAGCTATTTGGGGGGTGTAGTTGTCATTGCTGTTTAGCAGGCCTGGGCTAGATTTGAACCCGCCAGCTCCAGTGTATGTGGCTGGCGCCCTAGTTGCCAAGGTTTTTTTTAACAAACATGTTTCTCTGTTACTTACTTAACAGGCTTTCTCCACATCCACTTAATAAATTTTGAGGGCACTCTTCTTTTCCAGGCACTCTTCTGGCACCACCGACAGAGTGGTGAACCGGACATTGCCCTGTCTTCCTGTAGTTCACAGGCAAGTGGGAGAACAGACAACAATGGGAAAAAATGAAAGAACAAAACACACCTAGTGCTGAGAACTGTACAGAAGGGAAGATGAGGGCTGTGAAGATGAGTGGTTGCAGAGGCTGCTTTAAGGCATCAAGAAAGGGCAATTCCAGACTGAGGCCTCATAGTAATGTACAGAGGTCTGCCATGAACCAAAGAAGAGCACTGAAGGCAAAAGAAACAGCAAAAGTACTGTAGCAGAAAAAGAAAGACTATCAGAGTGCCTGTAGTGTAATTGCATGTAACACATTCTCTTTAAAAAATGGCATCTTTCTTTTGTTTCTTTTCCTCATCTTTCTATGGAGGGCATTTTGAATGGGAAATGGTCAGATGATGGGCAGCAGAAGAAAGATTAAGTTAGGCACTTCAACAATCCACAAACTATTAGACTACATGATTTGTAGGTTCATTCCAAACCCATTCTTCTAAGACATATTAACCAGAAGAATAATATTAATATCTAACAAATAGGTCACTTACAATGTGTAATGTTGGTTACATGCATTATCTCATTCAAGCCTCTAACAACTCAGAAGTCAATTCCCTTCTTATTATTACTACTTTTCAGATGCAGATACTGAGGCCTAAAGAGGCGATGTAGCAGGCAGCAAGAGTAGGATTGGAAGCCTTGTCACTATGCCTTACCACCTACCTTTACTTTTACAGACATCATGAACCCAGAATTATAAGCATGAACTGATTGGCCCACTTGGAAAAATCTCTAAGAGAAGTTAATGAGTCAGGACCCCGTTCTTGTCTAAAGAGTAGCTTCTTCCTTCCTCCTTTAAGGCAGAGTTTCTTTTCATGCCCTACATTCCACCAGTTGCCAGGACCAGATCTCTACAAAGAAAATCCACCAGCTTTATGGGAACATGCTTCCCCAATGCCTAACCTCAGCATCTCGTTGTTATTATTTTTCTTTATAGCATCTGTCAGTTTTGAATTATATAATTCTCCATGTGGTTGTTTGTTAAATATTTGTCTTCCTAGCTAGACTGGAAGTTACATGAGGGAAAAGGAATGGTAGTCGGTTACATTTGGGACATAACCATCTAGAGTTGACAGAACATTTTCTATGTCTTTCTTTGAATCGTACATCCATCATCAGGTAGTTATTACTACAGATCAAGCCTTAACACTGAGGTGAAGCATTGTGTGAAGCAATAAAGCCTCCAGATTCCTAATTATGCTTGGGTCAAATTCCAGTTCTGTCACTAACTGTGTGTACCATTAGGCCAAACACTGAGTAACTAATCTCAGTTTCTGTAGCAGCCCGTATAGCCTATGGCTAGGAGGAGTGAGAGTTATAAGAAATACCTGTATAGTTCAATAATGGAACACCTTGGCTTGGCGCCTGTGGCTCAAGCGGCTTAGGCGCCAGCTACATATACCTAAGGTGGAGGGTTCGAATCCAGCCCGGGCCCGCCAAACAACGATGACTGCAACCAAAAAAATAGCCAGGCATTGTGGCGGGCGCCTGTGGTCCCAGCTACTTGGGAGGCTGAGGCAGAAGACTCACTTAAGGAGTTGGAGGTTGCTGTGAGCTGTGATGCCATCGCACTCCACCCAGGGGGACAGCTTGAGGCTCTGTCTCAAAAAAAAAAATAATAATAATGGAACAACCTTGCTGAAAAGGGCATGGAGAGGGATTTAGCTCTCCTAGCAAGCATGAGAGCTCACGAGATGAGAGCATTGGTGAATTGGCAGTCTCTGCACCTGTGGTGTTGAGAGAGATCAGCCTTGTACTAGGCTGGAGGAGCAGGCAGTCGGGAGCAGTGCGCATTCTGTCATGGACCACTTACTCTGCCTCCGCTCCTGCCTGCAGAATGCCAGCACTGCATCTCTCTGCTGGAGATTACCAAGCTCTATGAAAGACTAAGATCTATCTATTCTAAGACCGCTTTACTCTCTCTCTCTCCAGCTGAAGTAGATAGCCCTCAGGCACCTAAGAGAAATTGTTCCTGAGCAAGGTAGCTTAGCGGTCCGCATCCAGAACCTAGTTAAGCAGGCCGGAGACCTACCCAGTCCCGGGCCCTGACAAGTGGTGGCAGGAGTGGGATGTGACAAGTTTCCTCATTTATTCAGCAAACATTTGTTGAACATAATATGCTACTCCTCCAGTCTCTGGGACAGAGCAGTGAGCAAGAACAAAATCGCTGCCTTTTTCTCGTGAGGAAAGGAGGTACTAAGAAACTGTACGTTAAATGTCTAAGGTAAATGGTGATTGAGTCTAGCAGGGGCGGAAGCCAGATAAAAGAGAGAATGAGGGTAGGGAGTGTGTACATTAAGGGAGAAGAAGAGTGGCGATTTTACAAAAGGATGTCAGGTAAGGGCTCCCTGAGAAGCTGGCATTTGTAAAATGGGAATACAGTGTCTACTTCTAGGGCTTGTGGTGGAGATTTAATAAGAAAATGCAAGGATTTGTTTTAAAAAAAAAATCTACACTACATCCAAAATGGACTTATGTGACGTCTAGAGATGTCCTCCTTCAGCCCAAAGGATGAGGGAACGTTCGCCAAAGCAGAACGGTTGGAATGTTGCCCAGAGCGGAACGTTGCTCGCAGAGGGAAGTTGGTCTGAACGGAAACATTAGTTTGGAGGGAACATAATGCCAACGAACCTTAGGTAGGAGAGGAACTCAGCCCGGGTATACTGTTACCTTGGTAACGCCGCGCGCCCAGCGGGCGGAGGCTGGGAAGGAAGGCGGGCACGTGTGGATGCACGGGGCGGGGCTTGCGGCGGAAGTGCTCTTTCCGCCACTGCTAGCTGGGAAGATGATGCGTTCAGTGTTAAAGTGGCTGTACTTCGGCCTGTGCAGCCTTTTGGTGGTGCCGGCGGAGGCCCCGAGCCCCGAAGACCCGCCCGAGCGGAGCCGGCCGTACGTAGTGCTGCGTGGGCAGAACCTGGGTGAGCAACCTCTGGCAGGCGGGAGGGGATGAGACCTACGCTGCCGCGGCTCTGTAAAGCCGGAGCCTGGCACGCGCGGGGCGGACGCGGGCAGGTGGTGGGCTTTGTGAAGGCGGGGGAGGAGGGTATAGGCGGAGACTCTCAGGGAGCCCCGCGACTCTATCTCCAAAGGACTGGGGCAGAAGGCCTGCGCTTTACCCTTTAGCGCAAGACGGGAGACCCAGTAGGCTCTCGGTTGCACGTGAACAATCTGGGATCCGCAGACCTAGGTCTCAGTCTGGGTTCCCTCATTTCTGGCTGTGTGGGATCAGGCTAGGCAACAGGGCGCATATTCTTCTTTCCCGAAGAGGCCAGTACTCATAGTAGTAACAGTAATCGACAGTTGTGCATTTCTTATATACAACGTGCTGGGCTAGGTGCTTTGTATACGCAAATTCATTTGAGCCCTGCAGTTGCTTAGTTAGAAAGGTGCAATTTTTCAACACTGTTTTACAGATAAGAAAACTGAAGCTCAGAATGTTTAAGTTATTTGCTTAAGATTACACAGCGAGGGCTGGACGCGGTGGCTCACGCCTGGCGGATGGATTGTTTTGAGCTCACACGTTCGAGTCCAGCCTGAGCAAGAGCGAGACCCAATCTCTAAAATTAAACACCCGGGCGTTATGGCGGGCGCCTGTAGTCCCAGCTACTTGAGAGGCTGAGGCAAGAGAATCGCTTGTGCCCAATAGTTGGAGGTTGTTGTGAGCAATGACGCCACCGCAGTCTACCGAAGGTGACAAAGTGACAGTCTCAAAAAAAAAAAAAAAAATTAAACAGCTAGGAAGGCTTAAGGGTCAGTACTAGAAGCTAGGTTTTATGAGGCTTGAAACAAGTTTTGAGTGACTCTCTTCAGCGCACGCACACGTATGTGTGCACGTGCTTTAGAAGGAGCCCTGAGGCTTAAAGCTTAACAAATTTCCGCAATAAATATGCCTCTTGTCAAAGTCTTCCTTTCCCACTTTAAATTCATCCATATATCTACAGAGTGGCCTGTAATATCATTTCTGGATTATTTTGACTCTACGTGCTACATGAACTCAGGGCCTTTCTGTACCAAGCATTCTGCTAAGTAATTTCTTCGCATTATCGCACTAAATCCTTTAGAACAGTGTTTCTCAACTTGGATATTACTATCCTTGGATATTACTATTCTTTTTCAAGAATCCTTTATCCTGCCGATGAGAGGGGCTATCCCACAGACTGTAAGATGTTTAGTGGCATCCCCAGCCTTCACCCTCTAGATTCCAGTAGCACCCCATAAGTCCAAGGTAATCAAAATGCCTGAATATATTGCCGAATGTCCCGGGGGAGGGGGAGCAAAATCCCCCTGGTTGAGAACCACAGCTGTAAAACAGTACTACTTAAGGCTTTCAAAACAAACAACACTAAAAACTAATCATTTACCACATAGTTTTTTGCTTTTTCTTTTTTTTTTTTTTTTGTAAGACAGAATCTATGTCACCCTCAGTAGAGTGCTATGGCATCTCAGCTCACACCAACCTCAAACTCTTTGGGCTCAAGCGATTCTCTTGCCTCAGTCTCCCAAGTAGCTGGGACTACAGGTACCTGCCACAACGCCTGGCTATTTTGTTGTTGTTGTCAGTGTTGTTTAGCAGGCCAAGCTGTGTTCGAACCCCGGTGTATGTGACCCATGCCCTTAACCACTGAGCTATGGGCACCAAACCGTCATTTACCACATAGTTTGAAAACACTGCCCTAAACAATCTTTTGCAGTGGACATTTTTTTTTAACCTCTGTAGAAGAGGAAACAAACACAGAAAGGTGGAGTAAGTTAAGTGAGGTCACATAGGAACCTAGAGGGTCTGACCCCCAAATCCTAAAATCTTGTCTGTTTTGCTGTGCTAATTGTCTGGGTGATAATAATGGTTTTCATTTGTCATGTTTGTTACCATGTTGAGTGCTTTCAAAGGTAACCATATTTAGGCCCCAGGAAGCCCTTGTGAGGTAGGTTTCATTTGTCCCATTTTATGGATACAGAAAATGAGACTTAATGATGAGAAGTGACTGTGGGGATGGACTGAAATAGTCTTCTAAGGTTCTGTCTGGGCCTGCCACTCATGCAACTGACACTACATGCAAAGTACAGGCAGGGGTAAGAAAGATTGAATGAAGCCTCGGATGGGTAGCGATCCAAATGGATATTGTGTACTTAACTCATGGTTTTAAGCTCTTCTCTATTTTTTTTAAAGCAGATTTCCAGTCTCCTGCATTCTTTGGGAGTTTTCATTTTTTTAGAGCCCTTCAGAAAATGGCTTAAATGGAATAAGACAGCCTTAACTCCATTGGAGTCAGAACATTAGAAACTCTGAATTTGGGACTTTTGAAAATTAGGTCAGGTATTTAGTTAACAAGGCCAATTTTGAGCCATGACATTTAGCTGACATTAAGTCATAGATTTTGTTTAACAGAGACCTTAAAAGTACTTCTGGCCTTCTGGAGTTATGACACACTTGTCACCTTTTTCTTCCTTCCTCCTCCTCATCACCAAAAAAAGATGATCTTTTTAGTCAGTTTTAAAATAATAACTGGGTTAAGTGTAGAAGGTGGGATCACAGATACTCCAGAATTACTGATTTAAATAAAACCATGGTCAAATCTTGGTCTTTCAGAAGAATAGTAGTCAAACTGGAGAAGAACCATGGTTATGCCCCAGCTGGAGCCTGGGATGGATCCACATTACTTAAAAACGTACACAGGCGCTGCCAAAGATAGCATCATTTTGAATGCTTCTCAAGATCTCTGAGATAGTTAGAAACAAGATTGTATATCACTGCTGCTGTTGACGAAATCTAACAGGTTTCTGGTTATGTCAGTAGTTTAAAACTTAAGGTCCTTGATCCTGCACCAACAGGGCTCAACTTCATAGGTTTGGTTCTCACCCAAGCACCTTGAAAATTTTAGATGTGAATCAACTCCCAAGGTCCTTGTCAAGGCTCATCTAGAGACTGATTACACCTCCAGGCATTAAAGGTGTGGTTGGGCTCCCTGCTATCCTTAACCCCCTATAATGGGATGGTTCTCCACACAGCAGCCAGAGGGATCTTTTTCCCAACTAAATCAGGTCAGATTAGTTTTCACCTACAACACTCCAGTGGCTTCTCTTTAAACCTACAATAGGGCGGTGCCTATGGCTCAGTGGGTAGGGTGCCAGCCCTGTATACCAAGGGCAGCAGTTTCAAACTGCAACAAAAAAATAGCCAGGCTTTGTGGCGGGTGCCTGTAGTCCCAGCTATTTAGGACACTGAGGCAAGAGAATTGCCTAAGCCTAGGAGTTGGAGGTTGCTGTGAGTGACACCACAGCACTCTACTGAGGGTGATAAAGTGAGACTCTGTCTCTACAAATAAATAAATAAACTTATAATAAAATTGGCTCAGGACCTGTGCTCAGTGGTTAGGGCGCTGGCCACACACTGGGGCTGGCAGGTTCAAACCCAGCCCCGGCCTGTCAAACAAGGACAACTACAACAATAAGAAAAAAATAGCCAGGCATTGTGGTGGGCATCTGTAGTCCCAGCTACTTGGGAGGGAGGCTGAAGCAACAGAATCACTTAAGCTCAAGAGTTTGAGGTTGCTGTGAGCCATAACACCTCAGCACTCTACCACTCTCCCGAGGGTATAGTGAAACTCTGTCTCAAAAAAATAATAATAATAAAATAAACTTATAATCAAATCCTTATTTCCTTCATGGTCATGAAGGCCCTGCATAAACGGGCTCCAGCCTTCCTCTCTGGCCTCCTTCCCTGCTTGCCTCTTTTCTGTTGAGTTGCAGGTTTGTTCTGGCCTCAGGACCCTTTGATGATCCTCTTGGGCCTGTGCCCTCTCCCTGCAGAGTGTCATGTGGCTAGGTCACTCCTCTCATAAAGGCTCCTCAGATTGTTCCTCCACTGCCCTGCTTTTTGTTACTCCTCCTTTTCCCCTCACTGGCACATTACTGTTTTCTTTGTGGCACATTAAGAAATGCGTCAAATACTCATTTCTCTCTCCCACATATATGGAGACAACTCAAAAAAGGGACTGTTCACTGCTGTTTGCCCAGTACCCAACACAGTGGCTGGCAGCAAGTGGCTTTTGCTAAATCATTGTCAACAAAGGGATGAATTACAGAACCTGGAGCTGCCATTATGAGATAACCTGTTTTCCCTTTGCAGTGTTGATGGGAACCATTTTCAGCATCCTGCTGGTGACCGTCATCCTTTTGGCATTTTGTGTCTACAAGCCCATCCGGCGTCGGTGACAGCCAAGCAAACAAGTTCTTCTACAAGTACTAGGGAACAGGATAAGTTGTGTTGCACATGGGCCAGTGGAGAAGTTGGAATCTGAACTTTCCTACTTAGAACTGACCTTTGGTTCAGATAATTGGTAAATGCTAAATGATTTAGAAAAAACATCAATTAGAAATTATTTTTTCCTAATTCTGTAATGCAAATAATAGGCCCCTGAGTCTGCCTCGCAGTGTTTTTTGTTTTTAGTTAGCTGTGCTTGTTAAAAGACCTGAAACCCAAGGTTCAGTGTAAAGATGGAGTGCTCCTAAGAAAGAAAACATAACCCTGTGTTTGTAAGAACCACACTGGAAATGACTAATCATTAACGCTTGAAAATATTAATAAGAGGAAGACTTACCACGTAGACATTCTCTATTTGAGAACCACTCAGTCACAACGGGTTAAGCATCACAAATGGTTTTCATTTCCTCTGAGGTGGGCTATAATACTCTGGTTGCAGTATCAGCATGGGGAACTTAGACCGTCTCTCCTCACCTTTATCTGGCTCTGCACACAGGTGCCCCCACTGAAGTCAGGGTCCCATCAGGTAGACCTGTTACTGCATACGCCCTTGGCCTGAAAGACTCTGGGGATGGACTGAAAGTATTATTAGTTGGCCCATCTGAAAAAGAACTCCATCCTGCTCAGACACATTGATGTCCCCCTGTTGTGTACTTAAGACCTTCCAGCCCACAGCCTAAACTTTTGGTAGCTTTTCAGATTTGGAATCTAAAAGCTCAGCAGGAGCTCCTTTCAGCCCAGGGTGGAAAGGTCTTAACCAGGAAAGTGCATGTGCTCTGTGCTGGAGTGTCTGTTTACACAGATGTAATCTCAACTTGTCAAAAGCTGCTATTATTTTGCACTGTTGGTGAACTGGATTTTTTTCCCCTATTGAAATGATACTTTTGTGCTTATAAAGTGCTTATCAATATTTATTTTCAGGTGCTTCTGGGACCTTAACTTTATTTTTAAATGGAGATGCTTATGTTCCATTCAAGCACAGCACTGATCTCTTTATTTTTGTTAACCTGTACTTAATGTGAAATAACTGATGTGGAATACTGTAACTGTTTAACTGAAGAATTTGTTTTTTGTAATGTTGAGCCATTGAAATGTTTGCTGTTTTGTGCTTTTGAGCAAAAATTGGCAATTAAAGTAAAATCACATATGTTGTTCTAGTAATTATTTCCCAGAGTGTTTGAAATGCAGGGTATGTATGTCTGAATCTGATCTAATCTCTTAGCGCTGTGAAGTGAAATTCTAAATTCATAGTGTGAAATAACACCCTTGACTCTAGGAAAAGCCATAATCCAACTCTCACGCTGGGCCAGGAGTTAGAAGACCTAGATTCTTATCCTAGCTCCAGTTGCAAAACAGGCTTAAAGTCTCCAGAGCCTCAGTTTTCTTATCTGTGTACCACATACACTGTTAACTGCTGTGAAGATGCAGTGATGTGAAAACTAATACAGATGTAAATAAATGAATCAGCACAGTTGGCCTGCCGCATAGAAGTTCATGGTTATAGCATGTGGCATTGACAGAATTCAGTCCCAGAAGCACATCCCCATCTCATCTGGAACACTGGTTTTGATGTACTGCCACAATATTTATTGCCATTTTTAGGATTTTAAATGGAAACACTAAAAATTTGCCAATCCTATAATCCTTGCCATTTGCTCAGTAATAACAGCAGTGGGCTCATATTCCAGTTTTCTGAAACAATTTTGCAGTTCCACACACAAATGTAAAATCCAGTCTAAATATTCTAATTTTATCATCTGTTTTTTATAAGATTTCATGCTAAAGACAGACAAATCTTTGTAGAAAGAGGCTTATTGCAAAGAGATGCCTAAAGATAAAAACATCAATTCTGGGAAAGAGAATTATACTAAAAATTTTATGCACCAAAGACTGGTCAACTTGTACTTTCAAGTGGAATTATTTTCCCTGGCCTTCATCTTTGGAGGCACAGGAGGAGGTGATAGCCAAACTCTAAACTTCATAACCACATTGTGCCAGTACCAATTCTGTACCCAAATGAACACATCCAATTAATTTGTATCAATCAGATAAAAATAAACTATATTAGCCAACACTAAACTTTCTTTAAAGAAGTCTTCCCATGTTGCTTGTGATTTAGGGGTTCTGGGATGTTATTAGCATGTTATATTTCTAGCTGGACCATAGTCTTAAGCCCACACATACAGAGGGTATCAAATATATATATATATACACACACATACACACACACATTTTAAGGGAAAAAAAACTATTAAATTTGTAATACTCAAGTCACATTTGACTTCTGCAATTACAAGAGGTGCTTAATTTCCGGCCAGGCAGGGTGGGCTCACACCTGAAGCACTCTGGGAGGCCAAGATAGGAGGATTGCTTGAACTCAGGAGTTTGAGACCAGCGTGAGCAAAAGCAAGACCGTTTCTACTAAAAATAGAAAAAAACAGCTGGGCATCATGGCACAGGCCTCTAGGCCCTGCTATGTGAGACGCAAGGCAAGAGGAGTGCTTGAGCCCAAGAATTTGAGGTTACTGTGAGCTATGATGATGGCACAGCACTGTATCTAAGGCAACAGAGACTCTGTCTAGAAAAAAACAAAACATGTAGTCAACTTTTGTTATCAGTATATATTATTATAATTTTAATACAGCTATTTCCTTTGTTAGGTGTATATATTTTGGGGGCACCCTCTGTATTTTTAGACTTTCAACTCCATCACCTTCACGAAGAGTCATTTGAAATTTCCATAGTTCAGTTCATCTTCCTTGACGTCATCTGTGGTGTGGTCAGCGGGAGGCTGGAACCAGGACAATTCTCTTTCCTGTCATTTTTTTTCCTTTCTTGTCATTTAGAACAGACTCTTCCACATTATATAATGTGTGGCAAGCTTTTTCACAGAGCAAAGTACCTTAGAAACTTTGTTAGCCTTAGTAACAAAGGGTTACTTACCTTTATCCTAGCAGTATCTAATGTGCAGAAGTTTCCCAATTAAAGTTCTGCTGATAAAGGAGCCACTTGTTTATGAACCTAAAGAAACTATCCAGTTGTAAACTAAATAATCCATAGATGTTGCACCTCTTGGCCTAAGAATACAAGCAGTCCCCAAGTTACAGACATCTGACTGACATACAACTTGCACTTAACAGAAGCTGTTACAGTAAATCCCTGAGTTACAAACATCAACTGATATATGACTTACACTTGATGAGCGGGGCTATTACAGGTAATAGGTAAACGTACCTGTGCCAGCTTTCATACAAATTCAACTTAAGAACAAACCAACAGAACCTTATCTTGTTTGTAACCGGGACTACCTGTAACAGTTTTCTTCATGGTGTTCTCATGGCTCAAAGTACTGGTGTTTACTTTTTGACAAAAGCAAAGCAGCTCCTTTACGTCTTTCTGGAACCCAAACATTTTTATTTGCCACTGCTCTTTGTTTTTAATACCACCATATTTAGATATAGAATGAGTTTGGACAAAGATCACCCTCATAAAGCACTCTGGCTTCAAAGGAGAGATACATTCACTCTGAGATTTGGGGTTGGCTTGGCTTCCCTTACCCAACAAGTGCCAGTCCGCCTCCAGGAAAACCAGGGAGGAGTCTCAGAGCAGACCCAACACTGGCTTGGTTTTAGTTTCCATTTGTAGCCGTGGGGTCTATAACTTCAGCCCAGGAAGGCTGAAGGCAGCATGCTACTTTGTAATCCTGTACAACAGTACTGTGACATGTTTTAATGTTCTCCTGACAGACAATAGGAGTGTGGGTGCAACCAGCAACTAGAAAAAAACATGAGAAGACTCAAAGACTGGAATATTATATGAGCACCCTAAGGAAGCAGTCTTTATTTGCATTTTAAGAGTGAACAGGTATTTGAAAAATGCTGCAACAGGTTGATATGATGCTCAGTCCCTTTTTATATGACTCCCTGGCGAGAAAATCGGAGACCTTGGGGAGCAGAGCAATGGAATGCAAACGTAGAAGTTACCTATGATTCACCATAGTGAGTAAACAACATGGCCTAACTGCAGCCATTCCCAAGAATTGTGTCTTCACACCAACAATGTTTACTTCATGTAAACAAGTAAACAAAAATGCCAAGCCGCATATTTGAAACAAATGTGAAGTTGCCTATACTGGCCTTGTGTGTACAGAAGGAATTTTGGTGAGACCATGACAAAAAAGGCAGATGGTTATATGGGATTAAAAGCACAATTCTTTTGTGTCTAGGAACATCTCACTGTCGACACTAACTGTATGATATGTTAACTGGAACAGTACTTTATGTTTCTCTTCCTATCCTAAAAGAAGCGCAACAGAGGAAACAGATGCCAAACAGAGGAGGGTATTGTTAACCGGGATATTTCAGTGCAGTCTGTGGGAATGAACACGCGGGCCAGCGTGAGTGGTGCCCTCAGCTGTATTCCACAGAGTTCTGTGTGTTGTGTGATGGTTATTTACAAGAGGGTTTGACAAAATAGTTAACTACTAAAGGTATCCAAAAAAGGCCTGAGAAAATCTGGTTAAAATGTATAACCTTGTATTGCTACTGATGGGAGTAGTTGTTTTTATATCTTTTAAAAATAATAAAAATTCTGTTAAAAAATATATTTATCCAGAAAGATGCTGAACTCTAAAAAGCAATGTGGAATCATTTTCCCTTTAGAATGAAGAGCCAGTGAACTCTGTTTTAAGCTCCTTTTCTAATTTCAAATCCAGCTTTCCTCTCAAGTAAGACTAGGCATGCAATGGAGTTTTCCTAGGTTTTTACATGGAAATCCTTCACTAGGGCAGGCGTAGAACAGGTTTGGTTGTAGGCTGTTCTAGTACTTTGGCTAGCTTGCCCACTTCAAGAACAAGCCTCAGATTCCTCTAGCTCAGTGGTTCTCAACCTGTGGGTACGACCCAGGAACTGTATTAAAGGGCCACGGCATTGAGAACCACTGCTCTAGCTGCTCCTTCAGACAGGATTAGCTGCCTTTGATTTAGCCAGAAGGATCCTGCTTTCAAAGGAATTGCCTTTATAAGTTCAAATCAGATCCCTCAATAAGTGGAGTGAGGTGGTTTGAAACAATTAGTAA
Organism: Otolemur garnettii; assembly: GCF_000181295.1. NCBI lineage: Eukaryota > Metazoa > Chordata > Mammalia > Primates > Galagidae > Otolemur > Otolemur garnettii. The sequence goes on along the minus strand of NW_003852433.1, from coordinate 7,503,833 downwards.
TTTTTAAGGCTAAGGCAACAGCCACGGTCATTTGTATATCTTAATTTGATGCAAATAGTTAATCATAATCTAAAATAGATACTGTACATATCTCCTCTTTAACTTCAGCTGGGGATGGATGGAAGGAATGGAATAATACGGAGATGGAGGAGGGAATAATGACAATGTCCTAGAAACCCTGTATAAAGGTAAAAATAAAGAGTAGATCAACACAGATTACCCATTTCTTTGGTGAACAGTAAAGAAATGCCTCAAACTCTCATAAACCACACTCTACTGCTGCCGCTTCTCTCATATATAAAAGCACCCTGACTCTGCAATAACTTGTTATCACTCCTTAATAAAAATGTATCTACAAACTTGCAGGGATTGGGGTTTTGTCTAAAGCTGGTAGTAAAAACGTGACCTGCAAGCCAATACAGCTAATGGAAAGTGACAATGCTCTCTTCCCCGTGGCCTAAAGATAGGGCCTGCCAATCCCAGGCCCTTCACCCTGGGGAGCGTCCTGGGTGAGCCTAGGAATCCCTGGTTCTGCACCTGGGTAAAGAAGGGGCAGCTGCCATCTGCTGCACACACGAGGTGCAGGCCCTTAGCCCTGGGGCCCTGGTTGCCAACATCCATGGCAACCCAGAGCCTCTGCTTTGTGCAGCCTATGGGCAGAAATGTCTACTTGTCAGTGAGTGACAGCTGTAAGACTTGCTGGAGCTCAGCCTCTTCCTCCTGGAGTCGGAGCTCCTGTTCCTCCAGCTCTTTGGCAGAGAGCTCCATGGCTAGCTGCAAGTCACTATCAAAACTGCTCATATCAGTTGGGGCACCAGAGCATGGGCCTTCAGTGCTGGTGAGGAGGCTCTCCTGGATGGCCCTAGGTTGGAAAATGGGAAAAAATAAGACAGTCATTATTATTATAACCATGGCGCAGCAGCAGCAGCTACTTTTTCTTAATTGCTTACTAAGTGCACATAGTGCCAGATACTTTACATGCACAATGCCATTTAATACTACATAGCTCTGGGGTAGGTGCTGTATACAAATGAGAAACCAAAGGCTCAGGGAGGTTAAGAAACCTGGCCAAGATGACACCACTACTAAGTGATGGAGCTGAACTTTGATATGTTTAAAAGGAAAACCCAGGTTCTTCATCAACCCATTCTCACAAATGCCTAAAGTATAAGAAGATGGTTTGTAAGATGAATCTTGAGTTCTTCTTCTTTTTTTTTTTTTTGAGACAGGAGCCTCAAGCTGTCCCCCTGGGTAGAGTGCCATGGCATCACAGCTCACAGCAACCTCCAACTCCTGGGCTCAAGCGAGTCTCCTGCCTCAGCCTCCCAAGTAGCTGGGACCACAGGCGCCCGCCACAACGCCCGGCTATTTTTTGGTTGCAGCCATCATTGTTGTTTGGTGGGCCCGGGCTGGATCTGAACCCACCACCTTAGGTGTATGTGGCTGGCGCCTTAGCCACTTGAGCCACAGGCACCGAGCCAAGTTGTCCTTCTTTAAAAAAAGATAATCTAATCATCTCTGTGGATTTTCCTCAAAATTTCCCATATTTATATATAAACTTCCCACTGAAGACATTTATACTCTGTGATCATCTCTTCATAGAAGAACAAACCAATCAGAAAACATTGGTGCTTTTCTCCCAATGGTGCTGACCTATGAACTAGGCAACAGTTCTATCACTCATTCCTGGACACTGGTTATGGAAAGTTCAGACCTATTTTCATGAGTAACTGCTACAACAGGAAGCACAGCACCACACAACTGCCTAGGGACCAAACACATGGCACAGTGCATGTGCCCATGTATTGAGCACCTGTGTCAACCTCAATTTAACAAAGTTACATCAATCACCTCTCAAACTGGTCTTCATAGGCATGTGTCTGGCTGATCCCACCATTTGAAGCTGGTCCTAGAAGTTCCTAGCAAAAAAAAACATGATAGACATGAATACCTCTTAGAAGGAATGGGTTCCCTACTGATGAGGAAACAAAAGCAGCAAGGGCAAAATTTAAAACATTTATGTGCTAGGCTTGGCGCCTCCTGTAGCTCAGCAGCTAGAGCGCCAACCACATACACCAGAGCTGGAGGGTTCGAATCCAGCCCGGGCCTGCCAAATAACAATGACAACTACAACCAAAGAAATAGCTGGGCATTGTGGCAGGTGTCTGTAGTCCTAGCTACTTGGGAGGCTGAGGCAAGAGAACCACATAAGCCCAAGAGTTTGAGGTTGCTGTGAGCTGTGACATCATGACATTCCACAGAGGGTGACATAATGGGACTCTGTCTCAAAAAAAAAAAAAAATTTATGTGCCCATTATTGATAGTGCTGTGTAAAGAACCAATAGGGACTTGGGTTACCTTGCAAACACCACCTACATGTCAGATAGTATGACATATGCCACAGCCTGACTCACAGCCATACTATGAGTCATACTTTTCATACTTTCCACAAAATCACTCTATTAAAAACAGCTCACCTTGTGCAGAGTTTAAATGACGAAAGCAGGCAATTCTTTTAGGGCAAGATTAGAAGACAATCCACTATTCATAGTCTTTGACTTTGACTACTCTCCTTAGCAAACTTATGATCAAACAAGGCTTATGTAGATACTCGGGGGAAGAGATAAGGTCACTGACATTGGGAAAGGGAAAGCATACTGAGCTGACAGTGATGCCCAGGGTGGGGTCTTCTCCCAGGAGGCCTCCCAAAGGGACTATGCCTGCTCCAGGGTTTGGCTCTCAGCCTAGCAGCCTCAGAAACCAGAATGGGTCTGGGAAGGGGTCCATGATGGTGGCAAGGCGAAATGAAGGAGGGTACTCAGATCACCCAAGCTCTGAGACTCAAGGACAAAACCAGAAAGCCATAGCCTGAGCCAGTGGGGATGCTAGAGTGTGGGTACTATTCTCAAAGCTTAGCAGCCCTGTAAAAGCAGGGGTCAGGGCTGCATCACCAAAGAATTCCCAGTGCCTGACAAAAATCAGACACTCTGCAAATGGCTGCTGAATGAATGATAGAAAGAGAAAAAACCAACAAAGCAATAAACAGACACACCAGAGTCTGTGTCCAGACTCCAGAGGCAGATCAGTCCTCAACTTAGTAGAGCCAAGAGCACAGGAGGGAAGGGACAGTGTTCTATTGGGGAAAGAGGACCTCAAGTCTTGGATTGTAGATAAGGCCTGGAGGGAGAACAATATAAAAGTTGACTGTTCTGTTGGGCAGGGTGGTGTGCCCTATAGTCTCAGCCATTCAGGAGGCTGAAGCGGGAGGATTACTTGAGCCTGAGAGTTCAAGACTGAAGTGAGCTATGATTATACCAGTGCACTGCAGCCTGGGCAACACAGTGAGACCCCATTTCAAAAAAAAAAATAAGTAGCTCTTCTTACACAAGTCTGTTCTGTCCTTACCTCTGCATTTCACTAGAGACACAGAGTTTAAGGAGATGATACCCCCTGGGGAGGGAGTTGGGATTAAAATCCACATAACTACTTTCATCTGAGGCTACCAACCATGGATAATCTTCCAGAAAAAATATGATAGTATGAATTAACATGAATTTACTGCTTTAGTACTAGAAAATTATAAAGCACAACTTGAGCTACATGGGTGAATATGAATAAAAACAAAGTCTATCTGAAGATATCCTGTGACTGGTGCTGACGGGGTTATGCAGATGGTCTCTTACATAACAAGATTTTGTGAAGAGTCTAGGTGCATAAAATATAAAAATTATCTGAGTAAATGCCGTGAGTGTGCCAAACTTGTTCTTTAGAATAAGTCTTCTACTTTAGCCCCAAACAGGCCAAACTAGAAGGTGTGCCCTCCCAAGCCTTACCATGTATTCTGACAACACACCTGACTCCTATTGGACTCCAGCAGGCTCTGCTGGATGGCAAACTGCATTATCTCATAATCTTCATCTTGCAAATGCACATTTCTGCCATTGTCTTGAATGTGGTAAGATTCAGGAATTTCAAACACAGACTGATCGACCTCAAAGTTTGTGACATGGGAAGCTGAAACACAAAAGGCATCCAGTGTCTGAGTTATTACAATTAATTTCTACTCCAACTTTTTAAATTTTTTCTTTTTTTTTTTTTTTTTAGACAAGAGTCTCAAGCTGTTGCCCTGGGTTGAGTGCTGTGACATCATAGCTCACAGCAACACCTCTAACTAGGGCTCAAGTGATCCTTCTTCTTCGGTTTTTTCTATTTTTAGTAGAGATGGAAGTCTTGCTTTTTTGTTCAGGTTGGCCTCGAACTCATGAACTCAAAACTATCCACCTGCCTTGGCCTCCCGGAGTGCTAGGATTACAGGTGTGAGCCACTATGCCCAGCCAATACTTTTTAAATTTAAAAAAAAAAAAAAAGAAGAAAGGACCCAATTGATAATAAAGTTTGTGATTATGTGAAAGATTATGAGAGAGAATAATGATAACAGAAAAAAATACACAAGTATGGCCTTTTCTTGGCCTTGTTTTAGTGAAAAAATAATATAAAGTACAGAATGTGTAAAATGAAAAGTGAAAACTTCTCTCCTTAGTCCATCCTTACTGTGAGTATGCACGTTTAAACATATACACAGTCACGCCAATGTGTTTTTTTCCTTTTGTTTGTTTGTTTTAGGGGGACTTTGGGGAGACAGAGTCTCACTCTGTTGCTCTGGACTAGAGTACCATGGCCTCAGCCTACCTCACAGCAACCTCAAACTCCTGTGTTGGAGCAATCCTCCTGCCTCAGCCTCCTGAGTACCTGAGACTACAGGCCTCGCCACCATGCCCAACTAGTTTTTCTATTTTTAGTAGAGATGGGGTCTCCCTTTGCTCAGGCTGGTCTTGAATTCCTAAATTCAAAGGATCCTCCCACCTCAGCCTCTCACATTGCTAGGATTACAGGTGTGAGCCACCACATCTGGCCTATTATTTCCTTTTGTATTATGTAGTATGGTAAACATATAAAAGAAAGTATATAAAATATCTGAACACTTACAAGAAAAATGACAATAAAAACAAATGCCTGTGTACTAAAACACAGAATACTACAAATACTACACCCCAGTTATACCCACTTCTTAACAATGTCCCTTCCTCCTCTCTAGAGTTAAATATACAATGCAGAATAGTGCTTTTCACTATCTAGTAGCTCTTCTCTGGAGTTGCGTCATATGTATATAATTTTAATAGTTTGGTTTAGCTTGTTTTTGAATTCAACACAAATGCAGTTATCACTGTTGTTTAGCTGGCCTGGGCTGGGTTCGAACCTGTCAGCCTCGGTGTATGTGGCCGGTGTCCTACTCACTGAGCTACAGGTGCCAAGCCTCAACATTAGGTTCTGAAATTCACTTAGATGTACATGGCAGTGCATTTTTATCTTTATCACTGTGTGTCATTTCATTGTATTAATACAGCACAATTAGCATATTCTACAATCTCAGGACATATGGGTAGTTTCCAGATTTCTGCTGTTATGAATGATGCTACTGTCCCTTATTGGGATCTCCAGATACCCACATGTACAAGTTTCTCTCGGGTACATACTAGGAAGTGCGAAGTCACAGGGTATACACATGTACAATTTACTAAGTAATGTCAATTTTTTTTTCAATAAATTATACCAATTTATTCTTCCTTGCAAAAATAGATAAGTATTCTTTTGCTGCACAATCTCACATACACACATTACCCAATTTTATTGCTACTAGGGAGTGTAAAGTTGTATATAGTTGTTGAGTTCAATTGTTTCTATTTGAAGTTTTAATTTACATATATTAAAATGCTACCTTTTAACTCCTTATACTGGAAGACTAAAGAAGAAAAACTATAGGATCAATAGTTGCATAAAAAGCATTTGACAAAAATCAATACTTAATACCAATAGAAACTCTCAGCAAACTAGGAATATAAGAAAAGCATCTCCTCAACCTAATAAAGGATATCTACAAAAAAACTGACAGCTAACATCATAGCTAATGATGAAACACCCATTCTTCCCTGAAATCGGGAACGATGCAAGGATGTCTTTCTTACCACCTTTATTCAGCACTGTACTGGACATCCTAGCTAATGTAATAAGGCAAGACAAAGAAATAAAAAGTTTAAAGATTGGAAAGGAAAAAGTAAAATTGTCTTTATTTACAGACATAATCATGTCTGTAAGAAATTCTAAGGAATCTTCTAAGTCAAATGAATTTAATAATGTTACAAGATACAAGATTAAAATATAAAAATAAGTATTTCTATATTCTATTAACTGGAAAATAAAATTAATAAGTCAATTTACTTATTTAATAAGTCAATAGCATCTAAAAGCATGTATTGGATTGATGGCAAAGGAACATGTGGAAATTTGGGGGCATTTAAAAATGCTCTCCATCTTGATTGTAGTGGTAGTTATATGATGCATGTGTTGAAATGTATGGGAACTGTCACACTTAAAATGGGAGCATTTTATGTATGTTACACCTCAATAAAGTTGATTTTTAAGAACATGCTGTCTTTGCTTTTTTTGTTTTTTAAAGACAGAGTCTCACTTTGTTGCCCTCGGTAGAGTGCTGTAGCATCACAGCTCACAGCAACCTCCAGCTCTTGGGCTTAGGTGATTCTCTTGCCTCAGTCTCCCAAGTAGCTGGGACTACAGGCGCCCGCCACAACGCCCGGCTATTTTTTGTTGCAGTTTGGCCAGGGCCAGGTTTGAACTCACCATCCTTGGTATATGGGGCCAGAGCCCTACCGACTGAGCCACAGGCACCACCCAAGAACATGCTATCTTTTTAATACAAGAAGAATCATACCTACTCTACAAATTGTTTTTCACTTAATCTAAAATAAATCAAAAATTTTCTTTTACCCACAAAACACAGAGATCTGCTTTGTAAGATACTCCAATTTCAAACTGAATAATTAGTATAATGATTGAACATATGAATATTTTTTAGCACACAGAAAATTTTTTTACCTGAATTGGCCTGCGCCCCATCCACATTTTGAGATACAGTTTCTTCAGCAGTGCTACAGCCATTAACATTCCCAAATGTAATCCGTGCATTTAAGACATGAAACAAGGGAATTTCTAACAAAATAAAAGCTTTCATAAGTAAATTTTACTGAGAATAATATTTACTGAGTGCTTACTATGCTAATACTATGCCAAGCACTTTTTATAAATATAATTTCATTTAATCCCCATAACCACCCTCCCCAATATACAGATTCGAAAACTGAGACTAAGAGAGTTAAACATTTTCTCCTAGATCTCAAGTGAGTAAGTGACTAAGCCAGGATAGGATTCAAGTGTCATAAATATGAAATCATCCAAAATTAAAATTCCTCATGAGTAGTATGTATTACATATAGCATTTGCATACTAGTTTGGATTCTAAAACATATTTAAGTATCAAAGGATCTTGGTGTCAATTGTCTTCCTCAAATTAAGTATCTAGTTTGAAGTTTATATCTGTCAGTACTATTTGTAAATAGAACTGATGGTTGACGACCTCTTAATTTTGTTATGAAAAATAAGCCAAGAACATATTTCTTCAAATCAAATTAAACCAGAGGATAATTTTGGCCTCCTCTATTAAGTCTATTACATGCTACTTTGTGCTCAAAGTGCTCCAATTCCCTGAAGCACATTCTTCCACCCACAAAAACAGGCAGAACCTACAAGTGTTGCTGAGGTCTATTTAACAGTACCTATTTTGACAGGAAATCCAGGTGGGAATTCTAATTTGATGAAATCTCTCAATCTTGCAAAATGAGCACTAGTTCGAGCCATTAGGTCAATAATGGGAATGACCTGTTCCACGAGAGAGAGAGGAAATTCTTCACACATCCATAGTGTTGCTTTAAACCTGCAAGATTCAACCAAGAAAAGACTGAGTCCTCATCTACCAGACGGGAAAAGGATATTAATGCTCTGCAATAGGCTAGAGAGCATCAGCCTGCTTATTCTACACTCTCCCCAGTGAACTCTTAATTCAGAGCTATTGCGGATCTAGAACAGTGTTTCTTGACCTTTTTTATCTCACAGCATATGTGAACCTATAGTTAAACTTCTGTGGCACACTTAAATTATGTGGATCAAAAAAAAAAGTAAAGGCCAGGTGCAGTGGCTCACACCTGTAATCCCAGCACTAGGGAGGCAAAGGTGGGTGGACTGCCTGAGCTCATAGGTTTGAGACCAGCGTGAGCCAGAGCAAGACCCTGTCTCTAAAAATAGCTGGATGCTGTGGTGGGCGCTTGTAGTCCCAGCTACTCAGGAGGCTAGGGCAAGAGAATCACTTACGCCCAAGAGTTTGAGGTTACTGTGATCTATGATTCCACGGCACTCTACCAAGGTTAACAAAGCAAAACTCTGTCTCAAAAAAAAAAGTGTTAAAAAAAAGAATATATTTACTGTACTTTGAACTTATTTCAAAAATAATTTATGGGGCAGCACTTGTGGCTCAAGGAGCAGGGTGCCGGCCCCATGTGCTGGAGGTGGCAGGTCAAGCCCAGCCCTGGCCAAAAACTGCAAAAAATAATAATTTATGATCTTTAAAAATTTTTGCAACACACCTAAGATCCTCTCATAGAACACCAGTGTAAAAACCACTGGTCTAGAACTACAAGGAATTCAGCTCACCCTGAAATCTGGCAATCAGGGGAAATGACCTACACTACAACTTGCCACTGGATCAGCCTTAAATGACAAGCTAGAAGACATTGATAGCTGGTGGAAAACATTTCATTTGATCAGCTGAAGCTTGTTGACAGTTAAAAAAAATAACGAATTTCTACAAGCAATCTCTATTCTATTTGGAAAAGGGCTAATAACATGAGCGATCTAGGCTCGGCTCCTGTAGCTCACTGGTTAGGGCGCCGGCCACATACACCGGGGCTGGCAGTTTGGAACCCAGCCAGGGCCTGCTAAACAACAATGACAACTACAACAACAACAAAAAATAGCCAGGCCTTGTGGCAGGTGCCTGTAGTCCCAGCTACTTGGGAGGCTGAGGCAAGAGAATTACTTAAGCCCAAGAGTTTGAGGTTGTTGTGAGCTGTGGCACCACTGCACTCTACCAAAGGTGACATAGTGAGACTCTGTCTCCAAAAAAAAAATGAGTGATCTACTGTTAGCTTTCATAGCATAAAGTAATTTAAACATTATTTTTTTGAAAAAGGGGCAGAGGAACAACCAAACATAAACAGCATAAAACAGCAAGACTTCTGAAATAATCCATGAGTTGAAAAAGGCAGCTGAATCTCTCTTACTTCTGAGTTCTAATCGTCAGCTCTTTTGGCCTTCCGATGTCCCTGTCTTTCAGATCAAACTCTTCGTTGAAGTACTCATCAGGTGTGATAGCTGTGGGGTTGTTTGCGGTGGCACATTCCGTAGTAAGGTCCTGCCAAGCCAGAACTCAGGAGAGTCAGAAATGCCAAATGATGTTCACAAGTGGAGGCCTGCCACACTCAGTCTGTGAGGTAGACATGTTAACCAGCTACAGATCAGGAAGCTTCAGTCATTAACTTCTTTTTATTAAGTGACTGCACAGAACAAGAAAACCTACAAAGTGCCACCAAACTCCATAGCAAGTCTAAGGATTTCTCCACTTTAAAATATTTCCCCACTCTTCTTTACATTTTTCTCTCCTGATTACACAAGAGAGAAAGAAATACCTGAAAGCACATGAGATTTGGAAGACTTCAAGTTCCAGCTCTGTCACTGTGTAACTTTGACAATGAAAAGGTAATTTCATTTTTCTGACCCTCAGGGACACCCACTACATCAATTTCATATAATTATCATGAGAATCAAGTAAGAAAATGTTTGCTAAGGTGCTCTGTTAACAATATAAAATCCTGGGCGGGGAATGTGGTTCAGTGGGTAGGGCGCTGGCCCCATATACCAAGGGTGTCAGGTTCGAACCCGCCCCGGCCAAACTGCAACAAAAAATAGCCGGGCATTGTGGCAGGCACCTGTAGTCCCAGCTACTCAGGAGGCTGAGGCAAGAGAATTGCCTAAGCCTAGGAGTTGGAGGTT
>NW_003852433.1:7490855-7493399 GCF_000181295.1 Otolemur garnettii | reverse complement strand
TTTTTTTTTTTTTATTGTTGGGGATTCATTGAGGGTACAAGAAACTAGATTACACTGATTGCATTTGTATAATGGATTTTTTTTAAAAGCTGGGCATAGTGGCTCACACCTGTAATCCTAGCACTCTGGGAGGCTAAGGCAGGTAGATTGTTTGAGCTCATGAGTTCAGACCACCCTGAGCAAAAGCAAGACCCTGTCTCTACTAAAAATAGAAAAACTAAGGCAAGAGGATCACTTGAGCCCAAGAATTGGAAGTTGCTGTGAGCTATGATGCCACAGCACTCTACCCAGGGCTTAAGACGCTGTCTCAAAAAAAGGGCTTAAGACTGTCTCAAAAAAAGCACGTTATTTCTATCATCACTACTCTCACTTATCTAATTTTCTTCCAAAATCTCCTATTCCAGCTTGGCAGTATTCTTTAACCTTTTCAAATAGAGTGGCCTGTTCAGGATCCAGGAAATGCCATCACAAGCACAGAGACGTCATTTCCTTTCATTAAACTGCACTGAAAGTTCATTGCTTCAACTTACCCCTTGAGCACCAAACTGGTGTTCCACGGTTCCCAGCAAAGATTCCAGTGGGTTCCTGTCCGCTATAGAGGAGGGAAAAGTTTAATGTCTAATGTTATATATTACTTGCAGCTATTAAAAAAAGAAAACTTTATCATATTTTAAAGTTTCAATCCAAGCTATGTGCATTAAGGAATCTGCTTATAGGCTGATCAATAAAATCATCCACACTGATTTTGGTGGTGGTGATTTATCCTTTATACTACACTTTTTAGAAAGATCTCTAAAACTAGACATAGTCACTAAAATCAGAGCAGAACAGAGGGAAGAATCTGGACTCAGAATTAGCCAGATCTGGATTCCAGTCTCACCTGGCCATTCACTACCCAGGTGTTCTGGGCCTCAGTTCCCTCCTCTGTCAGACTAGAGTAATAGTGGTGGTGGTGGTGAACAATTAATGCATGCTTACCGCCTACTACAGGCACCGTAATGAAGGTTTACACATTGTAACTCATCTAACTCTCAATAACTCTACAGAATGTCCAGTATCACTTTTCACTGCTGAGGAAAATGAGGCACAGAGGACAGGTAACTTCACAAGGCCATGGAGCTGGCCAGGCTACAACACAGCAACCACGCAGCAGCAACATTCTGGCTTAGAGCCCAAGTTTTGTCCAAATCTTTCATGATTGTTTATACTAAATGACCCATTCCAATGATAAATATTCTCCAATATCCTTATCTATAAAATGGCCAAATCCAACAACTGTTCTTTTTGACACATGAAACGTAAACAAACACACATGAATGGCTTTAATTATAGCTGAAGCCAACTATGGGAAACACCTCCAAAAATGTGTCAGACTAAAAAAAAAAAATGTGTCAGATCAAGGAAATTTTTATAAAAAGGAAGTTAAGATTAGGACTTCTCCATCACATTAACCCTAAGCTTTAGAGAGCCAACAGCTCTCTCTAGACTCAAAAATGAAAGAAAAGAGGAGGAAAAAGGGAAGCAGGAGGGTGATTACCTTTATATCTCTTTTTTTCCTCCTCGGTCAGATGTTCTGTGCGTATTTTGGTTATCACATTCACATTGTTTACAGTGTATACCTTGAGAGATGTGTGCAAAAGAAAACAGTGACACAGGGAATCAAAACCCAGAAAATAAGCATAGCAAGAGCAAGAATTCTAAAGCCGAAAAAAAAAAATCCAGCAAAATAAAAATGAGAAATGGTTAACAATCATTAGGAATCTTTAGAGAAAATATTCAAACTATCAACTTAGAAATGCTTCAGCGGCAGTTACTTTCCGTATTTGACAGTTTTAATACTGAGGAGTTAACAGTGACAGGCTGCATCTTCCCACTTGCTCTTCTTGTGGCTCAACAAATGCAAGCAAATGTCCTGCAATGTACCTTTCCCACCTGGACTTGTAGTGTACTATACCCAAACCTCGATCGTGTACTTTTACTGAGCTCTGGTAATCTTACAGCAATACTAACTTAGATAGCTATCTGCTAGGCAGAAGGAAAAGAAATAAATACAGGATTCTCTAGACTTATGAGATTTAGAGAAAATCAGCAAGTCACTATTTATTATAAAAGGTATTGAGTGCATTGACAAAACATTATGTAACAGCCAGGTAAATGCTCTGCTATCAAGGTCAACTGAGGAGTATGGTGGTCTAGACAATCAAACATAAGAGTTAACAGAGAATACCATATGTGGATCCCCCACCTTCAGAGCCGGGGAAAACACACTCAGCACCAGAATGACTGTTTCTAAACATATCTTGCTGAGCATGGCATAAATTGTCTCTGCTCACTCAGAGGCCACCAGAGGACCCTGCAGCACCTGGCTCCATTGCTGCTAGCCATCAATGCCTGCAGTGCTGTAGGACTAAGGCAAGGACACATCACAGAGCCTTCCAGCTGATAAAATGCCAGATGACTGAATAGACACTTGTCTCCACTATTACCAACTATTTTAAATTTGTTGATGTCATGCAAATTGTACTGCCTACAATTTGCCTGATT
>NW_003852433.1:7481088-7490752 GCF_000181295.1 Otolemur garnettii | reverse complement strand
TTTTTTTTTTTTTAATTGAAGTCATTGCTACTGGCACAAGTGATACTTGTCCTCCTTCCTGTCTATGACATTGTTTCTTTCTGGCATAGCTAGAGACCTCCTTAGGACATGCCATCCTATTTTCTCAAGGTCAGATCAGATAAAATAAAAAGTCCAAGTGAGAGACACATTAGACAGTACTTATTCCCCAGAGCATCTTCATGGCACAGATGCATAAAAAAATCGGAACAGACTCATTTGCATAGAAGCTAAACAGCTATATTAAATCTTATTTTAAGAGTTTCCTTTTACCTTTGCTTCGTAACCATTAACAACTTCTGCTTTATCTGTCCTCCAGCCCCAGAATCCGGATTTAGTTCTGATAAAAAGTGAACACCACAAATTTCTACATGTACAATATGCCATTCAGATTTATCCCTGCAGCCTTTATAGTTTTCTTCCCCCAGCTTAAGTTAGTGAAGGATACTTGGAAATCATGGTCCTACTATCCACAAAAGGATGCTATCAACGACAGATGGCTTAAACATCCCCCACCCCCTCCCACAGCTACTAATCAATTTGCCTCACCCTAGGCAAAGAAAGCCTCCATGCTTGGCTTCTTTATAAGAACAACCAGCACAGGGGACAAAGGTGATGACATTTATTGGACAGCTGTCCTAAAGAAGTGAGTGAAGACAACCAGCATCCAAGGGCTCGCCACAAGTGGTATCTAGGTCACAGTATTTACTTGGGTCATCTTAACTGTGGGCATGGACGTCAGTGGTGCATCTCCATAAGCAGCCACATCGTTGTTGTTTTTTTTTTAAGAGACAAAGTCTCACTTTGTCACCCCTGATAAAGTGCCACTGCATCACAGCTCACAGCAACCTCCAGCTCTTGGGCTTAGGCAATTCTCTTGCCTCAGCCTCCTGAGTGGCGGGGACTACAGGCGCCCACCACAACGCCTGCTATTTTTTTGTTGTAGTTTGGCCAGGGCCAGGTTCGAACTCACCACCCACGGTATATAGAGCTGGCGCCCTACTCACTGAGCCACAGGCGCTGCCCAAGCAGCCACATCTTAATCAAGGAATTCTTAGAACAATGAGGCACAGACCATCCTTCTCCTTGGAGGAGTGCAGGTAGTCCAGGAAATCATTACTCTGGCAAGCTGCTTGGAGAAGCCATTAATGCCTACAAAAAGGCTTGTGGGTCACTTGCTTTGTCAGATTTGGTGCGGCAGGGAGAAAAGATTCAAAAAGCTGTTTGTCAGCCCTGCTCTTCATCAAAGCTCTGTGGAACTGACTTCAAAGTAGCCCAGCATTCCAGCAGCAACCTTAGGAATATATCCCAAAACCCAGCTGTTCAACTCAACATACTCCTGAAAAAAATGCATTTAGAAATCAAAAGCAGCCAACAGAAGTGCATTAATGTACATAGTTACCATTCAATTAAAAAAAAAAAAAAGCAGCCAAGAGGCTCTGATTCTTTTTCCAAGCAGCTTGTGCTAGGAAATACTACCTCTCCTAAGGGACTGTTGACATGCTCTGCCCTTTGTCTAGGACATCACATCCTAGCTCCACTTGGCCCTGGGTAGGGCAATAGCCTGCCTTCTGCTCTGACTCCCAAGTGAAGTGGGACGTCACGCAGGAAGCTCAGGGAATAGCAGGAGGTTAGCCATGTCACAAAGAACATATGTGGTTATTTGCATTTTGTGTTTTCAGTTTGTTTTTCTCCTAATGGGATTTAGTAAATGAAATTAGTCCAGATGGGGTTCAAAAGAGTTTATATATGGATTTTAGCCCATTGGAAAAGGAGGGACCAGTGCTTTTATTTTCCTGCTGGTTGTCTACAATTAATGCAACCTGACTGATGGAGAGAAAGAGAGGAATCCTAAACAGACTGCATCAAAGGCTACCGGTCTCCAATGTACACTTCAGAAACAAAAACAACAGCTACTGGGGAAGGGGGTTGGGACCACATTCAACCAATTAATAAACCAGCCTCCTATCAGCCATCAATACTTGAAAATGCAGATACTCCTTTTTATTCAACCCTCAGTTCCTTGTTTGCTTAAGTCATTTGATATTCTGGCAGAGAAAATCACTGTTTTCTGGCACAGAGTCCAATGGGGGACTAAAGGCGACCTATGTCCACCTCACTCTTCTTTCACGCTAAGAAGACGGAGCCACACCTTTCTTCCCAAGAACCACCATGCTCCTCACTTGGCGGCATCTGCTCCATCAAACCTGCCTTCTACTCCCCTTTGCATTTCCACTCTCTGACAGCAGTTTTGTTATTAAACTCAATGTCTACACCCATTTTCAATTTTCTTTTTTTTTAATTTTTATTTATTTATTTATTTTTATTGAGACAGGGTCTCACTTTGTGGCACTTGGTAGAGTGCTGTAGCATCACAGCTCACAGCAACCTCCAACTCTTGGGCTCAAATGATCCTTTTGCCTCAGCCTCCCAAGTAGCTGGGACTACAGGCACCGGCCAGGACACCTGTTTTTTTTTTCCTTTTTTTTTTTTTAAGAGATGAGGTCTCACTCTGGCTCAGGCTGGTCTCAAACTCCTGAGCTCAGAGCAATCCACCCTCCTCAGCCTCCCAGTGCTAGGATTACAGGCATGAGCCACTGCACCTGCCTACACCCGTTTTCAAATCAAGATCCTCAGGACTCCTTGGCTCTTTAGTAACTTTGCATGAAAGAATATCCGGAGATGATAGGACACCCAGCTCCTCCTCTTGGGCCACGTTTACCTCTGTCCTCACTGAAACCATCACACCAAAGGCCACCTGGCAGGCACTGTATCTTGGTGGCTACTACACAATTTGGAGAAAGGCCCTGAAGGTGGAAGGGAATATTCTCTTTGAGGTAGACAGAGCATAATTTTTCAAAGAGAAAAATCCAAACTGCAACCAGACAGTATATACTGTATGCTAAAAATGCATTGGAGGAAGGTTTTAACTTGTAAGCCCCAAGCTCTAAGTAACAGATTAGAAAGGATAGACAAAAGACTGTCATAAAATAAGAGAGTGCCATGCCTTCCAAATTCAACTGAAGGAATGCTCACGCCTCTGGTTAGAAGCAGACGTGTACACTTTTTGCACTAGCAAACCTCATTCTCAAGAGAGGCTCATGGCACGGCGCCTGTGGCTCAAGTGGCTAAGGCGCCAGCCATATAAACCAGAGCTGGCGGGTGCCTATAGTCCCAGCTACTTGGGAGGCTGAGGCAAGAGAATCACTTAAGCCCAGGAGTTTGAGGTTGCTGTAAGCTGTGATGCCATAGCACTCTAACCAGGGGGATAGCTTGAGGCTCTGTCTCAAAAAAAAAAAAGAGTGGCTCAAATCCTTCCTTGTTGCTCAGCAAGTTCACTTATCATACACTGAACTCTGACCACCATAAAGAAAAAGCTGTCTTCCAGAAATTCTCTCAGCAACACACTGTCAGTTGCAAAAGGAGAATGAGCTTGAACAGTTTGAAAACCCTGTGACCATACAAATACAAAAAGTCCTTAGCAAAATGGAATGTGCTGTCACTTCCCATCTATGCTCAGTGGGGTAAAAGCCAGTGATCATCACATTTGCTTCATAAATTACAGTTAATAACAAACAACAACTCCAGCAACTTTGCCATTGAACTATATGGGGAACAATATCTCTTCTTAAGACATTGAAGAATCACAGGCATCAAAGACTTCATCTCCAGATTCACTCCTTTTTTGTCTTTCAGCTAAGGAAACAGAAAACCAGAGAGATTAGGCCACTTGTCCAAAGTTGCACAGCTCTTTAGTAGTCCTGCTGATAGCATTCATTTCCTCCAATTCTCACTCCTACCTCCTCTATCTTCCAGCACTGCAAAGAGAGCCCTAAACTGAAGTGTCCTCACTATCTGCAGAGGTATGTACTGAAGCTACATGTGTCTTTCTAAGACCCTCCCAGGTAAAGCCAGTCAGTCTCTAAACTCTGCTATTCCTGGAAGACAACAGAGTCTGGCACAAGAAGGCTGACCGTGCCCAGGAGACATGATGCTCCTACCGAAGCCACAGTAGCACCTGGACACCACACAAGCTGGATGTTCTGGGTTTTTCTTCTGCTACAAACAGCCTAATTCCATGGTTCTGTCTAAACTAGAACAGTGCACTTAACAAGTTTTATGTTTGACTAAACAAAAAACTTTCAGTTTTATTAACCAATTTTATATTGGAAACAAATAAGAAATAGAAAATGAAAAGATAATTAGGATAATCACTGAGAGACAAGAAAGCCTAAATCTGGGATAATGTGCCCATTTTAGCTCAAGTTATGCTACTTTGGCTTACATAGAGCTCGATGTGACA
Organism: Otolemur garnettii; assembly: GCF_000181295.1. Lineage (NCBI taxonomy): Eukaryota > Metazoa > Chordata > Mammalia > Primates > Galagidae > Otolemur > Otolemur garnettii. Next base: position 7,486,431 of record NW_003852433.1, on the reverse strand, counting down.
TCCTAGGCAAACACTACAAGGGCTCTTATGGACTCCCTCAGCTTTGACAGGCTCTACTTCCTTTCATTCAAAGGCTCTCCATGTTCTCTCATGACCCAGAGGAGGATGACCAGTGACAGTGTCCTTATCTGGATCAACTGAAGCACAGACCTCTCTAGAGAATTATGCTCATAGAGTCTGGAATAGAACTGAACATTCTCCTAACTCTTGCTCTAAACTTCTATGCCTCACAGGTAGGAAAAAGAACCACATTTAACTATATAGTAAGTGTGACTTTGACTGACATTAGTACAACCAAATTCAATACTAGGTCAATTCTAGCTTCTAGAAATGCAAAGCTCTGTGGTTTGGAATTAGGGAGTGTTATAGGTCCACAAATCACAAGACAAAAATAAGATAAGTAAAGTCCACTAGAAAGGGCCCATAAAAGAACATGAAGACATTCTCCAAGAGTTAACCAATGCGCTATAAAAATGATAGACAACGTAGAATGATAGCTACAGTTTCCATTTGGTTACAGCGAAGATCAATCTTAAAACCCGTGAGTGTTTGTTATTTCATATTAGAAAAACCCTGATCCACCCATAATTTCCAATTAATACAATACATGTCACTAAAGATGGCAGCACAGGGAATAGACATTAAAATTCAGAGTCTAAATTCATACCTTTCAAAAGCAATATTTTTAGTATCGAGGCTGGTGTTAATGACTGGGCTTGTGAGCCGCCGCTCAACTTCCCTACTTTTTGGCTTCATTAAGTCCAGAGTGAGACGTTCCATTTCTTGGGAAAGGTCAAAGTGTTCAGTAGTCACCACTTTGTCATCATGGTTGACTTCCATCAACTCCGCCCAGTTGTCTGTTAATGGAAACAAGGGCATAATATTTAAGCACAAAGCAAGTTAGAGCCCACATGAGGAAACCTCATATGTGAAAATTCATTGTCTTTCTCACTTCTCCTTTCAGGTCTATGCGATAAACCCAAAAGTGTACTGATTACCAATTACTTACCTGGGTAGCAATTATCTGGCCAGCTTCTCATCATTCATAGGAAGCTCTGAGCCATCTTCCCCAAAGATGCAGCATGCCTGATAATTTGCTTTATAGTTAACATGTTTCATCTATGCCCTTTATAAAATATGTATATTATTACAGAATTAATATAAATTATGCATGCACAACATTGGGTGGGCAATGCCATTTCTCACCCTCCATTAGGAGGACCATGCCTGATCATGGGAGGAAGACACACAGACACACCACAGAAAGCTTGTGCTTAAAGACTCAGGAAAATGAGAAAGACATGTCAGAAGGGTAAAAGTGCTGGGCAGTAAAGGACACATGTAGGAGAACTAGCCAGAGCTGAATAATCAAAAAAAGACATGCCCCACAAAAGCTCAGACAGAAAAGGCATATAAACGTGAACACATACGGATGGTTAAAAATCACTCTGTAATTTAGCTTGAGCACCAATTACTAGAATGGAATTGCTCACCTTCTCCCTTAAATATAAAACTACGCCTCCCTCTTATCCAGCTCATATTTTCAAATCCCAGCAACGTGATATCGACACGCAGTTTGGCACCGCTTTTCCAAATGCGACAGACATCATTTGGGCATATTCTGGAAACCAACGGCACTGGAGGAGAGAAGCAAACTACTGAGAAAAATCCAAGGACCAAGCAGAACACCCAGGCCAGGAAATCAAGGGTCTGACTTTAACAAAAGGAAGGGGGCAGCAAGATGGTGACTATCAAATAGAATTGGATTTCTTGCTGCTACATTTATCATACAGGGAAGTCCCTCTCAAAAAAATAAAAATGGACCTTCTATTCCATTTGTCAGAGAAAACTCTAAACAAATTTCCCAAGAGTATTCTCAATCCCAAAATGAACCCACTTATCAACCCCCACCAGAGCTATAGATCATGTCCATCTGGCCTTTCTCTTTCATATATGCTACTCTTGCCATATGGCTTTGGCCTACCATATTGTCATAGCCACCATTTGGAATATCAAATGTCTAAAATAAGGCTGCTTCTTACCAAACCCAAAGTTAGAATGATCATTTGCATCAGAAAAGAACTCTTTAGTTCCTCAGAACAATCTGAAGTTCTCTTCCTTTATATACTTTTTTTTTTTTGCTGTTCTGGCTGGGGCTGGGCTTGAATCCGTCACCCCCAGCATATGGGGCTGGCACCCTACTCCTTGAACCACAGGCTCTGCCCTCTTTTATATACTTTTTACTTCATTTAAATGTTTCCTATACATATGACCTCTTGCCTGAAAGGGAAGTCTGGAAATGAAAATGGCTGAAACCCTAGGAGTTAGGAATTAACTGATCTACAAGAAATAAAAGTAGAATATCTATGAAAACATACTGTCAGTCAACTGCCTTCTATGATACTTTGTAGAAAAAAATCCATTTTGTAAAAAAGCAAGCATTCCAATATTCACCTCTTCTTTAGAATAACAAGTTTAAAAGAATCAACTTAAACCATACAAGGAAGTAGGTTATGATAAATCTACTTACTAAAATGTTAGTATGTTTTTTCTTTTTTTTTTTTGAAACAGAGTCTCACCATGGTGCCCCTGGTGGAGTACCCGAGCATAACAGTTCACAGCAAATTCAAACTCTTGGGCTTAAGTGATTCTCCTGCCTCAGCCTCCTGAGTAGCTGGGACTACAGGCGCCTGCCACAACACCCGGCTCTTTTTTAGTTGTAGTTGCCATTGTTGTTTGGCAGGCCTGGGCTAGGTTCAAACCCGCCAGCTCTGGTGTGTGTGGCTGATGCCCTGGCCTCTGAGCTACAGGTGCTGAGCCTAAAATTTTAGTAATTTAAAGTGACATGTTAAAAACTAATAATTTGGATGTCAGCGTAAGCAATGAAAGGTGAAAACAAAACTGTCTACATACTATATTTATAGATGCTTAGAGGGAAAAGTCCTATGCATGGGACGTAAAGACTGGAAGAAAAACACTTCAAGCACCAGTACTAGTTGGTTTTAAGTGGGACTATAGGTAACTGTCTTTCCTTATTCTTTTCTATACATTTCCTAGATTAAAAAAGAAAAATACATGTGACTGTTATAAAGAATAAACTTGGCTCGGCGCCTATAGCTCAGCCGGCTAAGGCGCCAGCCACGTACACCTAAGGTGGCGGGTTCGAGTCCCCAGCCCGGACCCGCCAAAACAACAATGACGGCTACAACCAAAAAATAGCCGGGCGTTGTGGCGGACGCCTGTGGTCCCAGCTACTTGGGAGGTGGAGGCAGGAGACTCGCTTGAGCCCAGGAGTTGGAGGTGGTTGTGAGCGTGATGCCACGGCACTCTACCCAGGGGGACAGCTTGAGGCTCTGTCTCAAAAAAAAAAAAAAAAAAAAGGAATAAACTTACTTTCAGGCTAAGTAAATTTAGAAAGAAATAAATTATAAGCCCACAGCCACTCACCCCAGCTGGTGAATTCCCATTTCATCTGCACATAGAAATCTGGAGCCTAAAGGGCAGACACAGGTTTAAGTTAGATTACCTCAGGCACTACTAACTAAATACAAACATGGCAAGGGTTAATAGGTTTTCTTTTTTTAATTTTAAACCTGGGTTTAAAAAAAGTGAGGGGACAACAGAAAAAAAAATGAACAGAAACATAAATGTAAGCCCATTACTTATTTTGTATTCAAGCTATTATTTTACTCTGATATAAAATATGTCTATAGAGTTACAAGAAAGCAACAATACTGGAGAGGAATAAAAGTCAAACCTGGTTTAGAGTTCAATTAGTTTCCTCCTGCCACTAACAAAAGATGAGCCTGGACGGTGGCCTTAACCACTGCCACCCAAAGTGGGCAACAGCCTATTCTCAGCAAAGAGAAAGGAATGTAAATTCATCTCTTCTGCAAGGAATTTTAGTGTAAAAGGCTTCCTGTGCTAGGAAGTCCTTTACATGGATGGGCCTACTCTGTGAAACCAAAGACACTGCTAGACATCACTTCCCCAGGAAGCTGCGTTTCCCTCCAGTTAACAGAAAATATTGCCCCACTCTCTTAAACTTGTAGAATTTGGCTTTCTGAAGTTTTATGACACCAAAGCAGCCCTATTTAGGATTATTTTCTTACCTACCCTAAATTATTAGAGGTTCTTTTTTTAAACCCTTTTTCTTTCTCTCACAGTCTCTCAACAATAGAAAGTTCTTGAAGATTAAGAAATCCAACAGTTACCATCTAAGAAGAGAAATGCCAGAAATTCCAGGTGTATTCCTGTTCCCTACACCTCCACCTTTGCCATGGTTTTTATAGTAGCACAGAGCACTAAGGCCAAGAATCTACTCTGGAGTAAAACCAGCCAGGATCCCAATGATGTACAAAGATAACCTCTAAGAGATAACTGAGACAGTGATAAAAAGTCTGGCAAATATTATAAAGAGACACAGTCAAAAGACAAGATTTCAATAATAGCTTCTGGTGCCTGTAAGTACACAGCCATTTATGGGGTGTCTATACTCCATGCAGAGAATACAATTCAATGCAGTCTACTGACATGGATCAATATAGTTAAAATAGAAAATCCTTTACACTGAATTCTTTAAATGAAGAGAGACCCATGTTAGATAAATCATTTTCTCATTTGACAAAAGGCAAATGACGAAGTGCCTCCTGCAGTAAGTTAGACAACAAATCTGTATGATCTTTGCACACTCATAAATATACACCTATTTTTTGGAGTGTTGTCTTTAGTTATTTAGTTATTTACTTTGGATTAATATGAGGGCCCATACAATTAGGTTACATTGTTTGCATTTGTTAAGTAATATCCAAGTTGTTACTGAGTCTTTCACCCAGAAAGTGTGCTATATACCCCTACATTGTATTTTTTAGGTGGGAATTTACCAAGCCCCCTTTCCCCCTCCTACCTCTCCCCTTCATGAATTTAGTCCTGTTTTTCTCTCACACATACAACTATTACATATTTCATGGAAGGCTTCCTTTTGGTACATAGGAATTGAATACTTTAGGCATGATTTAGCTTAAGTGCTATAGAATTTTTTTTTTTTTAGATAGTCTCACTTTGTCACCTTGGGTAGAGTGCCATGGCATCATAGCTCACAGCAACCTCAAACTCTTGAGCTCAAGCAATCCACCCACCTCAGCCTTCCAAAGTACTAGGATTACAGGTATGAGCCACTACACCCAGCCAGAATTTTTTTTATAGAGTGCTCAAATAGGCTCGGCGCCTATAGCTCAGCAGCTAGGACGCCAGCCACATACACCAGAGGTGGCAGGTTTGAATCCAGCCCAGGCCTGCCCAACAACAACTGCAACAAAAGAAATAGCCGGGTGTTGTGGCGGG
>NW_003852433.1:7477226-7478717 GCF_000181295.1 Otolemur garnettii | reverse complement strand
ACCCATCATCATCCCAGCATTATTACTTCATCCCAGTCCCTAACCCCAAGAGAAGAGTCTTTTTGTTGTTGTTGTTTAGGGATGGGGTGGGGTTTTTTTCTGAGACAGAGTCTTACTCAGTCACTCTGGGGTTAAGTGCCTGTCAATCATAGCTCACAGCAACCTCAAATTCTTGGGCTCAAGCAATCCTCTTGCCTCAGTCTCCTGAGTAGCTAGGACGATAGGTGCTCACCTGGCTATTTTTTTTAGAAACGGGGTCTTGCTCTTGCTTAAGCTGGTCTCAAACTCCTGAGCTCAGACAATCCACCCACTTCAGCCTCCCAGGGTGCTAGATTACAGGTGTGAGCCACTGTGCTTAGCCTTAGAAGAAGAGTCTTAACATGACTCTGAGGAAAATTATAGTTGAAATTGGCCTTTACTCAGAAAGAGAAACCAGAATGACTTTAAATTATTTTAAAAATATACTTGCCTGTCCATCCCTGGCGATTTTCTTTTGTCACATCTGCTTTATGTCGGAGCAAGACTCGAGCAGATTCCAAATGTCCCAAAGAAACAGCAAGATGCAGTAAAGTTCGACCTCGTGGATCCAGAGCCTCCACATTCTGCAAAGTAAACACCGGCATTTATATAAATGGCTGTTATATTAAAATGGGGTAATTTGTTTGAGAAGTAATGCTAAGTATGAAAATGGAAAACAGTATTCACACATTAATTACAGCAACACATGTAAAACGTGTGTTTGCATTTATGCATGACCAAAATATGAATCTGGGGACTATCAGTAAAGATGATAATCCTTTTGCTATAAAGTTAAGTGCCTAATAAATAAAGGTTGGCCGTAGGCCTCAGGTCATCCAACACAACTTTAAGCTTTCAACAGCACTCCAATTAAGTCCAAATAAGGCTAGGGGCTTCCATGAATTATAATTACCCTATGAAACAGAACATAGGGGATTTCTCAAGTGCCTATCAGCATCTAAGTCTAGAACAGGAAGTGCAGGACTTTAATCAAAACTGAAAGTACAGAAGATAATTTGGGTCAGAATAAAATTACATTCTCTGGCTGGATTCCCACCCAAACAGCACTCTCGTTATTGTGTATTGAGTTCCAAGTGCCCTGAAGTAGCACATAAAATCCAGCAGCATCTTCAGGTCCTACAGACAGACAAGGAGCATGATCTGTCAGACATGTATGCACATATAGTTGTCAAGAAATGTAGAAACACACATGCCATTTTTGTCCATCCCCTAGAGGCTTTTCTTCCTTGTGCTAGACATGCACATTTGGCTTTCATTTCTTCATTCCCATTCTGCTAGCATGGGGTCCTTTCAGCACCCACAGTTGGTTTCCAGAGCCACAAAGCGCATTTTCTCTGGTGTGAGCTAAGTCTCAGTGACTGGGTTCTGTCTACAAAATATGACACTGAAATTTCTTTCAAGGACACAGTAAACTGCCATGGGACTTTTGGAATGTAAAAGCTTTTTTTTTTT
>NW_003852433.1:7474567-7475943 GCF_000181295.1 Otolemur garnettii | reverse complement strand
TCGAATCCAGCCCGGGCACTCCAAACAACAATGATGGCTGCAACCAAGAAATAGCCAGGCATTGTGGCAGGCACCTGTGGTCCCAGCTACTTGGGAGGCTGAGGCAGGAGACTCACTTGAGCCCCGGAGTTTGAGGTTGCTGTGAGCTGTGATCCCACAGCACTCTACCCAAGTGGACAGTTTGAGGCTCTGTCTCAAAAAAATAAAATAAAATAAAATCAGGAATAAAAGATGGAATATTATTAGCAACTCTACAGTTGGATTATAAAAGAAAACTACAAACTGACTATGTGCCTGTGCCAACAAATTAGATAACTTAGATGACAAAGACAAATTCCTAGAGAGACACAAACTGGAAAAACTGACTCAAGAAGAAATATTAAATCACAATAAATTTATAACAAGAGATAGAATCAGCAGTTTTAAAAGTACCCACCAAAAAAGGGCAGCCCCAAATAGCTTCACTGATGAATTCTATCAAACATTTAAAAAATTAATACCAATTCTTCACAAACACTTTCGAGAAACAGAAGAGGAAGAAAAAATTTCCAACTCTTTTAGTGAGCCCAGTATTATCTTGATGACAAATGCATCATAAGAAAAGAAAACAACAGACTAATATCTTTCATCGATATAGATAGCAAAAATAAAAAAATATGTAGATAGCAAAAATCCATGGTGGTACATGCCTGTAGTCCCAGTTACTTGGGAGGCGGTGGCAGGAGGATCGTTTGAGCCCAGGAGGTTAAGGCTGTAATGAGCTATGGTCAGATCACTACACTCGAGCCTAGACCACAGAGCAAGATCCTGTCTCAAAGAAAAAAAGAAAGATGCAAAAATCCTCACTAATATACTAGCAAAGTAAATTTAGCAACACATAAAAAGGGTTGTTATACACTATGACCAAGTGAGATTTATGCTACAAATCCAAGAGTGCTTCAACATCTGATAATCAATTAAGGCAATAGGATAAAACAAAAAATACAAGATCATCTCAACAGAAGCAGAAAAAGCATTTGACAAAATCCGACACCTATTCATGTTGGGGGAAATAAAAAAAACCCTCTCAACAAACTAGGAATTAAAAGGAACTTCCTCAAAGAGCATCTGTGAAAAACCCACAGCTGACCTCATACTTCATGGTGAAAGACTGGTTGCTTGTTGCCCTAAGATAAGGAATAAGATAAGGATATCTTCTTTTACCACTTCTATTCAACACTGTACTAGAGAGTAATTTTCAACTGGTGCACCGTGAGAGGATTAGATGTACTGTGAACATTTTTAAAGATCATTAATTAAATTATTTTTATAAGAAGTTCAGGCTCGGTGCCTGTGGCTCAAGCAGCTAAGGTACCAGCCACATACACCTAAGGTGG
>NW_003852433.1:7463302-7472710 GCF_000181295.1 Otolemur garnettii | reverse complement strand
CCTATAGTCCCAGCTACTTGGGAGGCTGAGGCAAGAGAATCGAGTAAGCCCAAGAGCTGGAGGTTGCTGTGAGCTGTGATGCCATAGCACTCTACCAAGGACAACAAAGTGAGACTCTGTCTCTAAAAAAAAAAAAAGAAATGCAAAAAACTAGAATGGCCATCTTAAAAAGAAGAGCAAAGTCCAAGAACTCACACTTGCCAATTTCAAAACTTAGTACACAAAGCTACAGCAATCAAATAAGCATATGTACTTACCAATTTCTCTCCAAGGTATATACCCAAGAAATATGAAACATACACCCATCCAAAAAAACTTACAAACATGCGTAGGAAAATTATTCGTAATAGCCAAAAAATGGAAACAACCCAAATGTCCATCAACTGACAAATGAATAAACAAAATATAGTATTTCCATACAATGGAATATATTCAGTCATAAAAATTAAGAAAGTACTGATGAAAAATGAAGAAAGCACAACGTGGATGAGCCTTGAAAACAGGATGCTAAGTGAAAGAAGCCAGGCACAAAAGGCCGCATATCATATGATTATGTTTGTATGAAATCTATAGAGACAGAAAGTAGATGAGTGGCTGACTAGGGCTGAAAGGGTTAGAGAGAAATGAGAAGTGACTACTAGGAGTTTGGGGTTTCTTTTTGGGTGATGAAAACGTTCTGGAATTTGACAGTGGTGATAGTGGCACAATTCAGCAAACATACTAAGAACCATGGAATAGTATACTTTAAATGGGTAGACTGAAAAGTGAACTATATCTCAATAAAGATGTTTTCTTAAAAAAAAATTAGTGTGTGTGTTTATATGTAATACATAAAACTAATCTATCACCCGCATAATGTTTGACAAGTTGCTTAATTTTTCCTGAGCTTCGGTTTGCTCAATTGTAAAATGGGAACAATAAAAGACACCTACCTTACAGTTCTTTCAAGGGTAAAGGCCTTAACTTAGCATGATGGTTGACACCACAGTAAGTGCTAAGAAGAGTTAGCTCTCATTTTCACACACCCACGCCATGTAGTTTCACAAAAGCTGTCACTTTCTTCCTAAAAGGGATTGTTCAAATTTCATTACACTCAACAGTGGGGCTCTGGATCTTCAACAAATGGTCAGAGAGTATGGTTTTTAGAATTTAACTAGAATTCGTTTTTGAGGCTAATCCTTTAGGTTCTTCCTTTAAGTTTCTTTACCCATGAGCTGTATCAAAATTAAAACACCCACCCCTTTTAACTATGAGTATCCCCAAGACAACTTCCTATTTGGTAACTGAAGCTCATTGACTTTTTTTGCTCAAAAGCCTTCTTTACCATCTTGGAGAGAAGGCTGTAGACCAGACAACAGATTCCCACCCCACCTCCAGATTCCTCACAAGTCTCAGTTGAGTTATCAACCTCCTCAGTACCTAGCACATGGTAAGGGCTTCACAAACCATCACAGATCTCAATGGGATGGGCGGCCTTTAGCAAAAGGCTGCTAACTCCCTTTTCTCTCAAAAAAGTAGACCCTCCCATTCCTCTTCACTCTTAGACTGCCTTGGTCTTCAGCAGCTGTGGCCCCCATAACCACTCTAAGTCAAGCAGGAAAAGGTATCTAGAGACCAGTTTCCTATGCTGGGCCTATATCCCCAACTCTGAGAGCAGGCTCTAGGATCTTCATCTGACACACCCAGCCCTGGCTCATCACTGGCCTCCAGCCAATGGGCACCAACTTAAACATGCCCAGTGGCCTTACCTGGCCTGCCCCAGGTTGTGAGAACCACAAGGTGGGCCTCAGGCTCTAGGCTTACTGCTGCCTGGAAGGTCTTCTTCCTCATGCCTAGATGCTGTCCTTTCACCTCTTATGGCAGGCAGGGGCTGGAGGGGAGCGAGCTTTACAGTCAGGGCTCATCGGCCACCTTCCGCCTCACACAGTCACAGGGCTTTCCCTACCCTGTCTACAGTGAACTGAGTCACCTCTGCAAGTACCCCCTTAGGGGTTCAGTCATTTTCCCAGAGTTAGTAAGAAGGCCAAAGGAGTTTAACAGACCTTTCTTAGCTAAGTGACAAATGACATAACCAGAACACAAACAGTTTCAATTTCAACAACCAACTTCAAGGCTTCACTGAACATTAAAGAGCTGATGGGTTAAGAGGCACTTTATTTCTGCCAAGCAAACGAAGGCTTGAAACAATCTCCTGGCTGGCAAAGGTACACAAATGCTGGCTGGTAGCATGGCTACAGGGTTGGGCTGCCTCACACATACTCAGTCCTCTTCATTGGGTAAACTTGAGACTTTGTATGCTGCTGTTCCTGGAGCGAAATAAAATCCTTACAGCTACCAGTGTGCATGCTTTGAGTCACACTTGTGTGATAGGAGGAATGAAGGAATGGGCAGCAGAAACTCATAGGCAAAGAAGACAAGAAGGGATCCAGCCTGCATTATTGTTGGGGTGATAGCAATTTTTTGTTCTTAACTGTGCAACCAGTACATGTTCCTTGCAGAAGAAATGTAACATGAGTAAAAGAAGTGCAATTCCCAGGTTTATAAATGATGATTATAATAATAATAGCAGCAACTACTAGTAAATGGCATTACTCCCATTAACTTATGTGCCTGCACATTCAGGTCCATTATCTTCCTTATTCTCCACAAACCTGAAATGGAGGCATTTTTCCTGAAAGACATACAGTGGAGGGGTTAAGAATATAGGATATGGCAGGGCATAGTGGCTTACACCTGTAGTCTCAGCACTTAGGAGGCCAAGGCAGGTGGACTGCCTGAGCTCATGGGTTCAAAACCAGCCTGAGCCAAAGCAAGACCTTGTCTCTAAAAAAATAGCCAGGCAGGGTGGCGCTGGTGGCTTAAGGGAGTAGGGTACCAGCCCCATATACTGGAGGTGGTGGGTTCAAACACGGCCCTGGCCAAAAACTGCAAATAAATAAATAAATAAATAGCCAGGCACTGTGGCAGGCACCTGTAGTCCCAGCTACTTGGGAGGCTGAGGCAAGAGAAATCACTTGAGCCCCAAGAGTTTGAGGTTGCTGTGAGCTATGACGCCACAGCACCTAGGGGAACAAAGTGAGACTCTGTCTCAAAAAAAAACCAAAAAATACAGGATTTGGACAGACTTCAACTTCTTTCTGGATTGAAATCCTATCTCAGGCACTTGCGATGACTGCAAGTGACCCTCTCTTCACATCAGTCTCCTCATCTGCAAGATGGGCATCATAGAACCACCCATCCATCATCAAATCTCTAAGACTACACTTAAGGCTTGAGTACAGCGCCTGGCAACATAATAATCTTTCAGTGCTACTCTCCCCATTTGTACAAGTGATGAAACAATTCGGCTAAGGTAAGTGACATGCCCTAGCTCACAAGCTAAGCAGCATTACTGTTGGCATTAAACCTAACTGCCTCTGTGCCACAGAGGTGGGTGGCTATTTCATAATCAACAAAGAAACTCAGTAAATGTGAAAGCTACAAAATATTTCCTGCCCTGTATTTTAATGATATTAGTTATCACCTTCTTGACCCTGAACTAGTTATCTAATCTGCAGGACCCAGTGAAAAAACCCAAATGCAAGGGCCCCTTATTCAAAGATACTAAAGAATTTCAAGACAGTGACAGTAAAGCATTAAACTACTTTCAAGCAACTGCACATTTGAAAGATATCCCTGTCTGTATCTCCTTAATAGCAAAGTTTGGGGACTGAACTTGGATTATGTGGTCATGAATGCCAAGTTTCCACAGTCAAGACCTTCCTGAGGAATACACTTCAGCTGTTTGTTTTTCAAAGTAATAACTAATAAAATAAAACCAAATAATTAGCAAGTATAATATTCTTCCCTGACCCTCCTGATAGTCAAAGGCATGAAGGACCAATTTACTCTAGGAAAATCTGCTGCTAAATTACACTTCCCTAATCACAAATGTCCTTAACGTTTCAAGGTAAATGGTGCAAAGAACTCCTCATGAACACTTCTATCACAACTTGCAGGAAAAAGAGATAACTCAACTATGCCACACTTTAGATTATATATCAAGACTTTCTTTGTTCTTGTCTTGTCAAACTTTTAAACTCCTTTATTCCCCTCTAACAAATAAAAGGTGGCCGCTATATTGAAAGAACATATAGTTTAATGATGATGAAATTCTCTACTAAATAGCATTTTCATGGCTCGGTGCCCATAGCACAGTGGTTACAGCTCCAGTCACATACCCTAAGGCTGGCAGGTTCAAACCTGGCCGGAGACAGCTAAGCAATGACAACTGCAACAACAACAACAAAAATATAGCCAGGCATTGTGGTGGGCAACTGTAGTGCAGCTACTTGGGAGGCTGAGGCAAGAGAATTGCTTCAGCCCAAGAGTTTGAGGTTGCTGTGAGCTGTGACGCAACAGCACTCTACTGAAGGCGACTAAGACTCTGTCTCAAAAAAATAAATAAATAAAAATAAAATAAAAAATAGTATTTTCATTATGTGACTTTTGTTGTACTTTCTCTCAACATTTCACAAACTGGGCAGCCACAATACTGAAGTGTAGAGACAAAAAGCAGTAGACATATTAAAACCAGAATTAGTCATTTTCAAAGTGTCTCAGGTGAAGCTTAGAGATAGAGCTAAAAGTAAAATGGAGGATCTCCTCTGAGCCATGTCTAGTAATAGAAAAGGAATTAAATTATCAGGTATACTGGAATGCCTAATGGTGAATCATTTAGTCTGGGGGCATGTACCATATCTCCTTAACTCTTAAGTAGTTGCCCTCAGGCTCCCAGAGCTCAAGGGATCCTCCTGCTTCAGTCTCCTAGACTGCTAGGATTATAGGTGAGAACCACTGCCAGCCTAAAATATCTTGAGAATTACAGGGTTAATTTTGAGACATTCAAAAACCAGGTCTTTAACACACTGGATACAATGAATGAAACCAACAGGAACAATTAAACCAGATTTCAGAGGTACTTACAAATCCTCATCCTAAATTTGGTAGTCTGTAACCTGAGGGCACCAATACCACCCAGAATTATTGGGATTCTTTCAAAGCAGGGTTCCTCCACCAAAACACTGTTGACTTTGGGGGCCAGATAATTCTTTATTGTGGGAGGCTTTTTTTGTGCACTGTAGAATGTTGACCAGCATCTCTGGCCTCTACCCACTCCCAGTAGCACCCACTCCTCCCTTGTCCATACATTGCCAAATGGGGGCGGGGAATTACTTCCAACTGAGAAGACTGCTTTAAACAGATGGCAATAAATTAAAGAAAAAGAACCACAGCACTTGAAAACAGGAAGGGATTTTAAGGAGATGGAGGATGCGTGATTCTCAAACTTTACTATTTATCAGACTGAGGAGTTTCTTAAAATGCTGATTCCTGAACCTCACCGCAGACCTATTAAAGCAGTGAAAGTACTGGTTTTACCCACATCAGTAAACATCCTCATTCTACAGATAAGTTACTGCAGTCCAGAGAAGGAAACCGACTTGCTCAAGGTCAAAGGACCAGTTAGAACCTGGACTCCAAAACCAACCAAGCCCTTCCTTACAACGAGGAGTGAGGGCTGTCCTTAAGTCACTGAGCCCAACGATGCACTCTGGAGCCAGGTGGCCTCAGTTAAAAGCCACACTTGGTATTTATTAGCTGGCCGGTCCTCGCACAAGGCACACAATCTCTCCGGGCTCAGTTTCCTTCTCTGTCAAGTGGAATATTAACAGTACCTACCCCCGGGCGTTACTAGAAAGGTTAAGACGGATGATGTAGGAAAAGTCCGGGGTACAGTAAGCACTCGATACATGTCCTATTATCGTTACTGTCCCACGACTCCAGAGGTGAAGGGGCCTGGGGACTCTGGTGGCAGAGGACTGGAAATGGGCTCAAGAAGGCGAAATGATCCCCCACTGCCCCGTCCCCGCTGGGGACCGACCTCCGCCCCGCCCCTCACCTGCCCCCGCAGCTCCTTCTCCAGCTGCCGGTAGTCGTTGTTCCACACCAGGAGGTGCAGGGGGAAGTGGCTGCTGGCGTCGCAGACGGAGGACATTTCGAGGAGGCCGCAGCCGGGCCCTCGCCTCCCGCCCGCCAGAAACCTCGGCCCCGGCGGGGTCTCCGGCGCCCGCCCGGCCCGCACGGCGGCCAGCGAGCGAGAGAACGAGGTGAGCGAGCGAGGGGCGCGGTACGCGGCCGGACGGCCTAGCGGGCAGGGAGCGGGGCGCGCGGAAAGTCCGGGGTCGCGGGCCGGCTCCGGGACGGCCGCGCCCACCCCGCGCCCCGCCGCTCTCCCGCCCGCGCTGACAGCTCGCGAACCGACTTTTGCTGACCGAACTGCCCCAAACAGGGAAGTGCGCGGGGCGAACCAGCACACGCCGCGGCGGGAGGAGGCGAACTCCAGGCACCCAGCCCGGAATCCTCCCCACCCCACCCACCTCGGACTTACTCCGGGAAACTCATTTAAACCCACAAAGCAGAGCTTTAGCTCTTTCTGGTGGCCAAGAATCTCGACGTGGAGAACTCGGTCTACCTGTCACCAGCTTCTTTCCCCCTGCTCCGGCCACCTTAGGTGGTTGGGTCCACAACCGGGCCGCTTCCATTGGCCTCACAGCCAGGGGGGGACAACAAGGACCTGGACTAAACCATTCCCATTCCGGCTACTGACTCCCCGGCTGCCTTTTTGGATCAGGGCAAATCTTCGTAACCATTTTGGAAGTGGGCAACAACAAAAACAGTTTGGGAGGGCGGCGGGACAGAGCCTGAAGCTGTTGTCCTGGGTAGGTAGAGTGCCATGGCTTCATCATAGCTCACAACAACGTTCAACTCTAGGGCTCAAGAGATCCTCTTGCCTCAGTTTTTCTATTAGTAAAGACTTTTTCGTTAAGTCTCGCTCTTGCTCAGACTAGTCTGTAACTGGTGAGCTCAAGCAATGCACCTGCCTCGGCCTCCCAGAATGGTAGGATTACAGGTGTGAGCTACCCTGCCGCCCAACACCAAAACAATTTTAAAGAAGGCGCTCTAAATCTCGGAGAAGTAGCTTCCAGTACAATATTTGCACAATACCTTGGCACTCAGCGGCCAGGGTGCTGGCTGGGGCACCGGGGCTGGCAGGTTTGAACCCAGCCCAGGCCTGCCAAACAGTAGCAACCACAACAAAAAAATAGCTGGGGGTTGTGGTGGGCGCCTGTAGTCCCAGCTACTCAGGAGGATGAGGCAAGAGAATCACTTAAGCCCAAGAGTTTGAGGTTGCTGTGAGCTGTGATGACACAGCGCTCTACCAAGGGCAACATAGTGAAACTCTCTCTCTCTCTCTCTCTATATATATATATATACCCAATAGGGAAAGTTATATCTCAGTTCACAGTTCTTAAACTGAACATTTTGGGTTTTTTTTTTTGAGACGGAGCCTCAAGCTATCCCCCTAGGTAGAGTGCCATGGCATCACGCTCACAGCAACCTCCAACTCCTGGGCTCAAGCGAGTCTCCTGCCTCAGCCTCCCAAGTAGCTGGGACTACAGGCACCTGCCACAACGCCTGGCCATTTTTTGGTTGCAGCCATCATTGTTGTTTGGCGGGCCCGGGCTGGGGATTTGAACCCGCCACCTTAGGTGTATGTGGCTGGCGCCTTAGCCGCTTGAGCCACAGGCGCCAAGCCAACTGTGAACATTTTGAATTGGACAATTCCTTGTGTGGGAATTGTCCTTCCTTGTTGTCCTTTGGAGGATGAGCAGTTTTCACTGCCAGTAGCACTCCTGGAAACATATCTCTAGACGTTGGCAAGGAACCCTTGGGAAGAAAAATTGCCCATAGTTGAGAACTACTGTTCTATCTGAACTCCAAATGGGGTTAAGGTTATGACGCAAAGCTACCTATGGTGGTGATCTAGTTCATGTATGTCATTTTTAAGGTAGCCATTTACATTTTGGGTTAGGGCTGAAGGGACTAATACATAATATCCAGATTAGAACACTCCACAAAAATAAAGTTCATCCTTTGAGTTTCAACCACAGGTACTATGCCTCCTTAATAGCCAGGAAGTCAATCAGCACATCCTGAATACATTTCTTCTGCCTATTCTGCTTATGCACATCCAACTTTTCAGATGCCTACAACAACAGGTATTCAAGAATCCTGGCCTAATCCATTCACCACAGATGTGGAGCCCAGAACTGTGAGTTGTCAAACCAGAACAGGATACAAGAGCATCAGGATGGCATCCATAACTATGGAGTGGGTGGGAATTATGTGGTTATTCCCTGACACATATTTATCACACTGGAGAGATGGGCCCAAGACTAGTGATTCTGAGGCCTCTTTCAGCACTTCTCATTCTTCTCAGATGACTTGTACAACTTAATCTTCTTCCTCTTTATCATTCCATATTTATTAAACATCTCTCCTATTTCATTAGTTTGAAAATGCCACAATGGCCGGGACCACATCTGTTTTGATTGCTGAGTACCTGAAACCAAAATAACACTGGCCCTGAACAAAAATCATTTTAAGACCTTTGTACCAGAATGTTTATTGCAGCCTAATTCACAATAGCCAAGTCATGGAAGCAGTCTAAATGCCCATCTACCCTGAATAGATAAACAAATTGTGGTATATGTAGGCCATGGAATACTATGCAGCCATAGAAAGAGGGAGACTTTAAATCTTTTATGTTTACCTGGATGGAGATGGAACATATTCTTCTTAGTAAAGTATCTCAAGAATGAGGAAAAAAGTATCCCATGTATTCAATATTATTATGAAACCAATATATAAACACACATTTATGTGAATGATAAAACACAAAGATAGTCCAGAAAGAAAGAAGGAAGAGGGGAGGGGAAAGTGAGGGTGAGTGGAGGCTAGATCCAGTGTTTGGCTGGATTTCACCTAATGTACACAATACAAGGGAACATTTCAAAACAGCTAAGAGTATATTATAAATGTCTTACCACAAAAATAAGGTGATGGTTATGTTAGTTTGATTTAAGCATTCCACATTGTGTATCATTAAATCATCATATTGTACCCCACAAATGTATACAGTTATGATTTAATAAAAATTAAGTAAAAAAAAATACACTGGCCCACAATAGGCATCTAATATTTGTTGAATGAGATCACGGTTGCATTTACATGTATCACAATCACTAAGTATTCATTAATATCAGGATCACATCTCTTTCCTCCTCCACATTGATTAACCTAATTTCACTGTGTTTACCTCACACCATTCTGTTACTCTAGGTTAGCTGTTCCTATTCTCAAATTCCAAGTATATGAAAAAAATCAATAATTAGAAAATAATACTAACATTAATAATTACATGAGCTACTATTTATTGAGGGCTTACTATAGAGCAGGGATAGCATATTTTCCCAAAATTTAGCCAGATAGTAAATATTTAGTTTTGCTGGCCACATAAAAGTTTTT
>NW_003852433.1:7459567-7463096 GCF_000181295.1 Otolemur garnettii | reverse complement strand
CACAGCTCACAGCAACCTCCAACTCCTGGGCTTAGACGATTCTCTTGCCTCCGCCTCCCGAGTAACTGGGACTACAGGCGCCCGCCACAATGCCTGGCTATTTTTTTGTTGTTGCAATTTGGCCATGGCCAGGTTCAAACCTGTCACCCTCCGTCTATGGGGCCGGTGCCTTACCCACTGAGCCACAGGCGCCACCCCACATAAAAGTTTTGTTGGATATTATACTTCTTCTTCCTTTCCCTCTTCTTTTTTATCTTGCAATACTTTACGTAGCAGGCCATGCAAAAATAAATCGTGAGCTAGAAGGAAACAACATATTATCTCCATTTTGAAGATGAGATTAAAAGTGAAGCTTAAAGGGATTGTCTAATATATAATACATAAAAATATATATAGATCTATCTTTTTGTTGTTGTTTTGAGAGGGAGTCTCTGTCACCCTGGGTAGAGTGCTATGGAATCATAGCTCACAGAACCTCAAATTCTTAGTTTTAAGGGATCCTCTTGCCTCAGCCTTTTAAGTAGGTGGGACGACAGGCACCTGCATTACGACTGGCTAGTTTTTCTATTTTTAATAGAGGGGGGTCTTGCTGTTGCTAGGGCTGGTCTGGAACTCCTGAACTCAAAGCAATCCACTCACCTCGGCCTCCCAGAGTGCTAGGATTACAGGCGTGAGCCACCGCGCCCAGCCATCTCATATATTCTTATTATACTTATGTTATTGTAGATCTGACCTAGTAGAATGTAAGCTTCATAAGGGCCGGAAACTTTGCCTTCTTTGCTCACTGCTATTTCTTCAGCGTCTGCAACAGTGTGGAACGGGGGGGTGTCTATGAATGTTCGTGAATAAAGGAACAAATGAATGAATGAACTTGACTTAACCACTGCCTCAGGGAGTTTGTGGTTGCAGTGTTCTCACAAGATTTTGCGGGTATAAATCAGTGCTGGGACCATGCGAACCTCTGTCAAAAAGGGAGACCCAAATTCAAGATTTTAAGGTAGGTCAGACGATGAGGTGCCAGATTCTCGCCCTCACTCAAGATGGCGACGAGGCAGCGTGCCCTTTCCGGTCATATGATCTGACAGTCGCAGAAGGGCACCTCCCCGCGCTTGCGTGCTGCGCCAAGGCTGCGAGGTGCTAAAGGAAGAGGCGCCGCCGCCAGCGCCGCCGCAGGGACCCGTTAGAGCGGAAGCGTTGCTGCGGCCGCTGTCTTAGCTGTCCGGGGGCCTCTGGTTCCTGGCAGGTGGGAGGCGGGAGCCATGTCGAAACGGCTCCGAAGTAGCGAGTTGTGCGCGGACTGCAACGGGCCGGGTGAGTTGCACCAGGCGGGCCCGCTACCCTCTGCTCTCTCCCCTCGGACCCCGACCCCAGGGCCACCCCCTCGGATCGGGCGGGTTTCTGCGGCGGAGCCCCGCAACGCGCGGCTGGGGTCGCAGCGAAGGTAGTCCCCGGGCGGTCTAGGTACGGGACTCTTCCCGGGCTTGTCAGAGCCCGGTGGGCAGGGGGCCGCCGCCCTCGCCTCCCACTCGGCCCTCCCTTCCTTCTCGTCCCCTCTTCGCCGCACGTCTAGGGAGGCGGCGGGAGCCTGGGACGTTCCCCTGACAGGAAGGGGCTTGGGCAGTACACAGGAAGGCCAATTACAGAAGTAAAATGCTAACGTCCTTCGGTCTGCAGCCCCCAGAGGCTGCAGGTGTCGCCTTCCACCGACCCCCCGCCCCACTTGGGGGCTCTTCCCAGCGTGAACGATACTCTCTGAAACTCTCCAGAGTAGCCCGGTAGATGGCTTCCCTGCTCCTGGCATCACGACAGCCACTCCACTGGGAAAAATCTACGGGAGATCTAGGGTCTTGCAAACACAGTCAGCACTTGAGAGGCAATGCATATCTCAAGTTTGGGGATCTGAACGGCTTGGGTTCGAACCAGATTTTGCCTCTAGGTGACCTTGGGCTGGTGACTTCACTTGCTTACTTGGCCTTGATTTCCTCATTTTTTTGATGAGGATTAATCTTAGTGGTTAGGAAGATTCAGTGAACATTTTTAGTATCTTCTCTTCTAAGTTTTTTTCTTCTTTTTTGTATTATGTTATGTAGTATAGAATCCTCGCAGCCCCGTAAAGCTAGAGTTGACTATCTAAATCATGATTACTTAAAATGTAAACAAACACAAAATCACTGGCAAAATAAGCATAGGGGCTTGAAAAGGCAAAAACTATTCCTCTATAATAATGAATAAACTTTAATACATTATATTAAAGTTTAGAGATCAAGTCTGGTTTTACAACTGGAACTGAATTGACAGGTCTCTAATAGAGATTATATGCTGTTTTATTTATATGCTTTGAGTTTGAAGTCATCCAAAGGTAACATGGCTTCCTTGGAAAATAATGTCTGAAACAATCTTAAGTCACTGAACACCGGTAGCCTTGCAACTGTTCTGTTCTTCATCTTGTCATTTGGAAGTGGAGACTTGATTTTGGGTAATACTGTGATAACTTAAACCTTATGTGGCCTTTTCATGGCCTGTATAAGATGGTGTTTCTAGTTTCTTTTGAAGATAGAGAAGGGGTGATGGAGGAGTTTAAAAAGAGGTTTTATAAATCAAGTTAGTGGGTATTATACAAACTCCATTGTTTTCTTTAAAAATGTTATTTGTTCCACTTCCTTATTTTCTTGTCTGTTTTGACTTGAACTTTCTGAAGGTTTGATTCACATGTGTCAAGCTTCAAACTTTCTCTTGGATTCCATATTCTTAACTTCTTGAAGGCCAACATGGAGCAAAGGAAAAAAATTGTTTCTCTATTGCCGCACTAAATACTATTTTTTTTTTTTTTTTTTGAGTTAGGGTCTCAAGCTCCACCCTGGGTAGAGTGCACTGACATCATAGCTCATAGCAAAGTCCAACTCTTAAGCTCAAGTGACCCTCTTGCCTCCGTTTTTCTATTTTTAGTAGAGATGGGAGTCTCCGTTTTTGCTTAGGCTGGTCTCGAACTTCTGAGCTCAGGCAATCCACCTGTCTCAGCCTCCCAGAGTGCTAGGATTATAGGCATGAGCCACTGTCCCCGGTCTATCTTGTACTTTTGCAGAGGTTGTGCATTTCAGAACATTTTTCTTTCGTTGTATCATTTTGGTTGTTGTCCCCTAGCCTAATCTACAGAGACTTGAGTCACTTCCTTCCTGTTTTGAATATAGTGAGGCTACCTTGAAATGTTTTTTGAACTTGCACTGCTAGGAATTTGTGCTGCCTTTTCTTCAAAGCCCTGGTGAAATAATTACCTGTAGGGTCAGAGACTCCTTTGGATACTAAGGCCATTTCCTCAGAAAATGTATATATGCTTATTCTTTCACACTGAATTTATGTTAAGATTTCTCAAGAGGAGTCACAGATAATCTTGTGAAGCCCATGGAGGGTATCTGTGGAGCCCTGACATAGCACATCTAGATAAACGTGAAGGATTTCTTTTCTTTGTTTGTTTTGTTTAGCAGGCCCTGGCCAGGTTCGAACCCGCAAACCTCAGTGCATGGGGCTAGCA
>NW_003852433.1:7455025-7457818 GCF_000181295.1 Otolemur garnettii | reverse complement strand
TTTTTTTTTTTTGAGACAGAACCTCAAGCTGTCACCCTGGGGAAAGTGCCGTGGTGTCACAGCTCACAGCAACCTCCAACTCCTGGGCTTAAGCAGTTCTCTTGCCTCAGCCTCCCAAGTAGCTGGGACTACAGGCACCCACCACAATGCCCGGCAATCTTTTGGTTGTAGTTGTTGTTGTTTGGCAGGCCTGGGCTGGATTTGAACCCGCCAGCTCTGGTGTATGTGAGCTGGCACCGTAGCCACTTGAGCTACAGGCACTGAGCTACACCTGGCTATTTTTTGTTGTAGTTGTCATTGTTGTTTAGCAGGCCTGGGCAGGATTCAAACCCACCACTTTGGTGTATGTGGCTGGCACCCTACCCACTGTGCTACAGGTGCTGAGCCTGGACTTAATAATTTTCAAAAACAATTAATGGGGGCGGCACCTGTGGCTCCGTGAGTAGGGTGCCAGCCCCATATACTGAGGGTGGTAGGTTTGAACCCGGCCCTGGCCAAACTGCAACAAAAAAATAGCCGGGTGTTGTGGCAGGCACCTGTAGTCTCAGCTACCCAGGAGGCTGAGGCAGGAGAATCCTAAGCCCAGGAGTTGGAGGTTTGCTGTGAGCTGTGACATTATGGCACTTTACCAAGGGCAATAAAGTGAGACTCTGTCTCTAAAAAAAAAATTAATGGATATCATAGAACATTTCCTGGTAGAAGAGGCCAGTTTTCCCGGTCCTCAAAGCCATGGCACCTGAGCAGTTTTTTAGTTGTCACTTGCCACTTTCTACTCAACATACAGCCATGTTGATTTGTAGCCCTGGACTTGGGTAGCAGTTTTCACCATTTACTTCAGATAATGCTAAGTGGATAATTCACTGTCAAAATTTATCTTGCTGTTTGTGGAGATGAATTTGAAATGATTCACCTGTACCCTCTCAATTCGTTGAATATAAAGCATGTGTCTGAGATGGTAGATCCACATTAGGGCTACAAATTGGCCCTGAACCAGGACTGGTTTATTCACAGCTGTAAGTCACATTTTTAGTGTTGGTTAACATTGTACCTAATCAGCCAAGGTAGGTAGTATCATCAGACAACATCACCAGCTTGATAGGCTGACAATAAAATGTCAACTAAACAACAAAAATGTCTTGTTTTTCTGAAAACCTAAACCTCAGTCTTCTTTTGCCATCTGGCAGTATAACAACCGGTATCCTTGCCACTGAGATTTCATTCTCTTTCCAGATCCTTCCTGGGCATCAGTAAACAGGGGAACTTTTATATGTGATGAGTGCTGCAGTGTCCATCGGAGTCTAGGGCGCCATATCTCCCAAGTAAGGCATCTTAAACACACACCATGGCCTCCCACACTGCTTCAGGTAAAAGATTAGAAGAAGAATTCTCACGGTTTATAATTTATGTTTTAGCAGCTAAAATTTCTCCTGTTATACCTCTTAAATCTTACAAAATTGTTTGTGTCATAATTGAATAAAGGTGCTGTGCCTGTCATTTTAAAAGTTTTTTGTTCTCCTTCTAACATAAAGCTAGTCTCAAAAGCTCAGTTAGGTAGATAGATAGTCATTAAAACATCTCGGTAATAGTGCACTACTGACCTTCTACACTGTAACCAGCAACTGTTTTTAAGTTGTCCATCATTTCTATGTACCATAACTATTTCCAAAACCCACTTCCTGAGAAACTTTTCATTAATGTATTTATCCTTGAGTACTTGTTAATACCTTTAGAAAATTTTGTATTGCTTTAACAGAAGCATGGACTGGGATTCCTCAGAAATTTCTGTAATATCTTAAGTTCTTAAAGCTCTTGATGGGCAGCGCCTGTGGCTCAAGAGGATAGGGCACCAGCCCCATATGCTGGAGGTGGCGGGTTCAAATCCAGGCCCAGCCAAATCCAGGCCCAGCCAAAAAAAAAGCTCTTGTTGTTAGTCAGAGAGACCAGATTAACATGTTTTGCTTCATGCCTAGCACTCTGTTAAGTGTTATTGGGCTCTTTGTTTTATTTTGAGTCCAATGTCAAGTTACTTGTACTTCTCTTTGGGGGTATACATTCTTTAGATTCTATGGGAATTTAGGATTAATCTTGTATTTTACCTTCATTTGTCATGAGTATATACTTCACTAAATCTATGGCAGCTGTACACAATGTCCCTAAAACTTGTCAATATGAACCAAAGGACAAGTGGGTTTGGATCAGTGTTGTGAAAATATCTCCACTAATACAAAAGACAGATGGAGCTGTTTCAGGCATCATGACTTGAAATGAAATTAGGAGACATGATTTATTAGTAACTTTTGCTTAAACATTTCTAACAGCTCATTTTCATGTGAAAGGGGCTGTTTACAACTCTCAGATCTGTCTGTGCTTACATAGCCAGATTACATTCTAGAATCTGAAGTCAAGAGATGAGTAGTTTAAAGTGGCAGGGATAGGGCGGTGCCTGTGGCTCAGTGGGTAGAGCACCAGCCCCATATACTGAGGATGGCGGGTTCAAACCCGGGCCTGGCCAAACTGCACACACACAAAAAAATATAGCCAGGCGTTGTGGCAGGCACCTGTAATCTCAGCTGCTTGGGAGGCCAAGGCAGGAAAATCGCTTAAGCCCAGGAGTTGGAGGTTGCTGCGAGCTGTGTGATGCCACGGCACTCTTACTGTAGGTGATAAAGTGAGACTCGGTCTCTACAAAAAAAAGAAAAAGTGGCAGGGTTAATCCTAAAGCAGCAATTCTGAAAATGTGGTATATGAACCACCAGTGGTATTCCAGACAGATACAAATAAGACATACATATA
>NW_003852433.1:7441915-7453868 GCF_000181295.1 Otolemur garnettii | reverse complement strand
GAGGCAGGAGACTCGCTTGAGCCCAGGAGTTGGAGGTTGCTGTGAGCTGTAATGCCACGGTACTCTACCCAGGGGGGCAGCTTGAGGCTCTATCTCAAAAAAAAAAAAATAAGAAATTAAACTATGTTTTCCTGCTGGTTGGTTTTAGATGGTTGAAACCTTGTATAATAATGGTGCTAATTCTATATGGGAGCATTCTTTGCTGGACCCTGCCTCTATTATGAGCGGAAGACGTAAAGCTAATCCACAGGATAAAGTACAGTGAGTGGAATGTTTATAAATACTTTTTTTTTTTTTTTTATAACAAGTGGGGCTCACTGACAGGAGAGGAGCTATTTTTGATTAGCCTCCCCTAGGACAGCACAGGCGGTATTACCCCAATTGTGCACTGGGCTCTTTACTATTAAAAATGCAGAATGAGGCAGGGCAGGACCATCTGTTTTGCTTGGTTACCCAGCAGGAGTAAATGGTTTCTCCATTTGGAAACAGAGGCTTGGAGGTTGTACATGTAATCAGATTTAAACTTAGTTACTCACACAAGAGGCTGTCAGACCAGAAATCTAGTTTATGGGCCACCACCACTCTGCCAGATGCTTCACCAGTGAGATAGAACTAACTGCCACTTCCTCCCAAGGTTGCTAGGCTAATTCAGAAAATTATACACAGAAGAAAGATGCTATAAAAAGTAGTTATTCTGTAGTCTCAGCTATCATAATGCCTAATGTATGTTTTCAGACTTCAGGTCTTAAACACAACTGAAATTTACTTGGGCAATGTTCATTTTGTTCTTGAGTAGGGGATGTGGGTCACTTCCTCAACAGTACAAAGAGTGGGGAATGTTGTGTCTGAACTACAAGTGAACTATTTTCTTTTTGTTTTCAAACCAGTCCCAATAAAGCGGAATTCATCAGAGCCAAGTATCAGATGTTAGCATTTGTCCATCGCTTGCCCTGCCGGGATGATGATAGTGTGACTGCCAAAGATCTTAGTAAGGTGGGTCACACCTTTCAAAACCCTAAAAGAGCTAGCTGAGACAGCATATTGTTTTATTTGAAAATCTAAAAAAACCTTCAAAGGAAGAAAGGAAAACAATTCATTTCTGTGCATTAAATAATTAATAACAGCTTTTTTGTACAATTGGTCTCCTCTTTAATCTTAATTCAAATGGTAGTCATTCATGTCAGTGAGGCTACATAGGCAAAGAGGAAAAGTAAGTATCTAGAAAACTATTTGTGTTTTTCAAATATGGTCTTTAAACTATATTTTGATAAGTCTTTTTGTTTAACTTTGAAATAGGGGCTCAGCGCCCATAACTCAGTGAGTAGGGTGCCAGCCACA
Source organism: Otolemur garnettii (assembly GCF_000181295.1). Taxonomy (NCBI): domain Eukaryota; kingdom Metazoa; phylum Chordata; class Mammalia; order Primates; family Galagidae; genus Otolemur; species Otolemur garnettii. The sequence continues at coordinate 7,452,530 of NW_003852433.1, read as the reverse complement.
TACAACAAAGCTGATGGGTTTGAGTCCAGCCCGGGCTTGCTAAAATAACAATGACAACTGTAACCAAAAAATAGCCGGGAGTTGTGGCAGGCACCTGTAGTCCTAGCTACTTGGGAGGCTGAGGGAAGAGAATCGCTTGAGCTTAAGAGTTTGAGGTTGCTATGAACTATAAGCTATGGCACTCTACTGAGGGTGACATAGTGACACTCTGTTTCAAAAAAAAGAAAACAAACAAACAAACTTTGAAATAGGAACTATTTAGAGTTTGTTTCTAAAAGGGAATAGAAAGTTTGCAGGACAATTGATTATTTGTCACAACTAGAAAAAGAACTAAAGGAAGAGGGCTTTTTCAGGTTTCCAGGTTGCAGACTGAGTAGGAAAGCAATGTGTGACTCAAAGCTATAGTGCACAGAATGGCTTATCATAGCTGCAATATGAGTAAACAGCTTTCTTTATGTGGGCTTTCACATGTTTTTGAGAGCTGTGGTAAGAAATGCATATATATTAGTAATTTTAAAGTGCTGCTTTTGACAAATGGTTGTTTGTACACAGAGTGGACACTCATTTTAAATTTTGCATAGAAATGTATATAATTGGCTGGATGCTCAATGGTCAGAGCACCAGCCCGAGAACTGGGACAGGCAGGTTCAAAACTGGCCCAGGCCTGCTGAACAAAAAAAAAAAAAAGAAAGAAACTTATATAATTGTTACTTTCATTAATTAGTAAGACTTAGTGGTAGTTTTAACCAAACTTTTGAAAAATTAATTAGCCCCAGGCCCGTCACAGTGGCTCATGCCTGTAATCCTAGTACTATGGGAGGCCAAGGTGGGTCAGTTGCCTGAGGTCAGGAGTTCAAGACCAGCCTGAGCAAAAGCGAGAGCCTGTCTCTACTAAAAATAGAAAAACTGAGGCAGGATGATCTCTTGAGCTCAAGTTGGAAGTTGCTGTGAGCCATAAGGCCAGGGTGCTCTATCCAGGGTGACAGCTTGAGACTCTATCTCAAAAAGAAAAAAATTAATGAACCCCAGATGCAGTGGCACGTGTCTGTAATACCATCTATTTGGGAGGCTGGGAGGTGGGAGGTGGGAGCCCAGGAGTTCAAGTTTGGCCTAGACAACATAATGAAATCCCATCTCTCAAGGGAAAAGAAAGGCTATATAAAAAAGAATCAAAACAAGACTTGAATACATAGAGTAGATTTTTCCATTCCTCTGATAAGGGTTATTGCATCTTGGACAACTCTAGATTAGACTTAAAAGAAGGCAGCCAGTAGGGGGTATAGCTTGAAATTCTAGTCTGTCAGGCTTCAGAGCCATCTGCAGCCATGTCCTCATACAGTACTGCCTATTACTCAAGTGCTGGTTGTACTGCTGTCTTAGACAAGTCATGCATTTGGGCAGGTCAGCCTTGACAGCCCTAATTTCCTTATAGTAAAATGGTTCTGACCCCACCTTGCAGCCCAAGTGTGATCATGACCAGCAAAGAAAAGATTGCTCCATCCACCTTACTGAGCCAAACCAAAATTGTGTGTTACTGGCTTGGCGCCTATAGCTCAGGGGCTAGGTTGCCAGCCACAAATATCAGGGCTGGCAGGTTCAAACCCTACTGAGGCCTGTCAAACAACAATGACAACTACAACAAAAGAATAGCCCGCATTGTGGCGGGCATCTGTAGTCCCAGCTAACTGGGGGGCTGAGGAAAGAGAATACCTTAAGCCCAGAGATTGAGGTTGCTGTGAGCTGTGATGCCACAGCTCACAGCAACCTCAAGGGCGATAACTTGAGACTCTTAAAAAAAAAAAGTATGTAATATAATGTATAATAAAATGGTCTGTCAGCTGCCCTAATACATCTTTCTTTATGCTTCTAACAAATATTTCTTTTTTATTTTTTTCAGCAACTACATTCAAGCGTGAGAACAGGGAATCTTGAAACCTGTTTGAGACTGTTATCTTTAGGAGCACAAGCCAACTTCTTCCATCCTGTAAGAAAACATGAATTATTAAGATATTAAATTAAAACTGAGTTATGGTCATGAAGGCTTTAATTTGCTTTTTTGTTTACTTTTTATTAATGATTCTTAGGAGAAAGGAAACACCCCACTCCATGTTGCCTCCAAAGCAGGACAGATTTTACAGGCTGAATTATTGGCAGTATATGGGGCAGACCCAGGCACACTAGATTCTAGTGGGAAAACTCCTGTTGATTATGCAAGGTAAAAGACCTACATTTTTGCCATTTCTCACTGTCTGTAATTTTTTATGTTGAGTATAATTGTTGTTACTTTAGCTAAATTATGTATGATTAACATTTAACCAGCCCATTCACAGGGGTTCACATCTGTAATCCTAGCACTTTGGGAGGCCAAGGTGGGAGGATTGCTTGAGGTCAGGAGTTTAAGAACAGCCTGGGCAGTGGGTCTCTACAAAAGAAAAAAAAAATTATTTATTTATTTTTTTTTTGGGAGACAGAGTCTTAAGCTGTTGCCCTGGGTAGTGTGCTATGGCGTCACAACTCCAGGCAACTTCAAACTCCTGGGCTAAAGCGATTCTATTGCCTCAGCCTCCCAAGTAGCTGGGACTACAGGCGCCCACAACACCTGGCTATTTTTGTTTTGTTGTTGCCGCTGTTATTGTTGTTTTAGCTGGCACGGGCCAGGTTTGAATCCTCCAGCCTCAGTGTACATGGCTGGCACCCTACCCACTGAGCTATGGGTGCCACCAAGAAAAAAAATTTTTTTTTGCAGTTTTTGGCCGGGGCTAGGTTTGAACCCACCACCTCCGGCATATGGGGCCAGCACCCTACTGCTTTGAGCTACAGGCACTGGCCCCCCCCCCATTTTTTTTTAATTAACTGGGCATGGTGACATATACCTATAGTCCCAAATAATCGGGAAGATCTCTTGAGGCTAAGAGTTTGAGGTTGCCTTGAACTATGGTGCCATGGCACTCTAGCCAGGATGACAGAGTCAGACTCTGTCTCACAAAAAATAAGGAAAAGAAATTTTTTTAGTAGTTTGTGAGTCTTTGAAGAAGGTTGAATTTGAATGTATGAAGAAGGGGCACAAGTGCTCCAGGTGAGAGGAAAGGAGCAGCTTAGCTGCCCAGTGCAGCAGGAGGCCTGCCTGGGAGAGCAAAGTAGAGTGACCACAGGAATGCTGTGCAGATTGAAGCCTGTGACCGGCACCACTGTTTCATATAGTACTACAAAAGAAAAAGTTCAGCCAATTAAATTATTTATTGACATTTGTAGGCTATTTCCTGATTTTGCATGTTTTGAGAAATGAGGGGGTGAAAAGATATGCATCTTAAAAAATCAAAGCTATGTGGTAGTTTGGAGCATTTTATATAGTGACTTGACTGGGCAGAGAAACTGGCTGAAACTAGATTTTATCTTAGAAGAGGAAGAGAGCTCATAGTTGATGATGTTTATTATCACTTCTTATAGAATTTTTATTCGTATGCCTTATTGCTAAAAGGATTCCAAGCAGCTTAAATATTTATTTGATGAATGAAGAAAGGAAACTTAATAATCTCTGTTACAGAAATTGGGGGATAAAGAGGCAACAGTAGCTGTTGATGTGAGCTATTCATTAGATTGGTCTGTGCCTGATTTGAAGTCCTTGAAATAATTAATAAACTCTTACCCAGAGTCAAACTGGCTGCATCAGAATCATCCTGGAAAAGATCCTTCTTCAAAATATTAATGACTGGGACCATCCCATCCTTACTAATTCAGAATTTCCAAGGATGGGGCTTGGACGTTATATGTTTCTAGGAACACTCTAGTTAATTTTTGAGAACTTCTACCCTAAACTATTGACTCACTTTATTTTCTTACCTCATTAAATGAAGTCACGTTTTATCCCTCTCATAATCCTTTGAATTCCTTATGAAGTATTCTGTTTTGTGCATTAATAACAGAATAGGAATACCTCAGATGGTGGAAAGAGTTTATAAAGGTGAGACTCAAAGCAGACTTCAATAGTCTACCATGCACAAAAAGGCTGATTATTCTAAAAAGACAATGTTTGAGAAACTGCTCAAGTGTCTCAGAAGATGTCTTTGTACCTTTCTCTTCTAAAACCAATGAATGGTGAGCAGTATAAATGGCGCTTTGTTTTCTTTTGGTAGGCAAGGAGGGCACCATGAGTTGGCAGAACGCCTCGTAGAAATACAGTATGAGCTGACGGACAGACTAGCCTTTTATCTCTGTGGCAGGAAACCAGGTGAGTGAAAGGATAACTACTGCTCCATACCTCCAGTCAGGAATGTTCTGGAAAAACAAGTTGGGACAGGGCGGTGCCTGTGGCTCAAAAAGGTAGGGCGCCGGTCCCATATGCCACAGGTGGTGGGTTCAAACCCAGCCCCAGCCAAAAACTAAAAAAAAAGAAAGAAAAGACAGCGTCTGTGGGTCAAAGGAGTAGGGCGCCAACCCCATATGCTGGAGGTGGCAGGTTCAAACCCAGCCCCGGCCAAAAAAAAAAAAAACCAAATTCGACCCTCTTTTTATGACTTCCTTCACTTTAACATATCCTTGAAATGTTGTGAATGTGGGTTTTTATTTGAAATGATGACTGCAGAATTTTCTCTTATATGTAAAAGGTATTTTGTTCAAATCTTCTTGAATTTTTAGTTTTTAAAACTTTATTTCAGCTGTAGAGGATTGGCTCTTTCTAGAGTTAGCATAATTGAACCAAAATTGAATGTTTACCACAGTTCTTGAATATAGGGGCTAGGAATAGAAGAACAAAGCTGTAACTCTTGTAGTTTTTTGAAGAGTTCTGTCTAAAAAAAGGGAAGAAGTTCAAAAGTGAACTTTGCCATCAGCCAACTTGGTTATTTGTGATATGGAATAGCAGTTAGCAAACCATGGTCTGTGGGCCAAATCCAGCCTATCACCTATTTTATTCCTTGCAAGAGAGCTGTGTCCACTGATTTACATCTAGTGTATGGCTGCTTTCGCACAACATGGGCAGAGTGGAATAGGTTAAGTCGTTGCAGCAGAGGCCATAAGGTCCTATAGCCTAACATATTTACTATTTGGCCCTTAATAGAAAAAGCTTGTCAACTCCTTGTTCATAATATCTACAAACAGGTATGCAGTGGTTCTCAGTCCTGATTGCACAACAGAGTTAAAGAGTCCCTGTTGTGGTTCCAGTTCTGGGTGAGAGGGAAGTAAGCACACCCCACTGTGTCTCTCCTACTGAATAGAGAGACCCTGGACCATATGCTTCTAGCTATCTAAGGACTGGAAGGGTAAATCCTAAGTGGTGAACTATGGAACTCAAAACATCATCAAGCTGGTGGTTAGTGTCTTATTAATTGTGTTCTGATACGGCTTCAATGACAGCCTAAAACCTGGAACTGCATGATAGGCCTCTTTCTGGTGGTAGGAAGAGGGACTTTTGCAGGACAGAGAATAAGGGGATTCCCCTGGGGCTTTTCCCTCTTCCTTCTTTTTTCTGATCTTTCCTGTCCTAGTCCCTAGGCAAGCCTTTGGCTGCAATAACAGTAGTGGCTGTGCCAGCACAGGTGCCTAAATCTCTGACCTAGGGGAAGAGAGAGGTCCTTATAGCTTTTCTTGTTTTCTGTTCTTTCACTAGTTTCTGGGAGGCAAAACCTAACCTGGTAGTTCCATGTTAAAACAAAAATACTAACATTCTCTATAGAGCTTAAAGAAGACTCAGGTACAACATAATATTCAAAGTGTCCAGAATACTATCCATGGGCCATGCACAGTGGCTCATGCCTATAATCCTAGCACTCTGTGAGGCCAAGACAGGTGGATTGTTTAAGCTCAGGAGTTCGAGACCAGCCTGGGCAAGACCCTGTCTCTACTAAAAATATCCTCCCTCCCACTCAGGAGACTCAAGCAAGAGTATCACTTGAGCCCAAGAGTTTGAGTTTGCTGTGAGCTATGATGACACCATAGCACTCTACCCAGATCAATAGAGTCAGACTTTGTCTCAAAAGGAAAAAAAAGAAAAGAAAAGAAAAAACCTTCAGAATATTGTCCATAATGACTTGACATATGAAGCACCAGGAAAAGCTCATGGCCTTGCAAGGGAAAAGCAATCAAGAGACGTACCAAGGCCAAGATGACACAGATGTTTGAATTATCAAAGATTTTAAAGCATCTAGTCCTTTTGTATGACTACTCTTAGAGAAGTAAGAGGGAACATTCTTGAAATAAATAGAAATATATAAAGTCCCAGGAGAGAAATAGAAGATACAGAAAAGAACCAAATAGGAAAGTTAAAAATTGAAAAATACAGTAACTTGGGCAGCTTCTGCGGCTCAGTGAGTAGGACACTGGCCCCATATACCGAGGGTGGCAAGTTCAAACCTGGTCCTGGCCAAACTGCAACAAAAAAATAGCTGGGTGCTGTGGCAGGCGCTTGTAGTCCCAGCTACTTGGGAGGCTGAAGCAAGAGAATCGTCCAAGCCCAAGAACTGGAGGTTGCTGTGAGCTGTGACGCCATGGCACTCTACCGAGGACAACAAAGTGAGACTCTGTCTCTTAAAAAAAAAAAAGGAAAAATACAGTAACTGAAATTTTAAAGCTCACTGGATGGGCTCAATAGCAGAATGGAGATGACAAAGAAAAGTCAGTGAATTGAAAGTAGAAGCCAGGCTTGGTAGCTCACTCCTATACTCCTAGCACTTTGGGAGGCCAAGCCAGGGGGTCTCACTTGAGGCCAGGAGTTTGAAACTAGCCTGAGCAACATGGCAAGACCCTATCTACCAAAAAAATAGAAAAATGAGCTGGGTGTGGGGTGCTCATCTGCAGTACAGCTACATAGTAGATGAGGCAGGAGTATCACCTAAGTCTGGGAGTTGAGGTTGCAGTGGGCTGGTATGCCACTGCACTCCAACCTGGGCAACAGAGTGAGACCCTGTCTCAAAAAAAAAAAAAAAAGAAAGAAAAGAAAAAATCAATGACTAGACACTATCTAGTTTGAACAACAAAGAATTTAAAAAAGAAAGAAAACTGAACAGAGGCTCAAGGACCTTTGAGAAGATACCAGAAGTTCTGAGATTGTATCACTGGGCTCCTATAATGGGATGAGGAAAGAGTATGATATGAAGAAAAATATTTGAAGAAGTATTGACAAAACACTAAATCTGGTGAAAGACATAAACTTACCCATTTAAGAACCCTCAGCAACCCCCTGAGGATAAACAAATTGACATTTGAGACACATTAAAACTTAAGTTAAAGAAAACTTAAGAGAAGCAGCCAGGAAAAAAACAACACATTGTATATGAAAAAGCAATGGTTTGGATGATTTTGGATTTTTCATCAGAAACCATGGAGATGAGAAGGAAATGAAACAGTATTTTTAAAGTGCCAAAAGGAAAGATCTATCCACCCAGAACACTGTATTCAGTAAAAATAACCTTCGGAATGAAATCAAAACAATGACATTCTAAGGTGAAGAAAAAATAATAGAATTAGTTCTAACAGAAATGCCAGAGAAAGTTTTTTGGGTGGAAGGGAATGATATCAGAGGGAATCTTGGATATTTAGGAATGAAAGGACAACATAAATGATAAGTATCTGTTATATTTATCATCTCTAATGATGGTGGATCATCTCTAAATATAGTGGACTGTATTTTTCTCTTAAGTTCTTTAAGATATTGTACAGCCTGGCTCAGTGCCTGTGGCTCAAGTGGCTAAGGCACCAGCCACATACACCTAAGATGGCGGGTTCGTATCCAACCCGGGCCCACCGAACAACAATGACGGCTGCAGCCAAAAAAAAAAGAAAAATAGCCAGGCATTGTGGTGGGCGCCTGTAGTCCCAGCTACCTGGGAGGCTGAGGCAGGAGACTCACTTGAGCCCAGGAGTTGGAGGTTGCTGTGAGCTGTGATGCCACAGCACTCTACCCAGGGGGACAGCTTGAGGCTCTGTCTCAAAAAAAAAAAAGATAAGTACAACAGTTGAAATCAAAAGTTGTAATGTCCATCTGGGCATTGTGTTGGGCTCCTGTAGTCCCAGCTACCCTGGAGGCTGAGACAAGAGGATTACTTGAGCCCAAGAGTTTGAGGTTGCTGTGAGCTACAATGCCACAGCACTCTACCCAGGGTGGCAGAGTGAGACTCTGTCTCAAAAAAAAAAAAGTTATAATATCATCTATTGGGGTTTTCAGCATATGTCAGTGTGATACATTGGACAACTACAACATAAGAGGAGAAAGGGTAAAAGAAATATAATGGTAAGATTTGTGCATTCTACTTGAAATGGTAACATAATATTTCTAAATAAGCTGAAAAATTAAGTATAGGGTGGACATAAAGTTCTTGTGGAATTTATGTATTTATATTTATTCATTTATTTTGAGACAGATTTTTACTTTGTCGCCCTCAGTAGAGTGCTGTGGAGTCATAGCTTATAGCAACCTCACACTCTTGGGCTCAAGCAATTCTCTTGCTTCAGCCTCCTGTGTAGCTGGGATTACAGGCACCCGTCACAATGCCTGACTTGTCACAGATCTCAAACCTATGAGTTGAGACAGTCCACCCACCTCAGCCTCCCAGCATGCTGGGATTATAGGTGTGAGCCACCTCACCTGGCCTCAGTTCATGTGGAATTTAATTGGTAAACTAATTTAAATTCCACACAAAGTTTATGTCGACCCTTTTTATATCTGTTGCAATTACTAGCACAACCACTCAAAAGAAAGATTATGGAAAGATACATGGCAAAAATCTCTAGAGATAAAATGGAGTGTTTAAATTTACTTAAATAATCAAAAGATAATTTTGATTCAAAAGAAGAGAGGAAAGGGGAAAACAAAAAACTAAACACCAAATAGTAAATAAACAATAAAACAATAACCTAAATCTGTACATCAATAATTATGTTAAATGTTAATGACCCAAACATAACAATAAAAAGATGGAAATTATTAGAATGGATTTTTTTTTTGAGACAGAGTCTCACTCTGTCACCCTTGGTAGAGTGTCATGACGTTATAGCTCACAGCAACCTCCAACTCTTGGGCATAAGGGATTCTCTTGCCTCAGCCTCCCAAGTAGCTGGGACTACAGGCGCCTACCACAACGCCCAGCTATTTTTTGTTGCAGTTACCACTGCTGTTTTAGCTGGCCGGGGCCAGGTTTGAACCTGCCACCCTCGGTATATGGGGCTGGCACCCTACCCAGTGAGCCCCAGGCACCACCCTAGAATGGATTTTTTTTTTTTTTTTTGGCAGTTTTTGGATGGGCCTGGGTTTGAACCTGCCACCTCTAGCATATAGGGCCAGCAACCTACTTCTTTGAGCCACAGGTGCTGCCCTAGAATGGATTTTTTAAAAGCCTCAGTATGTACTGTCTGTGAGACACTTTTTTTTTTTTTTTTTTTTTTGAGAGAGAGAGAGTGTCTCACTCTGTTGCCCCAGGCTAGAGGGCAGTAGTGTCCTAGCTCACAGCAACCCCAAACTCTTGGGCTCAAGAAATCCATTTGCCTCAGCCTCCCAAATAGGTGAGACTACAGGTGCCATAATACCCAGCCATTTTTTAAAGACAGGGTCTCCCTCTTGTTCAGATTGGTCTGAACTTCTGAGCTCAGGTGGATTCACCTGCCTTGACCTCCCAGAGTGCTAGACTTACAAGCACAAGCCACTTCACCTGGTCTAAGAACTTGCATTTATACTTCAGAACATTGCATTAAAGAAAACCCCAGGCCTAGATGGTTTCACTAAGGAATACTTCTGTAAACTAGCAGAAATGGTGTTGCCATACAGCAGTATAAATACAGTTTGTGACTTACAAGTTTGCCAACTTTGTGATCATGACTTTTTTTTTTGAGACTGAGTCTCACTTTGTCATCCTTTGTAGAGTGCTATTGTGTCATGATTCACAGCAACCTCAAACTCCTGGGCTCAAGTGATCCTCTTGCCTCACCCTCTCAAGTAACTGGGATTACAGGCGCCTGCCACAGTGCCTGGCTATTTTTAGAGATGAGGTCTCGCTCTTTGCTCAGGCTGGTCTTGAACTCCTGAGCTCAAGCAATCCACCCGCCTCGGCCTTCCAGAGTGCTAGGATTACAGGTATGAGCCACCACACCGGGCCTGTGATTATGACTCTTAATGGATATTTTTAAATGTTTTGAATTCACATTTCAGATTTTGCATATAAAATGAGACTATTCTACTGAACATTAAAGAAGAAATAGTAAAAGTTCTTCACAGCATCTTCTAGAAAAAAAAGGAGAGGGAACATTTCTACCTCATTTTTTAAGGCCTTACTCGGATGCCCCCTAAACTCAGAACAAAAAAATAACCCTCATAAACATAGACAACAATCTTCACCATATATTAGCAAATTGAATGTAACAATATAGAAAAAGAAAAATACAGCATAACCAAGTGGGGTTTCCAAATATGCAAGGCTGGTTCAGTACTTGAGAATCAGTTTATGTAATCTATCATGTTAACAGAGTAAAAAAGAAGAACTTCATAATCATGTCGGTTGTTACAGAAAAAGCATTCAACCAAATTCAGTATTTCATGATTTAAAAAAAAAATCTTAGCAAAGTAGGAATAGATGGACTTCCTTAATCTGATAAAGGGTATCCACTTAATGATGAAAGATTGGGGGCAAGT
>NW_003852433.1:7439452-7440770 GCF_000181295.1 Otolemur garnettii | reverse complement strand
TACATAAATTTACTTAAGTTCAGGATTTTTTGTAGATACAGACATGTTGATTCTGAAATTCAAAGGGAGGCCAGGCACAGTGGCTCACACCTGTGCTCTTAGTACTTTGAGAGGCCAAGGCGGGATTGCTTAAGCTGAGGAGTTCAAGACTAGCCTAAGCAACAGAACAAGATGTTGTCTTCACAAAAAAAAAAAAAAAAAAAATAGAAATATCAGCTAGGCTGGTTGGCTAGTCTCAGCTACTCAGAAGGCTGGGGCAGGAGGATTGCTTAAGCCCAGGAGTTGGAGGTTGAAGTGAGCTGTGATGATTCCATTGCTTTCTAGCCCAGGCAGCAGAGGCTCTGTCTCAAGCAATCAATCAGTTGATCAATTAAATTTAAATGAAAATAGCCAAGGCAATTTTACAAAAGAAGTGTAAGGTGGGAGGAAGAAATTTTAAGACTGTAGAACTCAAGCAGTGTGATATTAATGAATAGATCAACACATGTTAATGAAACAGTATAGAAAATCCAAAAACAGACCCACACAAATGGGTTCAATTGGCAAAGGTGAAAAGGTAAGTCAGTGGAGCAAAGATGGTCTTTTTAGTACATTATCTATGTACAGACATCCATATGTGTAAAAATGAACTTCAGCCTAAACCTTGTACCTTATCCAAAAATTAATTCAAAATGGATCATAGATCTAAATGTAAAACCTAAAACTATAATACTTCTGGAAGAAAACTTATGAGAAAATCTTTGTGATCTTGGATTAAAGTTCTTAGATCTAACACCAAAAACACATGGCATAAAAGAAAATATTGATAAGTTTACTTCACCAAAATTGGAATCTTTTGTTCTAAGAAAACTAAGGTTAAGAAAATAAGAAGACAAGACACAGAATGGGAGAAAATACATGTATTTGGAAATCATATATTCAACAAACAACTATAGCCAGAAGACTTACGGAATTTTTTAAAACTCAAAAGTAAGAAAATGCAATAAAAACTGGGAAAAGATAATACATAGGTGGCAAAAAAAAAAAAAAAATAAGCACATGAAGACAAGCTCAGCATCATTGGCCCTTAGCATAGTGAGATACTACAACATACCTAGTAGAATGACTAAAATTTAAAAAATAAAACAAGTGGCTGGGCATGGCGGCTCACGCCTTTAATCCTAGCATTCTGGGAGACCAGGCAGGTGGATCACCTGAGCTCAGGAATTTGAGACCAGTCTGAGCAAAAAGTGAGACCCTGTCTCTACTAAAAATAGAAAAACTAGGCTCGGCGCCTATAGCTCAACCGGCTAAGGCGCCAGCCACGTACACCTAAGGT
>NW_003852433.1:7431856-7439166 GCF_000181295.1 Otolemur garnettii | reverse complement strand
GTCTCAAAAAAAAAAAAAAAGAAAAACTAGCTGTGTGTAGTGGTGGGCACCTAAAGTCCCAGCTACTCAGGAGGCTGAGGAAAGAGAATCCCTTGAGCCCAAGTTTGAGGTTGCTGTGAGCTATGATGCCTCGGTACTCTATCAAGGGCAACAAAATGAAACTTGGTCTCAAGAAAACAAAAAAAAACAGCAACAACAGACAATACAAGTTCTGGAAAAGATGGGAAGCAACTATAATTCTAATAAGCTGTTCTGTGGAATACAAAATGATAAAACTACTTTGAAAAAAAGTCTAGCAGTTTCTTACCTAAACATAGATTTACACACTGTATAACCCAGCAGTTCCACTCCTAAGCATTTGCCCAAGAGAAATATAAACATGCTTACACAAAAACCTGAGTGCTGTTAGTGGCTTTATTCACTGGTACGTTGGTCATTATTCTCCAGAAGCTAGATTAGGACTGAGTCATTAAGCCTTTGTAGGAGATGGGGTCTCAAAAGCCACCTGCCCCAGCCCTGACTTTTATACTCATAGATTAATACAAATGAGCCACCAGAGCTCAGTGAAGCTCTACCATCCCACACAGTGAGCTGACAGAAGCCTGCTCTGAGCTAATTCAGCTCTCTGAACACCTTCCCTGGCTGAAAGTCGTAGTTATACTAAGGCTAAATTAATCCCCTAAGGAATGGGGTGAGCACAGGTATTTATTTAATAATATCTGGATCTTTGTATCAAAAGAAAACAAGGATATGATTCTTGCTACTGACCAGGCCCTCAGAAATTTGTAGCCAATCTGGCAACTTCTGCTCTCCCATATGACTCCAAACTATGCAAAAATACTAATTGCAAAACTTAAATTGAGAAAGTAACAGTGGCATTCCTTTATGGGTCTTGTCAATGTTTACGAACAAAACTTTGACTTGGTTTCTGTTTCAGATCACAAAAATGGACAGCACTTTATAATACCTCAAATGGCAGACAGGTAAGGCCGTTTAAATACCAATCCGTTTTATCCATCATCAGTAACTTGGATGTATAGTGTTTGTGTATCGTATTTTGTGTTTAACAGAGCCCATACATTTTTCTCTTTTATGGCTATACAATTTGGAAATAAGACAGCTGTAAGTAAACCATCATATAAAACTTAAGTTTGAAAGAGCACAAGTAACAAGTTTACCAGTAAGAAAATTGGAATCTGATATTGTCACTGTTTCAGGCAGTTGTGACCATATATTGTGTCTACAAATATTTTTAGCCAGTTATGACTGAATATTTTGTCTGTATACTTACAGGATATTTATGTATTAAGAGAGATTATATTCTTTGTCTATGACAGGGGTCAGCAAACGTTTTTGTCAAGAGCTAGACAGTAAATATTTTAGGCTTTTGTATGCTTTCCAGCGCCTTTTGCAACTACTGAACTCTTCCATTATAGACAGAAGCATCTGTGGACACTGTGTATATGAATGGGCAGGTCTCTTCAATAAAATTTTGTTTCTAGACACTGAAATTCTAATTTTATATACTTTTAACATGTTATGAAATGTTATTTTGTTTCCTCCAATCATTTTAAAATGTAAATCACGGGCCAAACAAAAAGAAGGCCGTAATTTGCTGCCCCTGGCTCTATGAGATTAGATGAGTTCATTGCTGCAGGAAATGAACCTTAAATCTTTATTTTGCCAGTTACCTTTGCATAAAATTATCCAGAGTTTGTAAAGTGATGAGCTGCTATTCTGGATATAATCTTACAATACCTGTTTTTCACATGTTCCCTTTTTGTATTTTTTTATTTTGTGTGTGTGTGTGTGTGTGTGTTTTAAACACTTCAAAAATTGTTATTTCTCACATAAGGGGCTTGAGATTTACCTGTTAATAGCTTTTGGCATTTAGTTGGTAGGTGATTTGTTTTATTCTCTTGCCATGTGATATGATTATGGCATTTCTAGAAGAAGCTACTTTTACTTTACTGTTCTGTTTAAGGTTTCTTCACTGACTATTGGACTGTAGAATGATTGTCTCTGACAGTATCCACAAGCTGTAATCAATATTTTTATCCCTTGGTATCTTAATCTTCTACAGAGCTCATGAACATGGTTTTATTTATTTGCTTATTAGTTTTGTACATTTTCTTAGCAGCCTGGATTTGTCTGAGTTGGCAAAAGCTGCTAAGAAGAAACTTCAATCTGTGAGTATCTCTCTACTGGTGAACTCCAGTATGGGAATCAATGTATGCTACTCATACCTGTTTTCAGTGCAAGTAAACTTTTGTGTCAGATTACATATACTTTTAGATGTTGTTAAATTAGAAGCAGACAGTTAAATATGTAGCAATAAAGATGAAAAGCACTTTTAAGTTTAGTACCTCCGACTTTGGAGGCCAAGGCAGGAGGATCACTTGAGACCGGGAGTTCAGTACCAACCTGGGCAGTAGCAAGACCTCATCTCTACAAAAATGAGAACTATAATGAAAAAAGTAACCAGGCATGGCGGCATGCACTCAGCTACTCAAGAGGCCAAGGCAGGGGAGTGGAGGCTGCTGTGAACTATGATCCTGCCACTGTACTCCAGCATGGGTGACAGAGCAAGACCCTATCTCTTAAAAAAAAAAAGTTTAGTATATCCATTTTTTGGTTCTGCTTCAAATAATCCCACTTTTCTCTGCCATATTAAAAGTAGGCTGTGGCTTTGACATTAGAAAGTTGTTTCTCCTCAGTAGAGTTCCCTCGTCTCTCTCAACATGATGCACAAGTCGGACACACTTTTCTTGTGTGTTACTTACTGGGGCCACATAGGATGCTAGAGACTGATAAAGCTGATACTGGAATGGTGGTGAACACTATACATTCCTTCACCGCCATTGGAGATCCAGCCACAGTTGTAATTCTCTTGTCCATTCCATGCCATTCATCAGGGCTTTTTAAGTTTATGTCACTGAAACCTGGTGGTCCTGGTCCACGTATGTGCTCAGAGTTTGCCACGACTGCACCAGGGCCTCCCTTTAGTCTGCCTGTCTTTCCACCCTGCCTACCTGACCCATTGTCAGTGCCCCAGGAAATCTGTTTCTCTGGGGACAATTTCTTTGTTTAGTTTCCTCAAGTGATGCCTCACCAGAGCGCTTCCCAGCCACGAAACTACCAGATTATACTCCTCAGCTATTCTCATTTTTCTTTGGATCAGAACCAAGACTCTTAGAACTTCTTTTTGTAACCTTTAAGGGTGTCATTCAACTCTCACCTTTCAGAGCTTGGCCTGCTTCCCATCTGGTTTCGTGTGTGTGTGTGTGTGTGTGTGTGTGTGTGTTTCTTTATGTAGTAACACTCTGTGTGTGTGTGTTTCTTTATGTATTACCACTCTCTGGGCCCATGAGCTGGCCACATTCAGATCCCCTCTTTGCCTATAGTGTTTGCTTTTCCCACTACCCCTCCCTCTGATCATTCAAGGAGCTGAAATCTGACCAACTTCACAAAGTAGGTAGTGGCTTTCCCAAGCCTTGACTCTGAAATTGCAGTTTTCTTTTATGACCCCTCTTCATTCCCCTTTTCACAGAAGACCTTTTACTAGAACTTGACGTACACTACTAAGTATTAAATATTACATAAAATGAATTTATCTTTACTAGCATTTAACTGTATTATGAAATAAATGTGTTTTATGCAATTTGTTTGGTGTCTCTGTGTTCTGTATCTACAGTTTTGTGTGTCTGTGTGTTTTATTGCCTTTTTAAATTAAGGAAGTCATATAATAAGGTGATTAAGATTATAAGCTTTGGAGTAAGGTAGCACTAAGGATTGTGTGATTTCCTTTTATCACTTACAATCTGTAAGCAGATTTTTATTACAAATAATTCAGAGCTAGATAAAACCCCCAGGTTCTGTTTGTCCTGCATTGCCAGCCTAGAAGTTGCATGAAAACTGAGGTTATATCTATAATGTCTCTTGCATGTGGCAGGCATTAAGTAAATCTGGAACAAAATGCAGTACAGTCTCAAAAACTTGGGCTGTGAGTCAGACTGTCAGTGTATATCTCGGCACTGCCCAGCTCCTTGGCCTCCCTATGCCTTGGTGTCCTCTCCTAGTAAGGGTCTGCAGGGTCTGCAGATCAGAACCACTTGGGCTCAGTAAGGGTGAGCTCCCATTGTAGTTGGTAGGCCCCCACGCTGTGGTGTCCTCACAAGTGAGGGTTCGTATCAGTGCCTGGTATGTATCCTCCATTATCTTTCTCCTCTCCCTCCTACCTTCCTCTCTCCCTAATAAAAAGCTGAGAGAAATATGACAACGGTGAATGTATTCCTTCAATTAGTAAATACTAACATTTTGAGAGACTTAAACTTGGATCTCAAGTCCATTACTTACTAGCTTTGTGACTTTAGGCAGGCTACTGACTTCTTTGCCTTGATTTCCTTATCTGTAAAACAGGCTGTGGTAATTCGTATCTTCATAGAGGTGTTGGAAGTGTTAAATATGAGACCAGTAGCATAGTGCTTGAGATATAAGGTCTTACTTAATCAGTGTGGCTGCTACAGTTGTTGTTAGCAGACAGTCCCTTATAGGAAGATAGTGGATATTTATGAAGCAAGGTCAGGCTCCCAGCCCTAGTAATGATACCATTAGCAGACAGTCCCTTATAGGAAGATAGTGGATATTTATGAAGCAAGGTCAGGCTCCCAGCCCGTCATCCTATCTGGTAGCAGGCTCTCAAGGTTTATTTTTACTTATAAATGTAATGTGACCACACTAGAGAAAACTTGAAAAGTAGAGAAGGGGGACTCACCCTCCATCACTATACTCTTAATGGAGTCAGGATCAGGATTTTGGCATATTTCTTTCGGTTCTTATTTCATATGCGTATCTTTTTTTGAGACAGATAATTACAATTATAGTTTTATATATAAAGAGGGGTCACTCAACAATATATTGTACCTATTTTAATGTGTTCCTGTGAGGTCTCTGGAGCCAGCATTTTATACTGCTGTGTAAAATACTGGGTGTTTCCCAGCCCCTCCTGAGTGTGGGGCACTGTTTGTGGCTATAAGGAACACAGTAGGGAGTACACCAAATTTTGCATCTACCCTCATTAGCACAGAAGCAGTCAACTAAAAAATCACAGCTGCCGAAGTGGCAGGTGAGTTTCATGAGGTAAAGAAGGCAGAGAGAGCCAGAGCTGCCCTGGGAGAGGCTTCACCTCATCTGGATGCCAGTTGGCCACTTCAGTGTGAGTGAGGATTGTTCTGTGACATGACACCACACCGCATACTGATTAGTCAGGCTGTGCTTTGTTAGGGAAACTCCATTCTCCTGGAGATTGAAGGCCTGCTACTGAGAAAGGAGATTGAAGGCCTGCTACTGAGAAAGACAGCAGAGAAATTCAGCCAAGGTCTGTGTTGTATTCTTACGCAATGGCACATTTTATCCTCTCAAAACAGCATGTTTTCATTTCTTTATCCTGCCTAAGACTTAGAATCCCTCCCATTGTGGGGAGCTAGCAAACCCAACAGGGTGATACAGTAAGAATAGTAGAGAACTGGAACCAACTTTTGAAATGATGCACTTTAGACACCTCTTACCTCCTTGATAGCTGTGGCCCTGTCCGTGAGTCATGAAGTACTGAGGCTGGTGCAGGCGGCAGATATTTCTAGAGGCTCTGTACAGTTTTGAAATGTTTGTCTATTTAACAGTGGGTACTTACTAAGTACTGGCTTTGGATAGACACTGGAGATAAAAGGGTGAATAAGTCACAGCCCCCTCTCGTCCTGCTGGTGTTAATTGTTGTCCCTTGTGTTCCTGATATTTTTTACTTTCAGCTAAGTAATCATTTGTTTGAAGAACTTGCCATGGATGTGTACGATGAAGTTGACAGGCGAGAGACTGATGCAGGTGACTTAACATGTGGCTTTATCTAATAAGCTTCTGTTATCAGTGGGCAGTAACAAACTGCCAGCCTCAGTGTCTTCCTAGCCCAATTTCTCTTGTCCTGATAACGCACTTGTTGACATTTGCCTTTGCGTATATGTTGGCTTCAGAGTATGCTTCCCCAAGTCTCCCTAGTAACTAACTCGTGAGCTGTGCCTCTCAGAGGAGCGGTGGCACTCCTGGTGTGATGAGATTCTGTCTCTGGCTTTTTCCTCTGGCTAGTCTGGCTTGCCACACAAAACCACAGCACCCTGGTAACCGAGACGACCGTCGTCCCCTTTCTTCCGGTCAATCCTGAGTACTCATCCACACGAAACCAGGCAAGTGGCTCAGTTTGAAAATAACTAGTAATAGTAGTAGTACTGGGGGTATGGTTTGTGTCATGGTATTTCATTTTCCCAGAATGAGTATTTTAAGGTTTTTTATTATTGAAGCTTAATATCTTGGGGCCAGATGCAGTGGCTCCTTTCTATAATCTAGCACTGTGGGAGGCCAAGGCAGGAAGGTTGCTGAAGGCCAGGAGTTGGAAACTAACCTGAGCTACATAGTGAGATCCTGTCTCTCTAAAAAATAGAAAAATTAGCCTAGCAATGTGGTATAGTCCTACCTACTTGGAAGGCTGAGGCAAGATCACTTGTAACTAAGAATCTGGGACTGCAATGAGCTGTGATGATGCCACTGCACTCTTAACTCAGGCAACAGAATAAGACCCTTTCTCAAAAAAAAATTCCTATCTTTCAGTCACACAACTCACAAGATGATAAGAAAAGCAATAGATATAAACAGATGACTGGGAAAGAATATAAAACAATTCATAGAAGAAATAAAAATGGCTTATTATAAAAGTGAAGAAATGTTTAACCTTCACCTAAAGGCATTAGTGAAAGTTTCATCAGTCATGTTAATAAAATATGTAATAAAGGATATGCCAGGCTGGTAAGGATGTGGCCAGGTTGGCTTTCTCATGCTACAGAAAAGCAATTTGTTAGCTGGGTGGGGCATGGTGGCTCACACCTGTAATCCTGTCACTTTGGGAGGCTGAGGCAGGTGATTGCTTGGGCTTAGGAGTTTGAGACCAGCCTGAGGAAGAATAAAACTCCCATCGCTACTAAAAAAAATAAAAATAAAAAATAAAGTAGCTGAGCACTGTGGCTCTCTGCCTCTCTGGGCAGAGATGGGTGGATAGCTTGAGCTCAGGAATATCAGACCAGCCTGAACAAGAGTGAGACCCTGTTTCTAAAAAAATAGTGGGGTTCTGGCTCGGCGCCTATAGCTCAACCAGCTAGGGCGCCAGCCACGTACACCTAAGGTGGCGGGTTCGAATCCCCAGCCCGGACCCGCCAAAAACAACAATGATGGCTGCAACCAAAAAATAGCCGGGCGTTGTGGCGGGCACC
>NW_003852433.1:7429282-7431722 GCF_000181295.1 Otolemur garnettii | reverse complement strand
GGGGTTCTGTGCCAGGCTCCTCTAGTCCCTGCTACTCAGGAGGCTAAGGCAGGAGGATCACTTGAGCCCAGGAGTTTGAGGTTGACGCCCTGGACTCTACCAAGGGCGACAAAGTGAGACTCTGTCTCAAAAAAATAATAAAGGCAATTTGTTCACCAGTTTCAAAATTAAGTATATGCTTTTACACAGCAATTGCTCATTTGGGAATATGTTCTAAATAAAAATAGACTTCTGGCCATGCATGATGGCTCACGCTTATAATCCTAGCACTCTGGGAGGCCAAGTCCAGGTGGATTGCTTGGACTCAGGAGTTTGAGCACAGCCTGAGCAGTAGAGAGACTCTGTCTCTACTAAAAATAGAAAAATTGAGGCAAGAGGATCACTTGAGCCCAAGAATTTGAGGTTGCTGTGAGCTGTGATGACACCATGACTCTCTACCCAGGACAACAGCTTGAAACTCTGTCTCAAAAGAAAATGAATAAATAAATAAATAATAAAAATAGATTTCTGGGGTGGCACCTGTGGCTCAAAAGAGTAAGGCGCCAGCCGCGTATGCTGGAGGTGGGTTCAAAAACTGCCAGCCCCAGCCAAAAACTGCAAAAAAAAATAGATTTCTGTACAGTGATTTTCATCAAAGCACTGTATAATAGCCTAAGGATGTGGCAAGGTAGTACAGTGGTTATGACACTGGCCGCACACACTGAGGGTGATGGGTTTGAACCGGGCCCAGGCCAGCTAAGCAACAATGGCAACTGCAACACGAAGAAAAAAAAAATAGCTGGGCATTGGGCACCTGTAGTCCCAGCTACTTGGGAGGCTGAGGCAAGAGAATTGCTTAAGCCCAAGAATTTGAGATAGCTATGAGCTGTGACACCAGAGCACTCTACTGAGGGCAACAAAATGAGACTCTGTTTCAAATAAAAAAAGAAACAAAGGGGCGGCGCCTGTGGCTCAATGAGTAGGGCACTGGCCCCGAACAAACTGCAACAAAAAATAGTCAGGTGTTGTGGCAGGCACCTTTAGTCTTAGCACTGCAACAAAAAATAGTCAGGTGTTGTGGCAGGCACCTTTAGTCTTAGCTACTCGGAAGGCTGAAGCAAGAGAATCACCTAAGCCCAGAAGCTGGAGGTTGCTGTGAGCTGTGACACAATGGCACTCTACTGAGGGCAAGAAAGTAAGACTCTGTCTCTGAAAAAAAAAAAAAAAAAAAAAAAAAACAGCCTAAGCATCCATCTAGAGAAATGTGAAGTAAAGTAGGAAGGCATTTTAGTGTTTAGGGTTAACAGCTACATGTGAAGACAACAACAACATCTAAACTAACTTTTTCTTAAAATTTAAAAATTTCCTTCCAAATTAATTTTCAAACTGAGTTTACTTCAGTACTGAACCCTGAGCCCAAGGAGAAAAGCATTAAAGGAAACCATTTTATTTTTGCTCACAAAAATAAATAGATATTGTGAGAACTTAAATGTTATGAATATCTTGTATATAAATAATTTTAAACTGTTCATGTGGAAAACATTAAGGTTTGATTTGATTATAGCTGTGATTAATTATACTTTGATCATGTTGGAAGGTCTTTGCTGAAGTCTAAATAATTTTGTGTGGCTGCTTATGTATATATTTGTACATTGGGGAATATTTCCAATTATTTTCTCATCTTCAGGGCAGGCAGAAATTAGCTCGGTTCAATGCCCATGAGTTCGCCACACTGGTAATCGACATTCTCGGTGACGCCAAGAGGAGACAGCAAGGCAGCCCTCTCTCTAGTTCAAAAGGTAACTGCTCAGACCTCTAAGTGTTTTCTTTTTGGCCTTCTAAATTTAACACACGTGTTCAATTTAAAGTTATAACCTAATTAAAACAATCAACAACATGACAGCTTAAAGTCCTGTAAGTTTTCTTGATAGTACATTTGTGACAAAAACTTTACCTGTTTGAGTCCTGGTGAATTAACAATATTTCAGAGTTATCAACTGTCATTCAGGTTAATCTTATATGTGCTTTTTTTTTCCTTTTGGGTTACTTTCCCTATAAAATTGCATCCTAACACCAGGCATGGTGGCTCACTCCTGTAATCCTAGCACTCTGGGAGGCCAGGGTGGGTAGATTGCCTGCACTCACAGGTTCAAGACCAGCCTGAACAAGCAAGAGACCCTATCTTTAAAAAGTAACCGGGTGTTGTGGCGAATGCCTGTTGTCCCAGCTGCTTTGGAGGCTGTGGCAAGAGAATCACTTGAACCCAAGAGTTTGAGGTTGCTGTGAGCTAAGATGCCATGGCACTCAACTAGGGGGTGACCAAGTAAGACTCTGTCTTAAAAAAAAAAAAAATAAACAGGCATTGTGTCAGGCACCTGTGATCCCAGCTGCTTGGAAAGCTGAGGCAAGAGAATCGCTTGAGCCCAAGAGTTTGAGGTTGCTGTGAGCTGTGATGCCACGG
>NW_003852433.1:7426093-7428266 GCF_000181295.1 Otolemur garnettii | reverse complement strand
GGATTCGAACCCGCCACCTTAGGTGTATGTGGCTGGCGCCTTAGCCGCTTGAGCCACAGGCGCCGAGCCCAGGAGTCTAATTTTTATCAGTTTAACCAGGAATAAGGAAATTCTGAAAAGGTTCGTAATTTTGGTGAAGGGTCAGTGACAAAAGTCTATGTAAATTGTGCCTGCTCTTTGATTTGATAGTTCCATTCCTAGATGTTAAAAATAATCAGAGAAGGGCCAGGTGCAGTGGCCAGGTGCAGTGGCCTGTAATCCTAGCACTCAGAGGCCACAGTGAGTGGATCATCTAAGCTCACAGGTTCAAGACCAGCCTGAGCTGGATCAAGACCTCATCTCTAAAAAAAAAAAAAAAAATAGCCAGGGGTTGTGGCAGGCGCCTATAGTCCCAGCTACTTGAGAGGCTGAAGCAAGAGATTCTCTTGAGCCCCAAGAGTCTGAGGTTGCTGTGGCATGTGTGTTTCTGTTTAAAGATATTTTATTATGGCACTCTACCAGGGGTGACAAAGTGAGACTCTGTCTTAAAATAATAATAATAATAATCAGAGATGTTTTATGTATATTACGTACAACAGCAAAAACATTGCAAACAAGATAATCTAAAATGGAGGAGCAATTAATCACATATTTAAACAGTACACAGACATCTCTTGCAGGAAATATGTAATGATGGATAAAGAAATTATTTTAAAGGTTTAGTATAAAATCCCGGTTGTAAGGAAAAGATATTTAAAAACATGCATATACTTGTGTACATGTGAGTGTGCCACATGTGAGTATAAATATGTAGTTGATCCTCATCTGTTTGTTAGATATTTGCAGATTCATCTACTTGGTAAAATTTATTTGTAACCCCAAAATTAATACTCAAAGCACTTCCAAGGTCATTCTCAAACTTGTTTAGAGTGGCAAAAAAATTGAATCACCCAAAGCACACATTACCAGCCAAGGTTGAATAAGAAGATTCCCTGCCCTCTGGGTTCAGCACTAATACTATAAAGAATTGTCAGCTTGGCGCCTGTGGCTCAAATGGCTAAGGCGCCCCCCACATATACCTAAGGTGGCAGGTTCGAATCCAGCCTGGCCCCCCCCAAACAACAATGATGGCTGCAACCAAAAAATAGCTGGGCTTTGTGGCGGGTGCCTGTGGTCCCAGCTACTTGGAGGCTGAGGCAGGAGACTCACTTAAGCCCAGGAGTTGCAGGTTGCTGTGAGCTATGATGCCACGGCATTCTACCCAGGGGGACAGCTTGAGGCTCTGTCTCGAAAAAAAAAAAAAAGAATTGTCCTTTCTGGGTCTGTTTAGTGCCATGTTTTTCACATTGTTGTGCTTACCATTGGGTGATTTCACTGTTGTAAAATGGTCCCCAAATGTAGTGCTAAAGTGCTGTCTAGTGTGCTGAGTCCAGGAAGGCTGTGACATGTCTGCAGAGAAAATGTATGTTAATATAAGCATCATTCAGGTATGATTTGTGGTGCTGTTGACCGTGACTTCAATGTTAATGAATCAATAATAATGTAATAAATAAAGTGTCTTTAAACAGAAACACACATAAGACAAGGGTACCAAGCAGTAGCTCGGTTGAATAAAATGTGGCCAGAGGCTCTCCAGATCCTAACCCTACATTTTCCCAAAACTACTGATTCAGCTCTGGCTAACTCAGTCTTAACAAGGCAGCTTTTTAGAGCATACCTAGTAAGAATAATAAGAACTGACTGTGTGTTTATGTGTGCTTTAAAAAAGACTAGAAAAAAAATAGATCAACATATATAGCAATGGTTGCGATTACTTTATTTTCCTTGTTCATAGTTTCTAAATTTTCTACACTGAATCTTTATTTCTTTGTAATCATTATATTCATGTTTTTAAATATTGATTTTAAAAATTAAAACAGCCTGGGCATGGTGGCTCATGACTGTAATCCTAACACTCTGGAAGGCCAAGGCTGGTAGATCTACAAACTCCTTGAGGTCAGGAGTTTGAGACCAGCCTGAGCAAGAGTGAGATCTCGGCTCCGCGCCTATAACTCAACCGGCTAAGGCGCCAGCCACGTACACCTAAGGTGGCGGGTTCGAATCCCCAGCCCGGACCTGCCAAACAACAATGACAGCTGCAACCAAAAAATAGCCGGGCGTTGTGGCGGGCGCCTGTGGTCCCAGCTACTTGGGA
>NW_003852433.1:7424798-7425955 GCF_000181295.1 Otolemur garnettii | reverse complement strand
AAAAAAAAAAAAAAAAAAAAGAGTGAGATCTCATCTGTACTAAAAATAGAAAAATTAGCTGGGCACTGTGG
The DNA here is from genome assembly GCF_000181295.1 of Otolemur garnettii. Lineage (NCBI taxonomy): Eukaryota > Metazoa > Chordata > Mammalia > Primates > Galagidae > Otolemur > Otolemur garnettii. The sequence continues at coordinate 7,425,884 of NW_003852433.1, read as the reverse complement.
TGGGAACCTGTAGTCTCAGCTACTCAGGAGGCTGAAGCAGAAGGGATCACTTGAGCCCAGGAGTTAGAGGTTGCAGTGAACTCTGATGACCTAGCCTGGGTCACAGAGCAAGACTCTGTCTCAAAAAAAATTTTTTTTGGTGGTTTGCAGTGGCTCATGCCTATAATCCTAGCAGTCTGGGAGGCTTAGGCAGGCAGATTGCTTCAGATCAGGAGTTTGAGACCAACCTGAGCAAGAGCAAGACCCTAGAAAAACTAACTGGGTGTTGTAGCTGGCACCTATAATCCCAATTACTCTGGAGGCTAAGGCAAGAAGATTGATTGCTTGAGCCCAAGAATTTGAGTTTGCCATGAGCTACGATGTCATGCCACTTCACCCAGGGTGACAGAGTAAGATTCCATCTCAAAAAAAAAAAAAAGAAGAAGAATAATTTAAATTAAAATAAAACCTAGTCCTTTTAAGTAACCATAATTCACCACTCAGTATCTACGTATCAAGGAAACAATTTTAGGAATCAAAGGTTAGATTTAATTGCCTGAAAGAAAGTGGAGAGACTTGGTAGGTTGTGAAATCTTATATTCAAAATGTGTTAGCGGGCAGGCGCAGTGGCTCACTCCTATAATCCTAGCACTCCAGGAGGCCGAGGCAGGTGGATTGTCTGAGCTCACGGGTTCAATACCAGCCTCAGCAAGAGCCAGACGTCTCTAAAAATAGCTGGGTGTTGTCTCCAGCTACTCGGGAGACTGAGACAAGAGAATTGCTTGAGACCAAGAGTTTAAGGTTGCCATGAGCTGTGATGCCATGGCACTCTACCGAGGGCAACAAAATGAAACTCTGTCTCAAAAAAAATAATAAATAAATAAAACAAAGATTAACATTTAAAAACATGTGTCAGAGACCAAGTGTGGTGGCTCATGCTTATAATCCTAGCACCCTGGAAGACTAAGGCAGATGGATTGCTTCAGCACAAGTTTGAGACCAGCCTGAGCAAGAGTGAGACCCTGTCTTTATTAAAAATAGAAAAAACTAGCTGGGCATTGTGGGATAGGTCTGTAGTCCCAGCAACACGGGAGGCTAAGGCAAGAG
>NW_003852433.1:7412446-7424080 GCF_000181295.1 Otolemur garnettii | reverse complement strand
TCATTGTTGTTTGGCGGACCCGGGCGGGGGATTCGAACCCGCCACCTTAGGTGTATGTGGCTGGCGCCTTAGCCGCTTGAGCCACAGGCACCGAGCCTGCTTTCTGTTTTGACTTGACATTGCCTTACAAGGAAATTACAGGTGTTAATCAATTTATAGTTTAATCTAATCAGTTACAACATTATCTTTGTGATATGAGCTATGCTGTACTTGTGGAAGCCTGCCTGCTTAATCTGAGCTGCTCTTTCCTAAGCCATTTCCTTAATATGCCATGTTCGGCAGGTAGATCAGAATCCTGCAACTGTCTGGTTGAAAACTTCTTTTGTTACTCCGTATTGGTATGAAAATAATATTGCTATTTCTCTGTTAGGAAACAAAAACCAAGTTCTTCTAATAGTTTTTTGAAAGAAAAAAAGATGTTTTAAGCCTAAAGTAATTTGCTTCTATTGATAGACAATGTGGAGCTTATACTGAAAACAGTCAGTAACCAACACAGTGTTGAGAGTCAAGACAACGACCAGCCAGACTATGACAGCGTGGCCTCGGATGAAGACACAGATTTAGAAACCACCACAAGCAAAGCAAACCGGCAGAAGGTGAGAGGACACATTTCACACCGGAGGGCAAACTGTGCTTCTTTTAAAAATCTTTCTCCTGGGTAGCGCCTGTGGCTCAAGGAGTAGGGTGCCGGCCCCATATACCAGAGGTGGTGGGTTCAAACCCAGCCTTGGCCAAAAACTGGAAAAAAAAAAAAGAATGGGTGGCACCTATGGCTCAGTGAGTAGGGCACCAGCGCCATATACCTAGGGTGGCAGGTTCAAACCCGGCCCTGGCTGAACTGCAACAAAAAATAGCTGGGTGTTGTGGCAGGCGCCTATAGTCCCAGTTACTCGGGAGGCTAAGGCAAGAGAATTGCCTAAGCCTAGGAGTTGGAAGTTGCTGTGAGCTGTGTGACACCATGGCACTCTCCTGTGAGGACAATAAAGTAAGACTCTGTCTCTACCAAAAAAAAAAAAAAAAAACTTTCTCCTAAAAAATTGCCTTATCTGTCAGTCACTCAAGGGTTAGCTGTACAAAAGGTGCTGTGGTCGGATTCACTACTAGCTTGGACCAGACACAGGTGAAACAAGGTTAATGGATTTGAAATAGGGATCCTTTGTCCCTGAATCACAGTCCTACCACAGTCATGACTTTATAAAACTTGTGAGAAGTGACTGGTGAGCTTTATTCATTAAACAAATGTTCACTGGGTGACTTCTCTGGATAATGCTCTGCTGAATGAGGCCTAGTCCCTTTCCCATGAGGAGTCACTGCCTAGGAGAGAGATAACTACAAGAGAAGGCACAAAGTGATATATATGTGTCATACGGAGCCCGGCCAGAAGCTGAGGGAGTAAGAATAGAGAGGGCTTGTTGCTGAGGAGCATCAGCAGAGGCTATGTCAATGGGATGGCTCCTAGGGTGTGCCTTAGGATACATGGGAATGGCCTATGGAGGAAGCAGGGAAGGGCAGTGTAGGTAGACAGTGAGACCAGCGCCTAAATGGAGTGAGACTCAGCACTTCAGTAGGGGAATGTGATACCAGACTGAAGAGCCTAGGCCTCACCAGCTGTGCAGAGCCCAGGAGGATCTAGGCCAGGCAGAAGGGCAAAGGCCAGAGCCATGTGGGGGAGGACTGTTCTGGTAGGTCAGACAGTGGGAACCCAGTGAAGGTACTCCTGAAGAAGTCCAAACAGGAGCAGACACAGGCCACTGCAGGGCCTGGACTAGGAAGGCCCAGGTGGGAAGGAGAACTTGGCACCAGAGTATGAGCCAGGGGAGAGAGCAGCAGGCCCTGGGCTGGGACTAGCCTACATTGGTGCTCAGCACATACATGAGAGTGAATGAATGAGAAGGTAGATGAGAAAAGTCTTGGCAGTAAGTTGGAGGGTTAAAGTGGGAAGATAGATTTCTAGAATATGTGTCTAAAGTTTTCCAGCTCACATGATTGTGAAAGTGGTGGTGCCATTGGCAGATGCAGGGGATACCCCTGCCCTAATACCCTGGAAGCTGGCCTATTCCCTGAGTGAAAGCCAAGGTCATTCCAGGATCTTTCACCACTGTCTTGCCTCCTGGGCCTCTGGCCACCCTGCACACCTGCTCTCTCTAGATGAGCTCTGCTGCTGCTGGGATGGTCTTCCTTCACACCTGTCTGACCGATCCCCTCACCTCTCACCTACTCATGCTCACCCCAGCTCCTAATCAACATGCAGCCTACCTTTACCCCTGCTTCATCCCCTCACCCCAGTACCCTGCTCCGGCTTACCTTTTTCCACAGCACTAATCATCTTCAATCATACTGTGTATTTACTTATTTTTATTTTTTCCTTCTATTGCTGCTGGGATGTAAACACCATGGAAGCAGGAATCTTTGTCTCTTTTTCGGATCCATCCCAAACATCTAGAATACTGCCTAATGTTCAAGAAAAATGTTGGGATGAATGAATTAATGAAAGAATGAAGGAAAAGAAAAACGAATGAACAAGAGAAAGGCTTACAAGATAGGACAAACCTCCTTAGACAGTCATCAGTCACTGTCAGTGCAGATTTATACCCCCTCCCCAACTGTCCGTTCCATTAGAAAACATTGACTCTTAAATTATTAAAATATTGCTTAGTGACCCTAGTTTTATGTTGAGTTTTACATTAATCTCAGAGGCCTTGATTTGGTTTAACTTTGCGATTCAGCTGGCATGGTCAGAATTTAAAATTCTTTAGCTGTTAGTCTTTAATGTTATCATCATCTCAGATTGTGAACATTTTCCCCAATTTATTTTTAGAGCCTAGATTCAGATTTATCAGATGGACCAGTCACTGTGCAGGAATTTTTGGAGGTCAAAAACGCCCTAGTGGCTTCTGAGGCCAAGATACAACAGCTAATGAAGGTGAATAACAACTTGAGTGACGAGCTGAGAATTATGCAGAAAAAGGTAACATGTTAATAAATGCAGGACGGTTGACTCTTTAATCCCATAGTATGAGGGAGAACCCCAGGCATGTGCTGGTGGCCAGAGGGAAGAAAAACAGTTGTTTTAACAGACCTAGAAATTTTTGGGCCAAGTTGTCTTTTTGGAAGCAGTATGTATTTGGATATTTGAAATAAAATAGCTGTGATTAGAAATATATCCAGAGTTAAATTCCCAAAGTAGGAAAAATCTGACAACCTATTTGTTAAGTTTATATCAACTGTTTATATCAGTTGTAGTAATCATTGCACTGTTCTGTGCTTCCTGGGAACCTGGATGTGATTCTTCCCATTGCTACTTCTGAAGGATAATCACATTGTGGAGACAGAGCAATCCAAAGCCCTGGACAGGTGTGTGTGTTTTATTAGCTTTCAAACCCCACCCCACACCATGCAGGGGGTAATTCCCCTATTCACTCTGACTCTGCATTATTACCCACCTCTGCCCAGGCAGCCCTATCCCACAGTCCTGTCTTATTTTTCACGGCTTCTTGCTACTTATCTGTGGCATCCTCAGAGCCTAGAGCAGGGCCTGGCTCAGAGAGTAGGTTCTCAGTAAATAAGAGAAAACAGTTAGTTTATACTAGGAGGGAACTGCACATCAGTAAAGAACAATCCCATTTGTTCAGCGTTTTCTTATTCGTTACCTTTAGAGAGAATCAGAACAGTATCAATATATTAATCCCTGAAAGGAATATAACTAATAGTAGCAAGGTATAAACCACGAAAGGAGAGTATGTATGTAACTCTTTGTAAGAAGGCTAAGAAAAGGAAGTTGAAAAATTCCAGATTTTGCCCTTGACTTTGTGGGTATTGCTCCCATCATTCAGTTCTCTTCAAAAATGAGATTTTGTACACTTAAACAGAAAATATATAAATTGTGTCCCTGTGCTTTTATCTAAGGAGTAGTGTTTCCAGATCATTTTCAAGACCTGAGGACATGGTGCCTTTCATTTGTGGCTAGATCCTTTTCCATGCTGCTTTCTAAAGAAAGGCCAAAGAACTAAAAAGGGGCCCATGCTCCTCTACTCTCCAGGAAGTAAATTGCTGTGCACCTTCTGTGGAGCTTGCTGTAGAATTCTTTTGGTGTTAAGTGCTAGATCTTTTTTGAAATCTTTTTTAAAAATGTCTCTATCGGCTGGGCGCCTGTGACTCAAGCGGCTAAGGCGCCAGCCACATACACCTAAGGTGGCAGGTTCAAATCCCCAGCCCGGGCCTGCCAAACAACAATGATGGCTGCAACCAAAAAAGGCCAGGCGTTGTGGCGGGTGCCTGTGGTCCCAGCTACTTGGGAGGCGGAGGCAGGAGACTCGCTTGAGCCCAGGAGTTGGAGGTTGCTGTGAGCGTGATGCCATGGCACTCTACCCAGGGGGATAGCTTGAGGCTCCGTCTCAAAAAAAAAAAAAAATGTCTCTATCTTGGCTTGGTGCCTATAGCTCAAGCAGCTAAGGTGCCAGCCACATACACCAGAGCTGGCGGGTTCAAATCCAGCCCAGGCCTGCCAAACAACAATGACAACAACTACAACCAAAAACTAGCCAGGCGTTGTGATGGGCGCCTGTGGTCCCAGCTACTTGGGAGGCTGAGGCAAGAGAATCGCTTAAGCCCAGGAGTTAGAGGTTGCTGTGAGCTGTGATGTCACAGCACTCAAAGTTTGAGGCTTTGTCTCAAAAAAAAAACCTGTAGTAGAAAGAGACAAGAATTAGTCAAGCTTTAAAAACTTGAAGATTAGTCAGCTTTAAACAAACAGACACTTGCTCTGTGCCTCCTAACCCACCTCGAGCCCCTTGATATAACAAATAGGATTTGTGCTTCCTCTGCCTTTTCTGAAATGTATTTTATTTAATGGATTATAATTTGTCCTATTAATTGGACTAATGACTTTGTTGAAGTGACTTTTTCTGAAACATGCTGATTTTGACATTGTATACCAATCTGCTGCACATCACATTTTTTTATCCTATGATGCTCCTTTCGATATTTGTAGAACTCACCAGAGAAAGCAAATGTCTTGAGCTTCTTTAAGAAATGCAGAGTGGGGCCAGTTGTGGTGGCTTACGCCTGTAATTCCAGCACTTAAATTGCCTGAGCTCACAAGTTTGAGGCCAGCCTGAGCCAGAGCGAGACCCCATCTCTAAAAAATAGGCAGGCATTGTGGCAGGCACCTGTAGTCCCAGCTACTTGGGAGGCTGAAGCAAGAGGATCACTTGAACCCAAGAGTTTGAGGTTGTTGTAAGCTAAGACACCATGTCACTCTACCAGGGGTGACCAAGTGAGACTCAGTCTCCCAAAAAAACAAACAAACAAGAAATGCAGAGTGAAATTGCCGTTGCTAATTGATTATCCCTTCAATTTTTAGAAATGCTTTTGATTTCAGAAACTGTTGAATTATCTGTAGCTTTATATTTCCTGTTAAACTCCTTCCAAACAAAAACTATGTGGCCTGGTTCTTATTAAGATAAACATCATTAAAATTTATCCAAGGACATCTCTCTAAATACAAAGTATTAAAATTAAAAAAAAATATAAAGACAGGAACTTGTGCTCATGAAAATATATTCAGATGAAATCCAGGATGGATGTTTTAGAGGCATGAGAAGTGTTAGGATAGTTTCAGATTTCAAGACCTTAAAGCCTATAACAGAGGCTTTTTCCATGGACAGTCACGTGACCAGATGCACCAGTCCCCCACTGAGGGACATATATCAGTACAGCTCCTCATTCTTTGGACTTTGACCATTTCAGTCTAAGCTGGGGGTTCCCTACAAAATAGTTTTGACAGGCCCCTCATGCCTGTCTGACTCCTAGAATGTAGGAATTTTCAGTGACTGCTTTGTGCTTTGCAGCTGTTCTTTCTCAGGAAAGAGAATTGCAGATATGAGTTATGCCCTGACAGCCTTTGTGGTGTAAGAGCAATCTATCATTCCATAATGGCTCTCCCTGCACAGAAACTGAGAATGAGTGGTCTTTCTGAGGAAGAGGCTGCAAATCACACTTTCACACAAGTTTTGGCGCTATTCATATAAAGTATGCACAATTTGTCTTCTTAGTAAAGATGTATTGATTTTATTTCAAAGTTAGGTAAAGTTGTTTTTCTATTTAGAAAATTGACCAAGTAGCATGATTTGTATCTGATCTTTCGCATTTAACAGTTACTTGGAAAAGATGCTAATTAATGAAGAGGACCAACTACTATTGGTGTATTTTTCACAGATCGGTGCTTTCTAAATAAAAATTGAAAGTAACTCCCAACATTGAATGGGTTTGCTATTGAGAAAGTAATGATCTTCTGGTGCAGTTGCTTGTGGATTTAAACCTTGGCACTGGTGGGGAATTCCGTCAGATTTTACAATCTCTGTCAAAGAGTAGACAGCTGAACGCACACCACACCCAGCTTGTAAAATGTCATGGAAGATGAAGGAGCACCAGAAGGGAAGGACGCTGTGCAGAGTGGACACAGCTAATTGTGTTTAAAATGCCAGATGCTAAAGAGTAACACAATTCCTTGCTGATCCCTTAACTCTTAATTCATCAAACACCATGAAGCTGCCTGCATGTGAGGAATGGAAAGAGCATTCAGGGCCTCCGAGTGACAGTCTATAACTAAAATGGGTGGTGCCAGACAGAGTAGATGTTCAAAGCTGATACCACCACGGTCGTGTTTTTTGGGTGACAGAGCCAAAGGAGAGAAAGGCCAAATATTCCAGCCCTGGCTGAAAGATGATCCATCACCGAAGGGAAGCAGACATGCCACGCGGAGCGTTCTTGTGAAGATGTTAATAGAGTTTCATAAGTTTCCAGGGCTCTTCGTGATATGTTAATATAGCAGACTTCCATGATTTGGTTCCCTCTATTTTTTTAAGTGCTGAATTGTTTGGAATATCAAGAGTATTATGTAATAAAAAACTTGTTGATCATAATTTTTCTTGTTGGCTTTTTGGAAAGCGATAGCTGACCTGGTTTTTCATAAGCTAAACTTCACTGTCTTTCTTGCTTTGCAAAGCAACTCTAGTCATCTTTGTGCTGCTTCCATGGTGTCTGCTGTCATTTTTGGCATTTGCAAATTGCTCAGGGCTCATTTGAAAAGCAGGTTACCTAAGTGGTGTTTTAATGATCTCAAGCTCTTGCTTGAGCCTTAGAATAATTCAGAGTACAACTTGCCTCCAAACGATTCCCAGCCCCACCATGACAAATTTTTTAAGTGATTAGACATTTTGTTTTTTAAAAGTCCAAACTACAACTTTCCACGTTCAGAAATTAAACTATTTGTGTGTGTGATGAGGTGAGTTGATTGTGATTCACTCATTCCAGAAGGAAGAGTTCTTGTTTGTAGTTGCTTTTCACTTTCGACCTAGCTAGCTGTTATTGTCCTTGTGTTTAAATCTGGTAGTTGTATTCATTTACTTGGTGTTTGCTTTTTCTGCTTGCTATAAGGAAACACAGTCCCACTGCCAAACATGTCTTTCAGCTTCAAACACTCCAGAGTGAAAATTCGAACCTCAGGAAACAGGCCACAACCAATATATATCAGGTGCAAACTGGTTCTGAGTACACAGACACTTCCAACCACTCTTCCTTAAAGCGACGTCCGTCTGCCCGAGGCAGTAGGCCCATGTCCATGTACGAGACGGGATCAGGTCAGAAAGCATATCTCCCAATGGGAGAAGCCAGCCGCCCTGAAGAGAGCAGGACAAGGCTCCAGCCCTTCCCCGCACACGTAAGTAACGCACCTCTGGCACTGTCGCTGTTCAATTCTCTGTGCAGCCTGACTCCTCTGTCCCATCCTCTGAACCTGCAGATTCCCACACCTCTGCCTTGCCAAATTGGGCTAAGAGAGTTGCCATCGTGTTTGCTGTATTAACATGTCCACAGATGCTTGCGATATTCCCACAAGCACACAGGGCCATCCACTGAAAAGTTTTTTTAGCGAAATTGGGGATTCTGGCTCTTATTGATTCCCACTCCCCTTTTTCTCCCCCCTAGTCATTATGTATTTCCCACCCAGCCAGTATTGGCAGTTTTTCTGGGAAAGCTTTCTTCCATCCTCCCTCACTCCTAAAAACAATAACAAATTATCAAGGTCACTAGTAGAAGGAAGTGTCATCTTCTTCAAGGTAGACAGGGATGTGCCCCTTTATGAACTGGAGCCCTTAGAATCCAAGGTGACTTTCAGCTGGTCCTACTTGAGCAGGTGGCCTTGCTCCTTGAGTCAGCAAACAGGCAGGTCTGAAAGGCTCCAGGCCTCTGCAGCCTGTCCACGTGCGCTCAGTGTGTCTGCTGGGGCAGCTTCTGCATCCTCCTCTTCCCCTTTGTGGAGGAAGCACGTCTTGTCATTTCATAAAAAGGAAATGTCACGTTCTACATCAGTCTGACAAACGATGAATTCCAAAGATTATATTCTGCAGCAGGGGTCTAACTGTTACTCTGCAATGGGATAAATATTGTGTTGTGATGTTCTCAAATATTATGTTTTTTTCTGGATTAATGTATGATAAAAATCATGTTTTGACAAAATGTTAGATATTTTAAACTTTATGGGATATTTTTTCAGAGAATATTAGTATCTGTTGAAATGTATAAAGTTATTTAGTCAAATTTTATGGGAGTTTCAAAAAATTTTTGACAAGGTAAATGCGAAGTAAAGGATATGATCTAATATATTAAATCCTACTTTAATTTTGTCAAAGTTTAATATAGTAAAATCACAGTGTTATATTTTAATTGGAAGTCCATTGTCTCAACTTGTTTTTTAAGTTGTTGGGGTTTAACATTCTAAGGCAATTGACTTGATATGTTTGTTGTAATAAGATAGCCATTGAGTTAAATTAAGAATCTTCCTTTTATATAGCTGAAAACAGTCTAGGACAAGAAACCTTTGTTTTTATACAGTGTACTTTTTTATTTTAGAAAAATTTAGAATATAAGGATCATTTGTATAGTTTCTCTTTTCATAATTGTCAATCCTAATTTTAAAAAAAAATGTTCACGTTAGGCTGCCCATTTAGAAAACTATTGGTCAATTTGGCAAATTATGCTGGGTGTTATCTTTTCCCTTATGGAAAAAAAGTAGGCCTGTTAAATTCAACATGTATTTCTGATAGATGTTTCACTAAGGATTTAAACATTTCTGGGGGCCTGTCCCCAGCTGTCACTGAGATTTCAACACTCCCCTCACATATAGTAAGTTATTTTCTAGGATTCTTTTACCAAAACCAGTGAGATGATAGGGGTTTTGGTTTGTTTTGTATTTTCCCCGAGTATGTTTCTCTTTCCCCTTCCAGATCGGGAGGAGTGCGCTTGTGACCTCCTCTTCATCTCTGCCTTCCTTCCCCTCCACACTTTCCTGGTCGAGGGATGAAAGCACCCGAAGGGTTAAGTACACTCTGAATGGTCTGCTCTCTGGAGGAGGGGCAGTGCTGTGGGGCTTTGTGCTTGGGCCCTCCTGTCCCTTGCTAACCAACCTCCTTCCATTCTGCATGAGGAAGTACTGCTCTCCTGGTTTCTCACAGCACTGTGTGGGGTGCACGCACACCGGTAAAGAGGCGGCCTCTCTTTTGTCTAACCCCACATTGCTCATTTTCACATCATATTTAACAAAGTTTGCAAATCACCCCTATAAGTATTCATTCTGAGTGTACTGTCTTTTTAAACTATCAGAAAATAAGCTGGCTGCTGGTTAAATATTCTGACAGGGTAGTTAAATTTAGTTCAGAGCTACAGTTATCATAAAAAATGGTTCTAAATATGAACTAGCTGAAGCACTAAAATCTCATGCCTTTTTTGTTTAGTTTAGTTTTCTTTTTTGCTTTGTTTGTTTGGTTTTTGAGACAGGGTCTCTGCTGCCCAGGCTAGATTATAATGGCACAATTGTAGCTCACTATAACCTCAAATTCCTGGACTTAAGTGATCTCCTACATCAGCCTCCTGAGTAGCTACTACAGGCTGACACCACTATGCCTGGCTAGTTTTTAGAAAAATTTTTTTAAAGATGGTATCTCATTGTGTTGCCCAGGTGCCTGACCTCACCTAATCCTCCTGCTTCAGCCTCCCAAATAGCTAAGATTATAGGTGTGAGCCACCATGCCCCACCTTTATTTAACCTGTGACACATTTTATATCAGCACCATGCTTGACAAACCAAGGTTTTACAGTCCCTGCATCCTGAGTCAGAATTGTTTGTTTTGTTTTGTTTTTTTGAGACAGAGCCTCAAGCTGTCCCCCTGGGTAGAGTGCCGTGGCATTACAGCTCACAGCAACCTCCAACTCCTGGGCTCAAGCGAGTCTCTTGCCTCCGCCTCCCAAGTAGCTGGGACCACAGGCACCCGCCACAACGCCCGGCTATTTTTTGTTTGCAGCCATCGTTGTTTGGCGGGTCCGGGCTGGGGATACGAACCCGCCACCTTAGGTGTACGTGGCTGGCGCCTTAGCCGGTTGAGCTATAGGCGCCGAGCCCTGAGTCAGAATTGTTAATAATACCTAGTGGCATTGGAGGCATGCAAGGCAGCTGTTAACAGAAAGCTATTCACTTGTATCAGCTGGTCAGACCCAGCCTATGGTGTGTAGTTTACATTCTCAATAGCAGTGCATGAACACAGGTAAATTCCTTTCAGAGTAGCCGGATAGGAAGTATTTATTAAATACTTCCTCCACACCCAGCCTTTCACCCAGTCAGTGAAAAGGTCCTAAGGACCTAGGCGGTACAGTCCCTGCTCCCAAAGGCATCATCAATAACAAAAGTACTTTCATGCATGAAGAGTACATGATTGCAACAAGAGAAAGCCACAGAAAGACGGGCATTCTAAGGCTGGCTCAGTTAATTTTTTTTTTTTTTTAATGGAAGCATAGTATAAGGAAAGTGTCTGTGGGTAAGAGATCACCTTTACAGATGGGTAGAATTTACACTGTGCCTTTGCCCATTCCATCTATACCTAGAAGTCTAGGAATGATGAATAATCCTTCTTCCCCACTGCCAGAGTCCTATGGCTCACCAAGGTCCTTTTAGTATTTTTTTTTTTTTTAAAGAGACAGGGGTCTTAGATTCTCACTACAGCAGTGGCTGGTCATAGGTACAATCATAACTCACTGCAGCCTTGAACTCCTGGCCTTAAGCAGTCCATCTACCTTAGCCTCGAGTAGCTGGGACTATAGGTGTGTACCATTATGCCTGGCCTTTTGGAGATTCTTCACTAAACTTTTGAAGTAATCTATTTAAAAGAATTCTTGGCTCAGCACCTGTAGCTCAGTGGTTGGGGCGCCAACTGCATACACCAGGGCTGGCGGGTTCAAACCCGGCCTGTGCCTGCTCAACAACAATAACAACTACGACAACAAAAAAATAATAGCCAGGTGTTGTGGCAAGCACCTGTAGTCCCAGCTATTTGGGAGCCTGACGCAAGAGAATCACTTAAGCCCAGGAATTTGAGGTGGCTGTGAGCTGTGATGCTACGGCCCTCTACTAAGGGCAACATAGTGAGACTCTGTCTCAAAAATAAATAATAATAATAATTCTTGATAAGCAGTTCTAAAATTGAACTGTAATGTTTTTATTACAATATTCTAGGCTCGGCGCCTGTGGCTCAAGTGGCTAAGGCGCCAGCCATGTACACCCAAGGTGGCAGGTTTGAATCCAAC